>NW_008796178.1:398473-460794 GCF_000699145.1 Aptenodytes forsteri
ATTATTATTATTTTCTCTTCCTTTGCTGTCATATTAAACTGTCTTTATCTCAACCCACAAATTTTACTTTTTGTTTTTTCCCCTATTCTCTCCCCTATCCCCCAGAGGGCAAGGGGGGGCACGCAGGGTGAGTGAGCAGCTGGGGTTAAACCACAACAGCCTGGTTTGCAGCAAGGAGATCTCACATTTATGCTTTTGTTGTATTCCCAGTAGCCCCATCCTTGAGCTAGAGCTGCTCACAGCAGCCTGTGTCTGGAGTCAGCACGCTGAAAACTAAAGTCCACAAGGGGATTTGGCCTCGATACCGTTACTTATTCCCTCCTCTCAGCCCACATCCAGGGCAGACTGTAGACACTCACTGTTTGATATTCCTGTGCCCAAGCATTGCCAGGGTCTAATACCACCTGCCAGCACCCCTGTCCCAGGAACATCACGCTGCCTTGGGAACCTTGTCTGCATTGCACGCTGGGGCTTTTTATAGTGGAGCCTCACACCAGCAAGCTGACAGTACTCCCATGGTCAGCGTCCCAAGTCCTCCCCTGCCCGACTCCGCTCCCTCCTGCCCTGCAGCCACAGCTCTGTGGCTGACCATACCTCGCCAGCCTTCACCATCTCACCCTCCATCATGCTGTTTGTGCCTGCACCCTTTTCTTAAGAAAAATCTTTCAAATCCCTGTTCGCATCTGTGCTGATGGAGTACCAACAGCTCCCCCAGCTCTGCCGCTAGCAGGTACACATTTCCCTCAAGCAAATGAGAATCTCAGGAGCTTTGGAGGATTGGGAAAAACCTAAGCGATTTGTGCATGTGCTTCCCCAGGCAGTGCTGGGAACCTGGTTGATGGTCCAGGCAAAGCACTGCCTTGCATTTGTGCAGGCTGGCTCTAGCAGCAACAGATGAGACAGTGTCTGTGGGACCCACTTTCCTCAGACATCCAAAATTTATCTCTGCTATAATTGCTTCAAAGGCCAGATCAGCTCTGGCACCGGCTGTACCACAGCGCAGAGATGGTGGGTTGCACCAAACCTCTGCTATATCCCCTAAAAGTGGATTAGCTGGAGTCCGCTATTTATTTATTCCACTATTCCATTATTTAATGTTTGACAAAAAGCCTACCCTGAGGGCCAGAGCTCCCAGCTGGAGACCCAAGGCCACCAGCTGTTGCCAATGCAACTCCACACTCAGTTCTTCCCTCATTTTTTCCCCCTCTTATTTTGTCCACCTGGATTTATAGACACTTCTGGACTGAAAGCACCTCTTCTGCAAGCACCCAGTTCAACTGGGATGACAGATGAGGGAATAAAGCATACATAACAGAAAATTACATATTTTTTATAATTTTTGCCTGAAGCCATTGTTCAGTGAATTTCACAGTACAAAAGTTCAAAGGTTATTAAAAACAGCAAAGAACTTCTCTATGATCAGAAGAAAAGCAGATTTTAAAAAGAAAGTCTTGGGAAGAGGTTCTAGTGGGAGAGAGCTACAAGTGTTCTGTTTTGAGAACAACTACAGCACAAGTAGCAAAGGGACCGCAGGCAATGGCTGAAGAAATCAGTCTGCAGGAAACTACAGCTTCATCTCATCTAATGCAGGAGTTAAATAATAGGTCCCTCCTGTGCTGGCTCTTTTTGACTATAGCTGGTTAGGCCAGCATTTTGGCTGGCAGATCCAAGACGCAGCAGCTCGGAAGTGTGACATGCCACACAATGCACCAAGGTGGATGTACACAGCAGAGTATCTGAAAGCGACCAGGCTCTGCTGGACTCAGCCTTACGGAAGCAAAAAGCAGTTTCCAGTCCCGGTGCTTCCCAGATGAAGCCTGAGTAGCCAGAGTGCCAGCAGAGCCTCGTGCGCTGCAGAAGACGCTGCTCAACACACCCAGCGTGGCTGACCCTATTTCAGCCCGCTGCACCTCAGAGCTGTGACCCAGTGAGATAGCTGTCACTGCCAGGCTTGATTGGCTTAACTGCAGTGTCATTGCTAAAAATAGCCCCCAGGAAATAAATCTCTTCAGTCCTGGTGCAGTGTGAAGGAAGAGGGGGAATACGGATGACAGCAATCCCAGCATATTTCAAACAGTACAACGAAGGGACTGAGACGGGGTATCATGAAAGGACAGACCTACGTCCTGGGTAACGCCCTGTCCTGTCTCTACAGCTCGGGACTGCGACGGTGGATGTTTATGGGCTGCAGGTAGCTGCCCAAATCCATCACCTTCCTCACACAAGAAGTCATAACTTGGAGGGATACTGCAGAGATTTAAGGGCAGTGGGGAGAAACCTGGTGCGGTCAGGAACCAAACCACAGTTACTCCAATACCTACAGCCCAAATCTCAAGTACCCGGAGCAAATCCAATGAAAGCAGATTTGTTATGCACATTATGTGGAGACACCAATGGGGCAGAAACACAACCACTGAGCTCCTCCTTGGGGATGACACTGGGGTGCTGCAAACACCTGCTTGAACAGTACTTGCTGTTTGTAAAGGGGACACACACGAGCGTGTGTTTAGCCTATGGCTTTTGGGGTCTTGCCTTCCTCTAGCACAAGCTCTGCCAGGGTGGAAGGGCTTAGACCCCCTCCCTTACCCCCCCCATGCTACAAGGAGCCACTCACGCAAGTCTCCCCTATTGCCTGCTTATTTCCATAGCACAAGAAGTAATTTAATATACTTGAGAATTTTGGTGAAAGGGGACTGGAATTGACCAGTGCCAGTAAAAATGAGGGACAAGGGATAGACAGGAGCCCAGCAGCACACGGGAGAACAATGTGGCAGCACCGTACACCTAAATTCACAGCAACCAAAGCAAAGCACAACAAGTTGTGCAAGGTAATAATCATAGAATTGTTTGGGTTGGAAGGGACCTTTTATGCCCCTGTTTTCCTACAAGCCTTTCAGCTCAGGTCTTGTAAGATTATCACCACAGCGTTACACATGCCTAATTCAGGCTGACCACGCGTAGGTGCTATTGCTTTCCTTATGAAAGCATCCAAAATCCCAGGGAGCAGCGAAGAGCTGCCGGGCTCCAGCTGCCGCAGCGCCCGTGCCCAGCAGGTGGCATTGGAAGATCACGGGCATTGCCCGGGACCCCCAGATTTCAAGCAAATTCCGCTGTGCAAGATATAGCACCGCTTATTAGGAAGGAAACCTCTACTTTTTTTAAGCTCTTTTGGTCAATGGTGTCACTCCTTTGTCAGAATCTGAAGAGAGAAAGGAGTTTCCACTGTTACTGTTCAGGGTTTATACCATGCTCTTTCTCAGGAAGCATTTGAGTGCAGCAGTTACACTATTTCCTGCTTTAGAGGTGCATTTGTTATTTATTTTATCTCTACAGCATTAGAAAACAGCTATTAAAATGCTGCTTTTGAGAAAGGAGTAGAAGTTCAAGAAGGAAGATGAAAGGGGAAAATACAAAATAGCCATTATGATACAGAACTAGTCTACTTAGTTATTTGTATTGCAGTTCCCTCCTGGGACCCTAAACCCACAGATATATTAGTCAGTGAAACATCTGACTTTGAGACTACAAAGTGTCCTACAGAGGTGAAAGAGGCAGCTAGCAGAGTCCTACAGAGGTGAAAGAGGCAGCTAGCACTTGAGGTTAAGCATATCCTGAATCATGCTGAAAAAAAGTCAGAAGCTCAAAGACTGAATTCTTACCATGTTAAGCATTGCTCACAAATACTGCCTGCACATCTTCAGCTCCTCTCCCCAAAAACTTAAACACCATTGCTACCACATTCATGAAAACACTTCTCACCTACAGCCCTTCATACCCAGCAGAGCAACATACCGACTTAAATCCAATTTCCTTTATCTGCAAATCAACTTACTAGAAAAGTCTCAGCTGGAGGGGATTTGGTCCTCAGTAAAATAAAACCAGTTGCCATGAGGTGGCAAATGCTCATCAGCTATTTTTCTGATTGCTTTTTCTTTGTCTCAGGGGCTCCAGGTGAGATGTATCAAACAGAAATGGGGTGCTGGTGTTCACTCCTACCCGAGCTCCCTGCTGGAGGGCTCTGCTGGCATTAGGGCTGGCTCTATTTGGTGCTGCAAGAAGCAAAACCCAAAAGGATCTGATTTTGTGCTGTGACATTTGCTTTGGATATGGATTTTGCAAGCAAAAAATTAATTTTCCTACAGAGGAGTGTGCACAAGCCCAGGATGATGCATGACGAAGGGACTGAGGGGTTAGAGAGCTCGACCCTAGCCAGTGGGCTCACGAGATGTGACAGTCAGGCAGCACTCCTTTTCATGATCTCCATTAGGATGTAATTCAAATGATGCTGAACGTTCATATAGAATAGTTTAAAATTTAATTGACTTTTTTGTTAACCAGGAAGACAGATTTGATGTGAAAGGTAAAACCCATGACTTGATTTTAGAAGTGGTCCAAATCTCCAAATCTGGGCTGCTCGCTTGGTTTGTCTTCTGTCCCGTAACATATCTTCTTGCAAGAGCTAATCAAGATAATGCAGATATAAAATCAGAATGATATAGACATGGTTGCATCAAATTCAGTGAATCTCCTTTTTCTTACCCCATCTGAGTTTACTATCAAACTCAAAATTATGCCATGTAAGCTATCCCATCCTTTCCACTGTTATGACTTGGTGCTGCACAAAGAACTTTAGCCAAGTCTTTACGGATACACACCCTGGCAGTGAAGTACACACTTGTATGCTTTGCCAAATTGGGATGGATTTAGGCACGCACAGCGTTCAGCTCAGGCATGTGTGTTTAGCTGAACTTGGGCTATTAACTACATTGTGGCTGCCAGAAATACAATTATTATCGAAGGTAGTAAAGCACTTAATAGGAGAAATCACAAAGTGAGAGCTATAGCTTCTTGCTTTAGAGCACTACACCTTCTTGTTTTATTGCTTATGAAGATTAAGGGCTATATTCTTTCCTTCCTCATTCCCAGTAAATCAGGATTTTGCCGATCTGGCTCACTGTGACCGGAGCAGGCTGGAGCACGTTAGCAAGAGGCACTTGGTGTGCCAAGAGCTGGGGGTGTGCTGGGGATGGTAACATCTTCACCAGCACAACTGCAGCCTGGAAGAGGAAAACAGGTGCTGGCACCCTTAGGTGACCTCCCAGGAAAGTCAGGTGCTACAGACCTACAGGAGAAACTCCAGTACCCAGGCTGAGAGAGGCAAGGTCAGGAACTGAAGGCTCCAACTTTTGGCAGTGCTGCACACCAATTTTCGCCATTGCAGACAGAGCTGCTGAACAGTTCCCCAGTTCTGTTTGGCACACGATCTGTACGTCTTTCCTCAGGGTGACATATGTGTGTTTGCCTCTCTTTCTGGTTGCCTTGAACAAACCTCCGTGGGGCGGGCTGTAAGGAATACATCACTATTCCTGGGGCATGTTTGAGTGCTGGCGTGATCACGTTACAAATCTGCGGGCAATAAATCAGTTTTGCTTATGAATTCAATCTGCTTTTTCTTGATTTGCTTTCAAGACTCTGCTACCTTGGGACAACTGGCAACATGTAGCTACTTTTCAAGGAACCAGAGGACTTTTGTGAGCTGAGAATAGGTAGAGGCTTTTTGCCCAAGTGCGCAGGTTTGCAGGCAGAATAAAATGCAACAGTCACCGTGGTCATGAGCAGCCACTGCTGAAGTGGCTCTGCAAAACCAGTGGTCTCCAGCTCTGACTCCTGGCCACTGCTTTGTTGAATATGATGTTGGGTGAAGAAGACAGAGAGGAGTTGGATCATGAGAAGAGGAAGGGTTCTCTAAAAATAACTTGGCAAAATCTGCCCAAGAAGGTCTTGCAGAGCTCTCTGCTCGATTCAGCTGGAGTGCAACTGGAGAGAAAAAACCCTGAGGTTTCCTGAAGCAGCTTTTCTTGTTTGTTTTGATTTTTCAGGCTCCTTGCTAGGATCTCTGCAAATCTTTGTGACATGATGTGTGAAGGCAGTAAATAAAGTGAACTCTGAATTTCACTTGTTTAGGTTTTTTCAGGGAATACAGGCCTCCCTCAAAAGAGGATACTTGAATACCAGTCAGACACCTGGTGAACAAACCAGCTGTTCACAGCTGTTCTTTCCATCTCTCTTTTTCATTGTTTGCAGAAACAATGAAGTGATCGAGGACTAAGAGGGTTGAACTGACGAAAAAAAGAGACCCAAGTGCCAAGCTCTTTAGTGCTCTTTGTAAAACCCAAATAAATGGAAAAATAAATCAAGCTTAGACATCAACAGGAAATTGAAAAGTTACATCAATGGAAGGACAGAAATGTATACGTCAATCATTTGGCTGGAGATGTTGTGGTATAAACAGATTTTTATCACATATAGCTCTCTATTCAAATAATTATGTCCTAGATTTCTTTTGTAAAAGTACGCAGAGTACAATTTTGCCAACAAGCCTCTGGGAACAAATGTGAAAAATAGAGCAAGACTGGCTTTGCTGTCCCTGATTTCAAGTTCGCAAAGTTTTTAAAGCATCAGTTTAATTCAGAAAAACAGAAAAGGCTTATACCTAGTCCTCAGTCAAGGCTGCAGGACTTGTTCGATGCCTACAGCTAGGCACATGCCTACGTGTTTTGCTGAATAGAGGTGGACTCCTTGAACTGTGCCATTCCCACTATGTTCAAACCTAATCAGCCTTGTCACCTCTCTTTTCCCTCCTTCACAGCAACCCGCATTTCTTTTAGTTAGTTCATTTGCCCACAGGGAAAGGTTAAATGTGACAGCAGCCTGTCACCAACTCAGTGCCCCGAGCTCGCGTTCCCTTCACCGCACCTCGCAGCTGACGCACAAAGTCAGCCTGGCGCCACCTCCATCACAGGGACGTGGTCCCTCCTCACGGGAACCATGCTGCTGCCAGCCGCCCTCGGGCGCAGATAACCGGCCCTTGAGGACAAAGCCTTTGCCTTCCTTTTGAGATGTAAGATACCGGGATACAAACAGTAATAAATAACCAATGTGTCAGTCTGAACTGAATCCTGTTCCCCTGCCTCACCCACTTCCACTCTGTTTACCACCAGGCTTTTTTTTCCTCTCTCTCTGCTTCTTCCACACCCACCTTTTTATTTTGTATTCCCTCGGACAAAAGTGGGATTCCAGTCTGCAGCAAGGGGCTTTTCCTGGGAGTTTTTCACCTCTGATGAGGAGGGAATCATGTCCCCATGCTGTCGGGAGGTTTGGGCCTCTGATCTCCTCCTTGAAGCCTTGCTTCTGACACTGGGGCTCTTCCTCTTGTCTAGACCCATCAGTTATACTGCAGTCAGTCCTGCCATGTTCCTCGGGTTTCTTTCTTGGCACCAGGCACGGTTTTCTGCTGCAAATTTAGCCCCAATCATTTTTGCATTGTTCTCTCCTGGCTGCTATCTTATCATTGCTGCATTGTTCCTTTTTGGCTTCCTCTGCGGTTCCTATCTGTCTTCTGGCTCTTTGTGTATCACTGTAGGCTTAGCTTCAGTCAAGTTTTGATGTCATTCATCGGACATCTTGTTACTGCTAATTCATAACATTCTGGTTTCACTCTGTTCCTGTCAATGTGTTTCAACCTCTCTGAGCAAAAACTCAGCTGAACTCAAGTCAAATGTATCCTTTGACTGACCAAAAAGCCTTGAGCTGAAGTGGAAGTCAAGGTGGTGGGAAGGTGACCATGAAAATGTTCACAAGCACAACATGAAACGAGGACTTGTTTGCCCTGAGCTTTCCCCAGAGCTGCGGAGCTGAGCCCAGCTGGACGAAACCCCTGTGATGCTCTGCAGACCCATTTGTGTGAACCCCTGCCAAAATACAGTTCTGTTTTGAAATCCGGCACAGCTTAGAGTTTTACATGAGTTCTTTAAAAATCAGTTCAATAGCCATAGTTCTGGTTGAGCTCTACACTGATATTTCAGGTTGCTTTTCCCTAAAAATGGCTATATTAACACTTTCATATATTGGTAGGATACAAATGAGATCCACTCCAGTCTGGAACTGAAGTGGAACTGTAGAGATCAAAATAAATTATGACTCCACAAAAACATCGCCAGATGTCTACATCAGCCCACAAGTCAACAAACTAGTTCCAAAGCGGAGAGCACATATGGATAGAGCCATGCAGGTGTGTACATCCTTGTCTCTAAGGTCCCTCGGCTGCTCTGGCTGCAGCCAGAGGCTCACGCCTGTTTTCGCTGGCATTTACTTCTACTTTACTGCTGTAGAAAATCTTGTATGGAAACACTGTCGTGTTTCCTGTCTCCAAGTGACTGCTGAGGTCCTGGTTTGCCAGGATCTTCAAGCAGACGGCCAACTTGATGTCCATGTGAATAGAATTACTTCTCTTTATGCTTTCAAGTAAGTCATTAACTACCCGGTAGCACTTAACTGTGTATTGGGTCATTCAGAGACAAATCAGAAGCAAAATTGACACAAATAATGATATTCTGAGAATGGTTTCAACAATTTTAGCCAATTGCTCAGCAACTTCTTTGATTAGCAGCACACTTAATCTTTATGTAGCAAAGGTGGCCAAAGAGGAAATTTTGAGAGCTTAAGCTTTAAATCCTCCTGGTGTTAAATCCACCATTTGTGTCAGAGGTAGGTCATCCTGTGAAAAGGGAGGATGATACAGCAATTTATGCTCTTGGGCTGAGTGCCACGCTGTATAAGGATGTCTATTTTCAGTTTAATATAACAAACCTGTCTTCTGTCTAATGTTTAGTGGCTCTTGGTCAGAATTATCCTCAGATAATAAATAATCCCTTGGGACAGAGATGCTCTAGTCAAATTGTTAGCTATGCGCCATCTTTGACTGTGAGTCAATGATGCATTCCAGCAGCCCGGCAGCTGCAGCCAACACGAACCCAACCAGTGCAGAGACATAACCAAACCAAAGGAAAACTTTGTGCGATGTGAGACTGGTACATGCCAAGCTCTTTTCTGGTGTCACTTCACTGATCACACTTCAGTTACATGAGGGCTACATCTGGGCAGTCGTGGCTGAACCTCCTGATAGTGAAAAGTCTGAACTCCACCATCAGTATTGTCCTGGTTTGGGCAATACATAAATAAACTAAGCACAGCCAAGTGTTGTTTTCATTCTTATTCTGACAGATCAGCTAATTAGAGTGTGAAACAATATTCCCATGCTCGGCAAATCCTTTTGACTTTGAAAGTTTTTTGGTTTTTTTTTTTTGCTTAGACAACATGGAGACTCAGTGCTAAACTACACAAAACAAATTAAATATCCAATTTCAAACAGTTGGCTCTGGTCTGGAAGCACTTCAGTTGATTACTGTGATTCAAAGGAGAAAAATTATTTCATTTTGAATACTGTAATGCTTTTTAAACAGCACATTGGCTGACCCATCCTGGATCATGACCTCAAAAGCTTCACATACATATTTTTGAAAATAAAGTTTGTGCTTTGCCTCATCAAATGGATGCTCAAGCTTCACAGCTGTGGTAAGGGGAGAGGAGTTGCCCATCTGCCCCTTGACACTGTTTCAAGGGAGACACACAGAGGTCTAGAATGACCCACACTGGCGTGTTATCCCAACCCCAACCCCAACCGCATGGCCCTGAACCACAAAGCAATGAACAAGAAGCCCCATAGTAGACATGGACAGTTCTTCAGAGGTGAAGGGAATGGCTCACTTGTATGAGTGTGTGTGTCTGTATGTGTAAGGATTTAAAGGTCAGATTAATGTGGAAAAGGCATGGAGGATCTATCTTTTTCACAGATACAGCAATTTTGCTTTAGGGCTTTCCATACATCCCACCACTTTCTAGAGATCTTTTCTACTTTCTGTTGAGTACGTGTTTGAGATCGTTATTTCCAAGGGCAGGGGTCAGTCTCCCTTTGACAAGCCTACCTTGCCCCTACTGTTGGAGGAGCAGGGAAGGAGAAGGGCTGAGACACCATGCACCATCTGCACCAGGAACGCTTGGAGATCACAGGATGGCAAGGAGGGGGTACGCTGCTCCATGGGTGGTGGGTTTATCTGGGTGATCCGACCCAGGCCGCGAGGGCAGAGAGCCAGATCAGCTGTGCTGAAGGCCATCACCAGCTAAGGCCACCAGAAGAGACTGGGCTCAGAGAAACCTGGGTGTGTTACATCCCCAGGTCTTCTGTGGCAATATCTGCAGTTGCTATCATCGGAGGCTGACTGAACAAACCCATCCTTTTGGGCTGGATTCACACCAAAGGGTGTTTTTCAGATCCAAGGCTGAAACCTCCTAAGAAGCCACAAATCCTCATGGCTCAGGTGGCAACCAGCAGCCACCCGCCAGTACCTGCCCTTCAGCTTCACAAAGGGCAGAGTTTTAAAGCAGCAGCCCATGGCTTTAGGAAAAGTCTTGGGACGTAACAGGAGGTAAATGAGATGCCTGATCCTGCAGAGGAGATATTTGTGCTCAGAAGTGTGTTAAATTTCACAAGACTCAGCGTGACACTCAGGCTCCATGTGGACCACCCAATTGCATGGCAAGAAACCAATTTTTCTCATGGTTTCAGCCATGTCTTTGCTGGACTGCTGCTTTTACAGCTCTCTTGTTTTCCCAGCTGGTTTGTGTGCCTGAGATAAGGTCACTGAAAGCAAAAGGCTCATTCAGAAGTTAAACAAAAGCTCTTTCAAGTTTAAAAAGAAGAAAAAAGAAAAAAGCCCACCTGCAGGGAGCCCCCTTTTCCAAGGAGGAGGAGGTTGCTTTGGAGGCTGTTCTCCAAGATATCCAAGGCTGAGCTGGCCCATGACTAACGTTGCCGAGGTGTGTGTGGGGGGGTAAGATTTGACTATCTCTTTAAGATAACAGAATTTCAGGAAAAGACTTCAGCAACAGAAATATATACCCAGGATTTAAGACAAGGGATCAAACCCCCTTCCTGATAGACAGACGTCAGGAAAACTAAGGAGGACATAAGGGACTGGCTAAAAGGAGATCAATACTCAAATGGATGGATCCAGAACATAGGGGCTCAGCTCCCACCACAGCCACAAACTTCACGTGTGATTGTAACACTTAGTCGCTGCAAGGATGAAATCCAAGCCTGGCTGCAAGGTACCAGGAGCTGTTAAGTCACCTGAATAACAGAGGGAGAAGGAAGGAGGAAGAAGGGAGAAGTCCACCTCGTCCTAATCCCAGCCCCAGCTCTCCTCCCCTATCCTCATCTTTTTTCACCAAATACCCTGGGAGCAAAAGTGAAGATGTTTCCTTCATAATTTTGTTTTTCTTGGAATATGGGTCAGGCCCCTGCTCTGTGGGAAAATAGAGACAGGCCCATCTTGCACTGTCCTAAACGGGTGGTCCCACCCTAGACAGCTGCAGAGCTCTCACAGATATTTTGGGACAAACCAAAAGTAACTGCTCTGATTTTACTCTTCAGGACCAAGGTGCACAACCTGTAGCTGTGAGCAAATCACAGCCAACCAACAAAATACACCCAGCCGGCGAGGTAACCCCTTCTGCCCTGCTCGAAGGTGGTCAGAAGGCAGACGTCTGCCCCAGCATTTCCCAGCCCTGTTGTCCTGAGCATGCTCAGGCCACTGGTCCTAGGAAAGGACCTGCAGGATATGGTCCGAGAGAGGAAGATCCATAGCACACCATCCCCAAAGGCAGATGCCTGGGTCTAAGGAGGTGCCAGCATGAAGTCCCATCTGTCCGTCAGGAGGTACCACCTACCCTGGTGCTATCACAGTAACTTAAGAAGCTCAACCATGAGCAGCCACAAGTGAAATACAGCCACATGTTCTGGTGGGACAGCCATCTCCATAGCATGGCTGGGCTGCAGTGCGACGAGGAGGAGCTGGTGAGGGGGGCAGTTTCCCTGGGCACGTAACGAATGCTTTCAGATTTACCGCTGGTCAGATTACCAAGAACCAGACACTGTAATCAAGTCATTCAATGGCAGCTTTTTTTTTTTCCTGGAGCACAGAAGTCAAGGCCCCTACTTGCCTGGCAGGAACCAAACAGGCTTTGAATTAATCAGAATTACTGGAGAAAACATAAAGCCTTTAATGTTTTACGCAGAAGACCAACAACTGTAAGTGCTCTGTGAGCACACCGGGGTGTCACACATCGATCCCCTGATATTGTATGTCCCTGTAGACATACTGTCTTGATTTTTAAACAACTGCAAGAGCAGAAATTTTGTTCCCATGGAAGCTATTTTTTATTACACTCCTAAACCTAATCTTAATTCTTCCAAGTGTACTTTGGACTATGGCCAATCTGTGCACGTGTGGTAGGAAGCCGCCTCACACAACTGCCTGCAAAATGGGACAACTGAGAGCGGCTCCACAGGCTGCTGTGGCATCCAAGTCCGTGAGAAGCAGAAGGCAGCAACAGTGGCTCAGCTGGTGAGGAGACGGCAAGTGGCACCCCGCAGGGGCCAGGAAAGAGGCTGGTGTTACGGTAACGGGGTGGAAAAGCAACACGTAGAGATTAAAAAAAGAAAAGGGGACAGTGAGCTCCTTTGATAGCCTTAATATCACAATCAGGAGAAACTTCCTGGCCTCATATTTTCCATATAAACACTCTCCACTGGATAAAGTTAATGGTTCCCTAACTGCAACGCAGAAGGGCTTGATCAGTTCAATTGACGTCACAGATTGAGTATTTTAATGAAATGTGCTGTGCTTCCCCCATTTATATGTTTGACCCTAACCTTTACCAGATGTTCATGCTCACTCGCAGGCACTGCAGCACTGTGTTTTGGAGGCTCTCGGAAATCTGAAATGCTGAAGTGGAAATAAAATCCTCTGACGCGAACTCTTTTGTTTGAGCTGCTCCCTGCCATGGGCGACGGGCTGCACGGAGGGCTCTGCTCTGCTTACACAGGAGCGTACCTAGGAGAGACGGGGAAAAAAAGGGCCAAAAGGGGTATATTGTGCACTGCCTGCCTCTGCGGGAGCGTAAAGGATCCCCCTGCCACTGAATAGGGCCAAAATCACAGCTCTCCCCTGTACCCCCCCCAAGCAGTGGCCCTGAGACCAGCAAGGAAAGGTGAGCCTGTGTCAGAGGGAGCAGAAAAAGAGCTAGAAACCCTGAATTCAGCATTTGGCTCTGTCATGTCTCTGTGGGCAAACTGTTTCTGCCTCTCAGCCTTGTTTCCCAGCCATAAAACAGGACAATGTCCCTTTGCCCAGTTACATCCTGGGTTATCGGGGCAGGGCTGGGCTGGGGAGAGGCTGCGTGGCTGGGACTGCGAGGGCTCACTCGCGTGCCCTGGGACAGCCCAGGCTCTTCCTTGGGCGTACCGCTCTTCCTTGGTGCTGTACCTAGTATCAGTACCGCAGTCCCACCGCCCCCATGTTGCTCCGGATGCAAATCTGCTCCATGCTGAGACTCCCACCCAGCAGTTACACCTCCAAAGCAGCATGTCGCTGAGCTTTGCAAAAAGTGAAACCAGCTGGAAATAAGTCACAATCAGGAAAAAAGCATGTCATCAAAAAAGATGCCATCAAAAGTTTTCCGGTATTTGATGCTCATTTAGAAAGTCTCCTGCTCATTCTTTCTGCAAAGAGAAGATAAAATGATGGAGCAAGAGAGGGTTAAAAGGGGATCCATGTTCCCAATCCTCAGCTTTGGGTTTTGATCACTTCATTTTAGCTAAATTGGAAGATGGACTCAAGCCACCCTTTAGTTCTGGGTTTGGATTAGCAAATTGAAAGTCACTGATGAGGTTTTGCAAAACCAAACCCATATCCTCCTTGGCCTGCTCCTAGCTGAAACTGAGCTAGCCCTGAGCAAAAATAAGTGAATCACTCCTTAAAACACAACACCAAAAATGCTGAACTCAACAACCACAAACTGAGAGAAGGAGCATATGAAAGCCTGTGCGAGGCACTCATTCCTTTTAACCCAGGACAGACCGAACTTGCAGCACCAGCACTTTGCAACAGATTAAACAGTAAAAATGTTTGGAAATGTTAAAAAATAAAAACTGATGGTTTTGTTTCTAGTAATTCCATGCACACGTATAAAAACTATGTGTTCTGCGGCCAAACAGTTTGCATTTGTCCCCGAGCAGATGACACTGGCTGTTAGCGCGGCAACCTCGGACCTGCTCATGTTTCACTTCGACATCAATCCTGCAAACACAGTTCAGTGGATTGAATCGAAGCGGGGCCGAGGTTCTCCTGACCCCGGGATAAAAGCAGCCACGTGTGGAGCCAGACCAGTGCAGCTGCCCTGCCTCAAGCGCACACATTTCTGTAACCCAAAGCAATATCCATGTTTAGGTAAGTCTAAAGTGTTGATTATATTCTTGAAAGTTACAGCTGCCTCTCAGCCCCATCTAATTGCAAAGGAAATCTCCCTCCTGCCTGGTGTGGCCAGAGGATGAAGAGAAGATGCTCATGAAGGACGAGCCCTCCCCTGCCTGGGTGCCACAGGGCAAAACGCGGGGACAGGACCACTCGGCTGGGTGCAGGTAGTGTGCATTGATGCAGACACCCAAGCTCTGGCCAAAGGCCGGTTTCTGCGTGCCAGAGGAGATGCAGCAGCACCCCGGGAGCCGTGGGTGAGGGTTTGGGTGAGGGCTGCGCACCACCACAGCGGTGCCACTGCAGCACTGCCTGTGTCAGCAGCGACTGCCCCACGGCACCACCACCAGCCTGGGGTTTTCTTCCCAGAAGTTGCACAAAGAAGTGGGAATTATACAGTAACTCAAACCACACTGCCGAAGGCAGGTGCTCTGCCTGCAGGTTCACAGCTGAGGCGCTCAGGGCTTGCCGCGGGGTGTGCACAGTGCAGACCTGCACGGCCACTGCGGCAATGCCCCCTTAATCCCGTCTCCTGATCACCGGCCCGTTAACACCACCACGTTTTTATTAGCAGGAAATCCTAAATCCAACCATCAAGATGTTAATGTAATTGCAATCCAATAAAAACAGCAGGTAGGGCCCCTCTCGGCCCCGAGGTGGGCAGAGGGGCTCCTCTGAGTTCCCAGATTCACAGTAAATACAACCTGAGCATCAACAGTTAAGAGCTTTTTACCAGTGGCAACGAGAGGGATTCAAACAGAGTAGGAAATAATAACATCTTCATTTAGATCAGGGCTGCGAACTCAACTGGGCTGTCTTCCCTGCCATAATTTACACATCTCCGCAGATGTACGTATTAAAGTGATTTTTACAGCCAGCCAGGAAACAGCCACACAACCCACACCAGCTCTGGTAGGAACCACATGCCTCAGTCCCCTACAATGTATCTGCCTCTCTCTTAAGAAGAATGCAGAGGGTTGTTTTTCTGGTATTCCTTAAGCCCATTTGGGTTTATTTTCCTTTACTTACTGGCAATAGATTGTTCCATTTCTCTTGCTCACCAAACACTTTTCTTTGTATTGTGGTTTTTTTGTTTGCTCATTTGTTGCGACTGGAGTGATGAAAGACTCTCTGTGGGTTCGCCAGATCACGCACCAAAGCTAACCTGGGGCGCACGGCTTCTTTAGAGTCACTTCTTAAAATTCCACTTTCAGCTCCCGATCCCAGCCCACCGCCGAGGGACAGAGCCACGCTGGAAGACGTCTGGACCCCGGACTGGCCAGGCTTTCTCACCTCCTGCCTTCCTACGCACGGCTTTTGCACCAACCCTTTGCCCCACTGAGGGTTAAAGGACTGATGCATCTCGTAGGTGCTCGCTGTGTAAGGATTTGTACCCCAAGGACAAGAAGCTAAAAGGGAATTCTGGCTTCCCTTTCTGAGCAAATCACTTACTGAGGGGAAGGCTCTGTCCCTGAGATGCTCTTCTTTAAAATGTCAGTTGTGGCATGGCCTGACACAACGGGTTGGAGAAAATAATTCGAGTATCACCTGGTGTG
Organism: Aptenodytes forsteri; assembly: GCF_000699145.1. Lineage (NCBI taxonomy): Eukaryota > Metazoa > Chordata > Aves > Sphenisciformes > Spheniscidae > Aptenodytes > Aptenodytes forsteri. The sequence goes on from NW_008796178.1 coordinate 414,243, forward strand.
CCTTGTTTGGAGGCCAGTTAGCTTTTCCTAGTTTATGTACTTTTTTTCCCCTGATTAAAAAAGCACTAAAAGCAATAACCTCTAATAGCAAAAGTGTCAAGATCAGAGATGCACTGATCCCTGTTAATGCACAGCTCCTCTTGCAGCAACCATCTCCCTGGATGGCTTGACTCAACTGCAAAAGGAAATTGCCTCAAGTGGAGGAAAGTGGAGCCAGCGAAGCAGACAGCATAATCATTTTTTTTTCTGTTTTCACAACTGGGCAGAGAGGACTGACAGTTTGGATTTATGGCTGGGTTTACAGCCTTTGCTGCCTCCTAGCAGCTGTTGTACAAAATAAACCACCACCCAAAACAAAAATCACCAAGTCAAGAACACTCCTCCTGAGAGGAAAAAGTGCAGGCACTTATTAATGAAATTAATCATTGATAATAAAATATCCAAGAGGGAAACATATTTATCATCTTCTCATTGAAATGAGATGTGTAACTCCCTCTTTCTTGTATTCATGAATACATGCACACTCAGGAGAAACACTTGGCAGCCCCGGTGCTTGTCCGAGTCACAGGCTTTTGCTAAAGGCTTTACCCAGCTCTCCCACTCCAGCTGGGGCTGAACCAGAGGAATAAACTAAGAAAAATGTGGAGGAAAAAAGTGAACAGGGTGAATCAAAGTGAATCAAAACTCAAAGAAGAGTGGGAGCCACAAAGGATAATCTGACCTTTCTTGCCAGGCTGCAGTATCGGATGCATCACGCAGCAACAAGGTCTAACTGGGCTCCCACACAAGATGTGCAGACCCTGGTCCAACCCAAGCGGCAGTGCTGCCCCTGGCATTTCAAGCCCTGCTCATCTGAAAAACCTGCCAAAAACCTGCAGCCTCAAGCAGTCAGAAAGACTTGGGAAAAAAAGAAAGAGTGGGTCAACAGCATGGATAAAAGTAGGGTTGCTATTAGGGTTAAGGCGTGGTTTTCGGGACAATGAGTAGTGACAGGGCCACTTTGGGGCCAGGCTGGCAGGAAGGTGCCGCCGGCTCCAGCGTGGGGGTTGCAGCTGCAGGGAGTTTGGCAGCTCTGAACTGAGCTCCCTGGCTCATGCAGGAGGGGAAGGAAGAAAGAGGATTTGAAGATGGCTGTTATATTGGACACGCCAAAGTCACTGTTGATTTTAGGCCAGGGAAGAATGATCTGCTGTGTTCTCTGGTTGTCTTGGCTCCCACTCATAAAGGCACTTAAAAAGCTGTGTAGCTTCAAGTATGTGCTTAAGTACTTTGCTGAATTAGTCAATTAGCATATTTACTTGCTTGCAAGTCTTTGCATAAGTCAATTGAAAGCACTGGGATTTTGATGAATGCTTTCCATGGCCTTCAGAGCAGACCACAGGTACCAAGTTACCCTCCTCCATCACCCCTCCATAGCCTGTGGCAGCCCTGCAGAGCTGCTGTGTGAGGAAAAACTGAGCTTCGCTGCTTGCCTCTGGTCATCTCTAAGATATACTGAGGCAATTTTTGTGATCAGCTTCGTTGTGTCATTTGCAACACTCAGTGCCATTTGGAAACTCCTGGCTGCATGAAGCAGAGCTCAGTGTGTCCTGCCAGAAATGGGTTTAAATACTTATGTTTAGAGTTTGCTTTTCCTGCAAATTCAGGCTCTGAACTCCAGTGATGCTTTTCCTTTGATTTAATTAAGGGAAGCTATTTCCAAGGAATCATACATACAGCTCACATCAAAGACTTCAAGAGCAGTGATGCACCCCGAGATGCAACGGCTATGATTCACGGTGACTCACAGGCTGTGTCCAGCTGCCAAATGAGTCAGCATTTGCAGCAACATCATCATAATCCACCCGCCAAAATTAAGGACCTGTGGTACCATGTCCATGCTGGGTGGAAGGAGATGAGCCCCAGACATCCCGTTGCTCCTTGGACCACAGCACACAGCAGCGGCCCTTCCCTGTCCCCAGGATGGTGTCCATCCCCAGATGGACCTGCATCTCTGCGCCATCACAGACAAACTCCCCAACGGGGAATTTAAAATCCTGCCTTGCTCCTGTCTCTAGTTTGCTCATGGGAAGTATATAGCAAAAAAGAGCTGAATTTCTGGTGAATATCAAGCCTGGGTGCAGAAGACCTCAAGTCTTCTCAGCTCATTAAAAGCCAGACTCGAGGCAATTCCAAAGGAACTTGTAGCCAAATGAAGTGCTGAAACAAGTTATTTCTTTTAAAACTTTTGTGGAAGCAATATTCTCGCTGGTGCAGCCCAAGGGGAGGATCGCAGCGCTGGCCCATGTGCCCCTTCCCCTCTCACATTTGCCAAACAGCAGCAAATAATGGATTTTTTTCCCCTTCTGTGGAAAGTGTAATCTGAATTCTTGCCGATTCTTGTAAAATTTGAAAGGTGAACAAGCCTGAATTTTACGCACACACACACGAACACGCACACTGTGTAATTTGTGATGCATTTCTGCCGATGCAGGGGAGGATGGCGACCATCTGTTTTTCTGGATGGGAGAGTGAAAGAGCCACGAGGGAAGTTCTGGTGAGGTGGTTCAGCTCGGGGCTATGATTTATAACTGTTAAGACAACAAATCCTCTCCAATTGCCACGGCATTGCTCAGCATCCAGCTGACAGAGCAAGCTAAGGTCAGGAGAGTTTAATGACGACTGACTTGACTGGGAAAGCAAGGGAAAGGCCAGATAAATTGCCACCCTCAGGGCCAAGCTAAATTGCTGCGGGCTGCGGCTCCACAGCCACCAGCTCCGCGGCCACCGGCCAGGATGAAGCAATGGGCACTGCCATGTCCCAGTGGCCTCGCTCACAAAATGGGCCTTAAACTGCAAATGCAAGGGCTCATTCCTCGCCTCCGCCCTCCCAGAGGCATTGCTGGAGACTGACGGCAGCGGTCAGCTCTGTCCTGGCACGTGTCAGTGCAGACTGCAGCGTCTGCACTTGCGAGGAGGCGGCAAGACTGAAATTTTATTTTGGATTGACTGAAAAAATAGCTTAACAAATCCAAACATTTTATTTCAAATTTTGGGGGTTTAAATATTTTCTTTTTTTTTTTCCTTTTTTTTTTAATTACTCAATTGGAGGAAATGCTGAAGCTGTTTCCACCACCCTGTCCCGAAATGGGGCACCACCTTAGTTTTGAGAATGTTTTTTTTTCCTTTTTTTTAATTACTCAATTGGAGGAAATGCTGAAGCTGTGTTCCACCACCCTGTCCCGAAATGGGGCACCACCTTAGTTTTGAGAATGTTAGAAGAGGACATTGAAGTTATTTTTAGATAAAAAACTAAAAACCGAATCAAAAGCTTCAGCAAACACAACATAGGCTCAGAAAACATCCTGATCGTCACCAAATCTGTACTTTTCACTGGAAAAAGATGCATGAGAACTGTTTGCCTGTGTTTACAGAGAGCCGATGGGAACAGACCGGCTGCTGCCGCCCCCCTAGTGCCTGCTCCCGTCCCATCCCAACCTCCCGACCATGCCCTCCAAACTGGGAACAACCCGCATCCCCACGTGCACAGCTCTGCTGGTGGAACTGGCAGCACCGGCATCAAAGGGGTGAGTTACAGGATGGGCAAGGAGCCCAAACTGCCCTGAGCCTCACCAGCTGCTCGCTCTGAAGGCAGCTCTTTGTGGATCTGTCCCTCTGAGGACCACGCTGGCTCATGGCAGAGCACATCCTTTAAACCACTGCTGGAAGAAGTCAGCAGGAGCAAAACTCTCCTGTCTTTGGTGAATCCCCTGTACAAAATAACTTGGTATGTTATTTAGTTTAAATGATATATTTTCTTTTTCATATCCAGCAGGGTAGAATAAATAAGTCAGAGCTGGGATATTACACAAGTCCTCGAGCAGAGCAGTTTCATTGGAATAAACGGCGTTTCCCAGAGCATTTGCCAAATGGCACCACAACACACGGAGACGCCCGGCTGGGGCTTGCTCACACTGCTGCAGTTGGGTGCTTCCCTTTATGGCCGTGTTCTCCACAGGAGACGGTGCAAATAAACACTGATATTGAAACATCCTTGCACACCTATGCAGGCACCGTGAGTGCCCAGCAGCCTGTAGGGATGCCCCGAGGAGCAGGACTGCAGGCACACCACTAAAAACCCAACAAGAGGGGCAAAATCTCAGGCTTTCCTCACCCGCTTCACCCCTGCAGATAAATCACTGCTTTTACAAAGCATTATTTAATTCTTTTCACACTGACCATCCAGCCCCTCCACAGCCATGGAGCAGACTGGCACAGGGTCGTCTCAGACAGGATATCCTCCAGGGAACAGCCTCTGTACAACACACAAACAATAGAGCCCTGCCTTTCGAACCATAGGCTTTTTAAAAGATATACAACGTGCCCAACCTCTCCTCCCCACAAACCTCGGATATCTGCTATCTGCACAGCAGTCAAAACCGCGATATCAGATCTACAGCGTAATTTCCTGCTGTTTGTGAGCGATTCCCACCAACGTTAAAGGGAGCGGAGCGGGGCTCTGGGCCTGCACCTCTGCCCACCCCTTCAGATGCTGCAGGTTTCAAGAGCTAAGGTGTTGGTACGTTTTCATGCTAAGCTGAGACGGGTTGCTCTGCTCCCAGTGCTCAATGGCACAACAAACCCACCAGCCAGTCTTACCCATGGCAATGGCTACAGAGACCTCACCGCAGCTCCACTTCCATAGGTACCCATCAGTGTTTTGGGATCAAGCCGTATGCAGATGTACATAACATCATGCTGAAGCCTTTCACAAGGGCTTTAGAGAATCTGCTGGACTGAAGCATCTAATCATCTTATGCACCAGGTGGAGAAGCAACATTTACAGCGGTCCAGGTTGGTGTTAAAACATCAAGCCAGTCGTTCATGGTCTCCCTGGTTCGGTCACGTTAAGTTGCACGGGCTCAACTGCTGTCAGCCGAGCTGCTGGGCCCTATTCTGCTCTCAATTATGTCAATGCAAATTTGGAACAACTCCACTGACTTTTACAGCATAACCTAATTTAATGGAGAGCAGGATCTGGTGTGCTTTCTAGATTCATGCTGTGTAATAGGGAACAGACTTGAACCTCTGACTCATTAGCAAGGGAACATATCTTGAAATTAAATTTCCAGTAGGCAAACATCTCTTGAGCCCATTTTTTTTTGCCCTTGTGGAAACAGTGTGACTTGCCGCTGAACTGTAGCCTGATACCCACTGCCTGCAATGGGCCACTTCTGTAGCATTGAAAAGGTTTTCATCTGCTTGACAGAGTGAAACAGAGAAAGTCTCTTTAAAAGCCATTTCAGACTTAAAGCAAAGCCCTGAAATCCTGCCAGTGGGAGTACATGCACCCTGAGTGGCCTTGAGCAAGCAGACGAGTCCAAGACGATGGTATGGCACTAGCAGCACGCAGCGATGGATCTCAAGAGTCCCAGGGATATTTCTGGTGTGTGTATCATATCTAGTTCCTCCCTAGTAAGTCCACTGAAGCTGTGTTTGATTTATTAATGTATTAATCAGAGTGGAGACTGTTTATACTGGGCTTTGGGAAGACAGCCCTTAATGGAGGAGCGTGCTACTGTGGGTCGGCTGTGCGCAGGGCCAGGTGGCTCCTTTCTGGACAGCGGTGGCCTCTGGCGTGCCTTTCCCAGCAGCACTCACATCTTTCACAAGCACATGAAGACAAACAGCACAGAAAATAGCCCCTTTTCTCCCACAGGCAAAACAATCTCATGCTGCCAGCACGAGCAGGAGGTGCTGCTGGGCCCCGGTGGTGCAGGCAGAGCCCTGGGAACAGGCTGCCCGGCCGCTGCTCCCAGCACTGCACCACAGGCAGGCTGACTGCTGCAGGGAATGCCCTGGGAGGAAGGTTCGGCAATAGAGCCCCAACTGCGTGAATATCACTTATATCCAAAGACCTGGCCATTGCTGAGGATTTTTGTCCTTTGGGATCTTTGTCATCTTTCTCAAGGGCTCAACGATGAGCTGTGCCTCGGTTTACCAGCCTCTGCGGGCAGACAATGTACTGCATCACATCAGCCTGTGAGCACAGATCAGGAGTGAAAGCCCCATGACCTAGGGCCATCTCTCTCAAAAGACTTAAAAGACATTCAAGCAATTTTTTTTAGCACTCATTCTCATTTGAGCCCCAGCAGTTACTGTGTCTCAGGCATCTGCAGGGTCGAGCTCCCTGCCTGCTCCTTCACTCCCTTGCCACCCGACACAGAGCAGCCAGGCCCGCTCTCCTCACAGCCCTTGCTGTCTTCTAGTTTCTGCTAATCTTCATGTGCAGTCTTCTAGAAAATGACTGGGTTTTGTAAACCGTTCTCCCACAGCAGATTTCTTTGTACTTGCTGAGAACACTGTGAATTACAAATAAGGAGCAGGTCACAAAAAGAAACCTAAAAATCCCTTGAGACAAGCTCCATCGCAAGTGGACTCCCAGCCTGCAGCGCTGGGCGTATTTCACAGCGAGGAGAGCTTTTTGCTTCATCCCGAGCAGGAAACAGCCATTCCATTATGTGGTTTCTCTGCTGGGTACTTGTCTTTCATTTTGCATCCCTGAGCCAGTGCAGGATTTGCAAACATTTAATAATTCCAACAACAAGCGCATTAAAGCCTCAGAGCGAGGGGAAAGCCCTTTTCCTGCCAACGAGGCATATTGTTGTCAATACCCCATTGTTGTACTTGCACTCACCACCCCTTAAAGCAATTAATGGATAAATCAGGGGTTTTTCTGTGGCATTTCTGTGGGTGGAGTTTATTCCCATCCTTATCTGAGCAGCGGATCTTTCCCACCAGTAACCTGGTGCCAGGGTGTCCCACAGCCCGTGACGCCGGAGCGCGCTGCAGAACAAACAAACTCAATTACGGGAGGATATTTACAATTGCTGACCAAACTCTCGATTTCCTTGGTAAGGTCCTCAAGACAATACGCTCCGGGCGCTGGCCTCCAATTGTACTGTCAGAAATTGATACAGGCCCAAGAATGAGAAAATAATTGTGTTTAGATTTGCGATAGGCAAGCAAAACAAGTGAGCGATGTTTTTGGAGGGTTCCCCCCCCATGTGTTTGTTTGTTTTTACAGTCATAGGATGGAGCAGGGTGAGTGCGGAGCCTCCCCTTGCCCAGCCTGCCCTGTCCTGCCCTGCTCCTGCCAGCAGCCAGCCATGCAGTGCTGGCGGGCACCCGTGCGATTTCCCTGGGAGGACGAGGAAGAGGGACGGCGCTGCACCTTGTGCATGAGGCTCGTTGTGGCCCAAAACTCGTATAGTACCTTTGCCGAGCTCATTAAAACAGCCTTTCCCAGGTCTGCCAGGATTCAAGCAGGAAACTGTGGTGCCAACACGTGGGGGTTTCCCATGGAGGATGAAAGAAGCCTTCACCTCCCGTCGCAGGTGTATTCTTGCTCATCCAAGGGGTGCCCTGCACACTGCAGCTCCCAGCCCCGTTCCGCATGGGTCTCTCAGCACCCCTTCCCCATGCAGCACTTATAAGTCAAGTTAAAATCCCCCCCAAGCAGGGAAGCCAGGCTTTACTTCCTTTTGGCACTAGTTTCATTGTATTTTTAGCCCAGTCCCTTTGCAGGTCTGGCTCAGAGCAGGTCACGTGCCCAAACTGCAGGCTGAGACCAAGCATGCTTCAGCATCCAAACCCACCCTGCAGTGCATGCTCGCCACGGGCTGCTCTCAAGCATGCAAGTCCTCAATCCCTTGAAATGGGAAGTCACTCCTGAATTTGAGCTGCCCCAGAGCACCCTGGGATGAGAACAGTGTCCCTCTTGAAGAAGGTCTGACAGCCATCCCCAGGGTGAGTGGTACCATTTCACATAGCCTGGCCTTAAACTACTGCTGGAAAACAAGCCCTGTGGCGAACAGTGCAGCCCTGGTTTATTCCTGGGCCAGAGTAACATGGCCAGGGCTACGCTTTCCCATGGGGTGCTTAAAGGTGCCATGTTACAGGCAAGGTCTTTAGGGTTTTTGACACAGAGCAGCTCAGGTTCAGCCCTCATTTTTGCCCCAAGCAAAAATCAGGCTTACACCTGCATATACCCAGATTAACAGCAGAGCTTAACTCCGTGTGGGTTGATGGTTTAATGTTTGGACCAATTCTCTGTTTCTTATTACACCAAGAGCAAATCTTGAGCAACGGCACTGCAAGCAGTGTTTTCCAGATTTGCACCAGTTTAATGAAAACCAGAATTTGGCTCTACATCTTAAGAGATAACACTCTCTGTACTCGTGGCCAATATGTTAATGTCTTCCAGCGTTGTGCATCTTTCTCCAAAACCTTTGTGAGCCTTCCCTTATAGGTTATCCAGGGATCAAGGTCTGAGGATCTGTAAAATACACTGGCTGTGCAAGATTTGCATTTAACGTAGCATGGCTTTTTTATCACTAGGCACTCTTGTTTGGCTGAAAACCTCCATTTGTTATTTAAGGGATTAAGAATATTCAACAAGAAAAGAGGAAAAGGGGCAAGTTCTGATAGCTGTGGGACTCAAATTCAGTAAAACACTAATAGACTAATATCAAACTCTGGTCCAGAGAAGGAATATAAATTAGTCGGTTAATGAGAACTGGATTCCAACCACCTAGATTAGGGTCCTGTAATACTCACGTATTCTACTTTTCTCCCCTTGCCCTGTTAATTGACTGCAGGCCACCCAGGGTAACAAAGACATATGACAGAAATATAGTGTATATTTTTGTTGGCTCGTCTTGCTGTAATCTCCTTCAGGGTATGACCCGACTTTAATAACTCAGACTTACCCTATCACTTTCTGGCTCATTTCCTTGTGGGCTTATAACATATACAGTGCTTTTCAGTTTATTCCTTCAGTACATTTGGAAAAAAAAAAAGAAAAAAGGAGAGAGGAAGAGGGGAACTGGCTACAAAAATTCATTAAAATCCATCTCAGAGGCTCTGCTTCCATGTCCCATTTCTTAGGGGCTCCTACAAATATTTATTAGCATGGATAACCTCCTGACAATGTTACCCCATGGCCAGCAACAGCATCTTCAGAGAACAACTGGAATATGTGAGCGCTGGCATCTGTTCCACCCTCAATGAACTGAGAAGTATAAACATCTCTAAGGCTGGGTGATTTATCATTACAAGAAATTATACAAAGAGGCAGGAGTTGAAGTAAAATCAGGTTATATCATGGGAGGAAATCTGATTGTAAAGGCACACTAAAAGATCTTCTAATGTATCAGCTTTCCTAATGGCTTGCAATGGCTTGTACATTCAGTTCTCTGTAGCAGAGGCTGTTTAAATCAATTTAAACCTGCTTGTTTACAATTGTTTCTGTACTTCTGATATTATTAGTACAGATTGTGAGGTGACACTATGATAGTTATGCTGCTAAGGTAAGTTCAGAGAAACTATCCAATTTTAATAGCAGTTTCAAATACGTTAGTGGGGTAAGAAGGAAGGGAAAAAAATCTTGTGAGACTCAGTTGTTTAGGGTGGAGCAGACAGGTTTTGGGGGTGGAAGTCCGTAGTCAATGATTTTGCCTTAGGGTCCACAAACAGGGACCAGAGGCAGACCTTTTAGTTCCTACAAGCCTCTGTTCCACACCATTTGTTTATCCTGTCTTAAACCAGGTAGTTCCTAAAACTGAGATTAAAAGAGGTGGTGAGTATGGAGATAATTTAGGACTAACAGGGAGGCTGATCTCAACTAGAAGAATGAGAACTGCCAGCCAAAGAAGAGGAAAAAGCAACTGTGAGCAGGTTGAAGGGGTGATCTGCAGACACACATTTGTGCCTTTAGGATGCAACAAGGGATTCAAAGGAGCCAAACATCTTGAGGAAAGAAAACAAAAGAATTGGCCTCACATGAACTTTAATTTTGCCCAGAAATTCCACCCTAGATCAAAGAACTACAGTGAAAGTTTAGTTGGAAACAGCATTTTCCTGCACAGAAGTTCAGCTTCAGCAAGTGGGAAACTTTTTTCCCCCATGAAAAGCTAGTTTTGTCAAATTCCTGGCCTGTTCTAGAGTAGGTTCAGTCCAAAGACATTTTTTTGAGGAAAAATCAAGTGCAAGACATGTTGGGACTGTTATCTGGGCTGATGGGGTAAGGCTTATAGGGACCATTGGGGGACCCCTTTAGCAACTACTCTGCCAAAGGCCTGGAAGCAATTTGTGGGGCGCAAAGAGCCAGGAAAGAAGGCGGTTGGTTCACAGGGAGATGTAGACCTGCGCCTGGGTCTGAACTAGGAGGCTATGACGCACAAGATGTGTTTGAGACCTGAGCTAGAGATACGGGGTCATGAACTTCTGGGATACTTCTACTGAGTTTGGTCCTTTTGCTAGGGAGAAGAGGAGCTCTTGGGTGATGCTGGTGGAAGAAGCTACTGCAAATACTGAGGATGTAGAGGAGAAGACAGGGAAGAGTGAGCAGAGACAGCTGTTTCTTGCATATCCCCCAGTCAGTCATTCCAGTGCAACAGAGCAGACGGGAGGACACAGACATGCCTGTGAGTTGCATCCCATCATGTGATGAAATTTTACATTTCAGAAATGGAAGAAGCATACCAGCTCTGAGTATAAACCACACTTACAGCCCTCTGAATAAAGTTGAGGATTTAATCATTTGGTTTATAGAGATGAGACATGATAGATTTACTACCTTCTCCCTGCAGTTTATTATCTACTGACATGGTTTTCTTTGCAAATTCCAGTTTCCAATGACTTGCTGTTTTAAGCACTGGAAAAATGAAGTGCAGAATGATGCCAGTTAGCTCTGCTAGCTGTTCTTCACATTGCTCTTTGGCTGGTGCTCTCAGTTGTTCTGAATAGACTCAAAAAGTCATTGGAAATCTTTTGCCCAAAGCTGGAATTACAATTGCTTGTGTTTTCAAGGAACTGCACAGGAAGTCCTTCTTTACAAAAATTAACTGAAGTAGGGTGACGAAAATCTGCCTTTATCCTTTGAAATAGGAGCACAGATCTGCAGAATTGCAGACAGCAACTGTGACATGTAATTGCTCATATACACTTAGTAAACTTCATCTTGGGGGGGGAAATCAGTTTCTTTCCCACACTCCTTTAACTGAAAGAAATTCCCTCTGATGGCCAGAGACCTTCCAAATTCCACCCCAAGTATATTTATGGCCAGCCTACACTCATTTGTTCTTGTGCCAACATTGTCCTGTTTAAATAGCTCTTCTTCCTCCCTGGTGCTTACCCCTCTGATGTATTTATTACCCTCATGATATAGTTAAATGAGGATGACTTGTATTCAGAAAGCTTTTACATCTTTCCCATTGGTTACTTGCTTATTGACAGAAACTGTAAGTTCTTGTCCCAAAGCACTCAAAAGAAAAAAGGGGGGGATGAATGCAACGCTCACTGCAGCTGGTAGCTCACCCCAAGTCAAGAGCTTGGCAACAACTGGCAATTCAGGATCAACTCACAGTTTACAAACAGAGTTATTAAACACCTTTTAATAGCGTCCTGTTCATTCACTGTTAACTTCTCCCTGAAAATGGATACAGGAAGAGGAGTCTGACTTTTAATCATAAACCTACCATTCACTTAGTGAAACCCCTATTAGAAGTCAGGGCAATAAGACACCAGCACTTCCTTAACAACTGTGCCATCCTAGAAAGAAGTCCATGGAGATGTGTGCTACAAATGCACATCTTCATCCAAACATCACTAAAAGTCAATCTTATACCTTCATATCAGCAATTGCTGCTGGAGGCAGGACCTGATGGATCAGCATCATAGCCCACAACACCCCTTCCTAACGTGCTGTTGGTATTCAGTGCTCACACAACAGCAGGGCTCCAACGCACACATGTAATGGCATTTCAGAAGAGCAGAAAAGTGATGTGTCATCCTTGCAAAAATTAGGGTATAAACATAAAGAATGGCCATACAAAGCCACCTCACACAGATCCGAATATTGATTTTGTCCACCTCCAGATCTGAGGATGTTCGTTCCTGAATGTTTTTGCTCAAGCTGAAGTTGGAAAGGAATTAGCTTGGCACGTTTGCGCTTGGTGTCTTTCTTTTGCAGTGATCCTATTGTTCTGAAACATAATGGGGCAGAGTTTTCTATAGTCCCACTGGGACTGTATCAAAATTGACATCAGTAATGAAAAGCAGTAATGCTGCTGCCTGCACTTAACACCACGATTTCAGCCAAGAAACAGTAAGTTATTCACATTTACTCCCAGTGAACTGGAAGGCTTTTTATTCAGGCTCCACATTAAATTTCAGCTGCCCAAAATGGTCTCATTCTTATTCAGGTCAGCGCTTTTGACTTCTTAGGCTTGTATGGTTCCCAGGGCAGCTCAGGCCTGCAGCAGCTCTGAGAAACTCTGTTTTCTGCACTGTTCTTACTTGATAGCATGTTGATTTAAGGCACTGTTTTTCTTCAGGCTCCTTCAATCAATATCCACTAAAGGAGTGTGGAAAACAAGCTAGTCAAAGACGTTGTATTTTTCCCCAAATTCTGAATTCTTATCCACATCCTCACCTTTTTAACATTTTCTACTTAGGTCTGTACTTGAAGCTAGAGCTGATTTAAAAGTTCATATCCTTGGCCTTACACCAATAATACTTATGTACGGTTGAGGTAAGCACTGCAGGAAGTCAAAGACTGACAAATAGACATGAACACCACATGTTGTCAAGTATAAACTTCTAATAGTGTCCTAATAGTGTCTAATTCTGCAGATTACACTTCTTTAGAAGAGCCACGGAAAAAATTTTTCCTGCCATTTACACTGGTAACATCACTGCTGAACTCAGAGACTCAATGCATGCTACATGCTGGGAGATGGAGGAGCATCAGGAGCCTGGGGAGGATGCTGGCTCCTGTGGGAGAGATGGCATTCAGGGCTGTTACCCTGATGAGAAATTTGTGAAAGTTGCAGATGCTGTGGCTCTACAGGGATTTAAAAAAAATAAAAAAAATCCGGGTCCATGAGAATCATGTTAAAAGCTGAAAAATTACTGGACTTCTTGAGAACCTAGTAAACTTTCAAAGATAACTCAATATATATGTTATTCCTCTGCATAAACTGCCTGCCAGTTTGCATTCAGGTTTCCAGGACAGTCCCACCACATTGTGGTCCTCCAGGACGCTGCTCTGAACCATCGAGTCAGCTGCCTTTGCCTTGGCTGTGCCTCTCCCCACGACGAGAGCTCCATGAGTGCTCGCCCCTGAGGAGATGATGCTCACTCTCACTCAGTGTTTTGAGGTGAGGTGTAGGGATATCCAAGAGGCCTGATTGCCTCTTCCCTCAAGCAAGTTGGGACTGAAAGCACTGGCACAGAGTTAGTGGGGAGAAAGAAAACAAGTTTAATTGCAGCCGTTCAGTAAATGCTGCCTGATCACCACCAGAAGCGCCTGCCTCTGTGAGCCCTGAGCTGCGCGAGAAGCGTTGGACAGTGTTGCAGTTTGCACCAGAGCTCTTTGAAAAGGAGTTCTGTTTGGTTTTCATTTTCCCTTTCCATAGAAGTTGTGCCAGCACAAAGCTGGGGAAACTGAGTATTTTCTTTGGAAATGCCTCAGAGATAAACATGCTCTCAGAAACAGCTGCAGATATGGCATCTTCTACATGCACCTCGGCAGCAGGCTGCAGGGGAGGTTTGAACAAGCAGCTGAACATCCTGCAGCAGCGCTCTGCTCCTGCTCCATCTTGAGGTGAAGCCTCAGCACCCCTGAGCAGAGCTGAAGCAGTCCTCGTCTGACGGGTCATCCCACCCCTCAATGGTGGCGCTGCCTCCCTTGCTCCTGGCAGCAAATGCTCGATGGGGAGCAACGGACTCTTGTGAGTCTGTACTAGAAGATTCCCTCCTTCTGCACATGCCTCATTGTGGTAAAAGCTGTTTCGCCACATCCAGCTTCCCGCTAGCTTGACACAGCAGTGCGCAGGCTGTGCTCATGGTCATTTCTCTGTCATCGCAGGCTCTGCTGTGAGCTGTGCTGCTGTGACCAACACAATTCCCTGCTGGGTCAAGCTCCAGGGTATATCTGGCACCTTTACATAAAGCACCAGGCCAGAACTGAGCAAAACCCACAGTTTATACCAACGACATGGGCAGAAGAGAGCAGCTGGGAGGAAGGTGCTTAGCTTCCTTCTAAGGGATCAACCAAAAAGGCATTTAAAACCAAGCCTGATGACGTGTGACAGGCCTGCATACACTGCAAAGGACGGGACACGGACGCACCTGAGCTCACTGCTCTCGGCTCCACAGGTTTGGGTGTTGGAAACCCCAAAGAGACACAGTGAGGAATTTTGGGACCTGTGGATGTGCCAGCACCTGTTTGTAAATGCAGCTAATCCAAAATTAGCCGGGAGAAGTGGAAGAATCATTTGTCAGCTCCTGGTCTCCTCAGCCATCTTTAAAAAAATGTCACAGATACATTGACACTCCTGCTGTCGATTTAAATAGCAGCCACCGTCCAGTATTGGCTGCTGGGCGAGGGGGCAACGTGTAGCTCCTGTCTCAGACTCCTCCTGTATCAGATGACTCACCAACATGCCTGAGAAACTCCCTTATACCACAGACTCCAGTAGCAACCCCACAACAAACAGTTGTCTGGGGCTTGCAGTCGTCCTTTGGGGTTTAGGACGTAATCCTGCCAGCACTCAGGGAGTGGGGCGTGAGATGGCAGCGTTTCGCTGCTCCTTTCTCCTGCTGCCTCATGGCCACGTTGCTGGACTGGGATGCAGGTGACATGGAAACCCCCATTTTGCCATAATATCCTTTGCCCCCCACTAAGCTGTTCAGTCTCTTGGTCCTGGTTTTTCACTAGTAACTAGGGATAGCAAAACGTCCTCCTCAGCTTTTCCAACCGATCGCTGAACTCCTTGAACAAGAGGATGTTCACACCCACATTTAACTGGGTATTGCAAACTGTAGCGGCTGGGCCGTCGTGTGCTGCCCTGTCTCTGGATCATAACTGCTTTTGTGGAGCTCCGCTGAAATGTCTTGATGCACAAATGCATCCTCAGAACACTCTGAATTTGTAAAGCAGAAAAAGTCATATCCCAAAGAAGCTAGTGCAGCCATCTAGTACCTCCTGTCTGCAAAACAGGCAAGGAGGAGTTTCTATTCCAGCCAACATTTTGGCAGTGTGATCTGTCAAGCCTGCCTTTTTAACATGAAAATACAGAGCTCCTAGGAGTGACTTGGAAAATCACTTCCCCTCCACCTCTCCTATCAAGCTGAGGGCAGGAGCCTTGATTGCAACGCTCCCACCCCTACCCCGGGAGAATTGTAGCTCTACCTCCGAAATGCAAGTTAAGTGTTATGACTCTGCCACTACCCAGCTCTGGGGAGGACACTCCTAAACAAACACTTCTCTCATCTGGAGCAAGAGAAACTACAGAGCTTCCTATTACCTCATTGTGATCCGCACCGTGACCCTCTGCAGCTGCATCACACACACCTTCATTCTTCTCTAAAAGCAATGCTTGTGCCCAAGTCCGCACAGCTTTACTCGCAGGAGTCGTTTCTGTTCATACTGTTTCACCAGGATTAGTGAAGCTGCACACACAGTGAAGGGCAGCTCTTTAATAAGGGTTCACAGGAGCAGGCACTTAATTATTTAAGCTATCCCAGAATGATCTTAGCACACCAAATATTTTCTCTTCATCTGTCAAGAGAGCTTGACCAGTATCCAGGGATTTCTCAGCAACAATGGGAAAAAACCTGAGCTACAGATGATGTATAATTTTCAATTTGACAGTGAAACTATTACATAAAGGACTTCAGAGCCAATACAAATCAACATCCCATGAGGTTCTCATATATCTTCCAAATTAGATTCTGCTCTGGCCACGCCAGTTCCAGTTTTGTTTTTTTTTGTTTGGTGTTTTTTTTTTTTCCTTTTAAGATAGTTACAGCAAGGGATTACCTACATTTTAATGAGAAACAAATAATTTTGGTAGAAAGCCAATTGCTGGAATAAACATTTGCAAGTCCTAGAATATAACCACTAGGCCAAATACCATGATCCTTCTTAACAATACAAAAAAGGGTACTCTTTTGTAGGTAACAGCCATTTTATACTTAATTTTAATATTGAACTTTTCCTGCTGTAACTTCACTTGAGCCATCTTTCCTCCACTGATTTTTAAGTTTCTAAACACACACTAACTCAAGCTAATAGAGTTAAAAATTTACTTTGTGGGAGCTTTTAATGCTTTGAAGAAAGATAATGTATGTTTATAGCTAAAATCATGTCTTTATTTGGAACGCAATTCTTCAAGCACATAATTATGTAAATAGTCCTTGGCCAGGCAAAAAAATTGCCTTCAGGATTTGTAAGCTGCGAGCCAAGATTCCCAATCTGTCGGAGCTCTGCGAGGAGAGAGCCTGCTACAGGCAACAGCGCAGCAAATGCACATGTAAGACCCAACTCAGACCGGGCCTCGCTGTTTGCCTGTATTTATTCCCCATTCAATGCTCACCCTCTTTTTGCACTGTTAAGGAGCAGTTGTCTCTGCTGGAGAGCCGGCTGCAGCAATTAGCGTCACTAACTGTATCACCTAATGAGCAGGAACTCACATCCTTGCTGCCCTGGGTCAGGGACAGGTCCCACCAACCCAGTACCCCGTCCCTGACAGCCACCGGTGCCAGCAGCTTTGGGAGATGGCGGTCCACAGCCCAGGAGCCAGCCTTGCCGTACATGATATATAATTCATTGTTCTTGCATAGCCATGAGAGACCCAGGTCCGTGTATACATTCAGATGGAACCGCAACCCTTTCCTACCACTATCTACTACACAATGTTTATCAGGGCTTACAGACCACTTCCTTTTTAAAACCCGTATTGAAATTTGCACAATAAACAATTTACCCAATTGGTTTTAGGAAGCCCTCAGCCCTTTTCCTTTCAAGGCAAAAGAAAACATATTTATTTATTATATAGAAGCAGGCTGGGCTCTGAAGGGGCCAGGGAAGGCAAGCAAGAGGGCTCAAGGCTCTGGATGTGAGCATGGACATTATGAGGGGACATACCTGCCCCATGAGACTGTCAGACCTCAAGAGACAAGGGTATATAGCATCTACCCTCCAATCTAGACATCAAAAATCATCCAGATCACAGGTTAAAGCCCCTTTGCTGAAGCGTGGCAGCAGCCCAGGTTTCCTGCAGGTAGGAGGAGGAGGGTAAGGAGTCACACACACAGCATGGCCTTGGCCGTTCCCCTCATACAGCACTGCCTGTCCACCAGGAATCACGGATGGAGCTAGGCTTAGTATCACTGACATTTCTCCCAGCTGAATGTATAGCCTATATATAGCCCTGGTTTGGATGATGAGAGACAATCACAAAACTGCTGCTTCACCATCTGCGTACAAAGCCTCTGAGCTCCTGGAGCCCACTGGGCCCAGGTTTGCTGCAGCCAGAAACAGCTCTACTCCCAGTTGTGGTTTTGGTCCCTGGATTTTTGTTTTGTTTCTGAGGAAGCTGTGGAAGGCATCCTCAGGGACTCAGGAGCTGCCAGCAAATTGTCCCGTACCAGATATGGGTGCCACGTCTCGAAGCACAGACACTTTCCCCTTATTGGGTTTGACTTTCAACTATCGTCCAACTTTTCCAGGTGCAAAACACTGCGTGAATGTTGCATCCCATAGGAATTTGACTGCCCAGGGCATTAAGGATATAAAGACCAGGCACTACGAGCCAAGCATGCAGTTGTTCTGAGTTCAGGGCATCACATGGGAGGCTGAGAGACAAAGAAAGAAGGAAAATCTTCTTTCTGAACAGAGAAGGTACATCTTTAACACCATTCCTACAAAAAGAGGGGACAAGAGAAGCAAGGTAGTACTTGCTCCTCAGGAGAAGCCACCCATTCAAACTAAGTTTTCAGAATGCCACACAGCTATAAGGACTGAGGTATATTGTTTCCAGCTGAGAGCTACTGAAATGAAACCCCTGCCCTATGTGAGCCAGGCGAGGGTCAGTAATGCAAGTGCAGTAGCAGGGGAAGCTTTGAGCCTAAAGCAATTTGCAGGTACAGAGGACTCTCAAAGGAGAGCAACAGCTTCTCCTATTCTTTTGATAAAGAAGGATTTCTATCAGCCTGAAGCCTAAACAGCCTCCTCTCCCTTTTCTATCATGGAAAACCCTCTGTTGGGTTTTCAGTGGGATTTTTAGTTTTTCCTTCTGAAGCTGCTTGTATTACAGGGTACAGAGGGAAGAAGACACAGCTGTCACCCAGGAGCAGTAGCTTTAATGCAAAATATAAATAATTTACTTTGGCTTTCTTTTTCTGTCTGAACTGTTGTCATCTGTAAGGGTCAGAGGAGCCAGGATCCCCTTCCCAACCTGAGGAGGGCAGGCAGCTGGTTCAGACCGTAGCTCCCAGACTGCCCAGATATTTCAACCCTTTGCCCAGCCGCTTTCAGACCCCCAAGCAGTCAGAATATGTTTGCTGGGGAAGTGCCGACCTCTCTGCATGGCAGGAATTCATGGCAATGCTTTGAATGTGAGAAGCGCAGTGGCACTTGGTAAGAAATGCCACATTAATGATATACCTAACACTGACAGAGTGACTTTCATGTTAAAAGAGCTCCATACTTTCTATGAACTTTACACCACTTGCAGATCTTGCATGAAGTGCAGCCACATCTGGAGGTAAAGGAGCTAACCAGCCAGTACTGGACATACTGCAGACAGAAGGCAAGAAGTTGGGGATGGATACAGTGGCAACAGGCATCTATCAAGTGCAAGATCATTAGTGCTTTTATAAAGTGCTTTCAAAAAAAAAAAAAAGAAGGGTAGCGCACAGGTTTTTTGCTGGAGTGCTTGGGGTAGGAAGCATCACAGCTGGAGCTGGGATAGTTCAGTCTTGCAACATTCTGTTTGTATTCTCTCAAGGCAATGAATACTTGCTGGGCAAGCCAAATACAATTAATTCATGGTAAGAGCTGGCAAGTACAGTTCCATCCCCAGATTTCCACCCTTCCCCTCCATCCTGACACACACATTCTGCCTCCAAAAAATAAAGTGCTTTCAAAAAAAAAAAAAAGGGTAGCGCACAGGTTTTTTGCTGGAGTGCTTGGGGTAGGAAGCATCACAGCTGGAGCTGGGATAGTTCAGTCTTGCAACATTCTGTTTGTATTCTCTCAAGGCAATGAATACTTGCTGGGCAAGCCAAATACAATTAATTCATGGTAAGAGCTGGCAAGTACAGTTCCATCCCCAGATTTCCACCCTTCCCCTCCATCCTGACACACACATTCTGCCTCCAAAAAATACATGCTCATCAGGAAAGAAAGCAAGGAGGACTGCTGTGTCCTGGGCTCCAGCTCTGCCTCCAACACTGAGCTCCAATATTCAGCATTCCCAGGGCCAGTCATTTATTCTCTCTGCTTTGGCTGTGGTTAGCTTCCTTTGGGGAGGGGGTGGCAATTAAATTCACAATTAATCACAATTTTAAAGCACTTCATTACTTTTCAGAACAGAGATGTTACAGATGGGGAAGTGTTAGAAGTGAGCGGTAAAATGCTGTGATTAAGCACCTGAAGGTCATGGATGTACTCTACATGAAGGAGGGAAAACTTCGTCTCCCCTACCCCCATCCCTTCTTGATAGCACAAATTAAAAACAAAGCCAGCTGTTCAGTTGGGAGTGACTTTAGTTTAAATCTTTCTGTTTCTTGCTCAATAACCCTTTCATTATAAGCTTCCTGCTGGGAAAGTTTGTGAGCCAAGGCATGCTACTGAACACGCAGCACACTGTCTGCAGAGGACAAGCACCCAGTGAGCCCGCATCCACATCTTTGTTGAATCGTTACAATTTCTAGATCTGATGAGGCAAATCAGAGGGTGTTGGTTTAAAAATAAGAAGATTAATATAGATACAAGCTGTTCTCCATGAGAAACTAATCACATGCTGGAAATTTCTCTAGCAGTTTGAAGAGGAGGCAAGAAACAGAAGGAAGCAGCTCAGGGATTTGTGTGCAGCAGGCTGTTTCTTGCCCTGCACGGTTTACATTCGTAACATAACCTTTCTAATTGAAACAGTTTGTTCACCTATGAGCTAGCTCCAAAGTCCTTTGAGGTCTGTAGGAAATTCCCAAGATCCTGGATGGGCTTTTGCTCAAGTTCTCCATTGTCTGCATGAAGGGAAAAATCTGAATATTGATATAAGCCCAGCAATTTGGAGGCCTTGCTAGCAAACACTGGATCTGGACAAGGGAGGATGGAGAGAAATAAAACATGGTCAGAAAACTAGTGTGGTCCACTGAAAGAGTGTTTACAACTGCTATCTGTGGCTCTGGTCTAAGCCTGGAACATTTAAGTCACTTATATTTGGTACGTAAATTGCAAAATCAAAGAGCACCCCACATTGCCTCTGAAATGCCTTCTCTGAAGCACTGTCCTCAAAAGCGAAGTTATCAAAGTCACTCATTCAGTGGCTGGGTGACATGACTTTGTAAATTTATGGAAAATAACACTATTCAGTGCTACCTACCTACATATATAACTCCAGGGGAAGTTGTTATCATGGTGCACAGAGCCCAAACAAACCAGTTGTGGGCTGTGATCTGATGGAAACTGCATGCAGGGAAAGCCTGCTTAGTAACACCCACAAAATCCAAATACCCACTCAGGCCAGGAGCAGCGAGCTTTCCACCTTTCAAGTACCTCTAGCTCAATTTTTACTTCTGCTGAACCGTAATTAAAGTCAATGATCTCTTGTAAGCTTCAGATCAGCCCATGCAAGCTTTGTTTATACAGACTTGTCAGCAATTTAAGAAACCGTACTTAATTGGGCTGACTACATCCCTGCGAGAACACAGCAGTCATTCTTTTCTCTTCAAACACTTCTCAACCCAACACATTACTGAAACCAGAGAGCCCACACCCGTCCTCCTCCCCCAACTGCTTGAGTGTACGTTACATTCAAACAGGTTCACCACCTTCATTCCCAAAGCTGTCACTTTCTCTCACTTGGTTACTCATTTTTGGTATATTTATTTGCCCAGTGCTGGAATATCCCGTGTCTGCTGACATAAGTGATTGCACGGCAGCTGAGGCTCCTCTCCCACACGCAGAGTGTGTTTAGGCTCTTTTGGGGTTTGCATAGCCCAGACCTCACAGGCAGCTGGACTCGGTTCTGTTAGTCATCGATCAATCTTTCAGAGCAGTGGCTCACAAATTTGTTTTAACACAAGTGTCTAAACAAAAAAATCCTACTACTCTTTTACTGCAAGAATGAAGGGCAAAAAAATATCTTTTTTCTACAATGAAACCTGAATACCAGGTCTGTTTCAAATGATAGAAAACATAAATGTTATGATTACAGAATTTAGCATGCAAGTGGAAGAGGATACTGCCTTCTACCTCAGAGTGAGATTCCACTGTGCAGCTACAAAAACACGCTGGGGAAGGTAAAGTCAATGCCAAGTCCTAATGACTTTCAGTAGCACTGAAGTGTTTTACTCACAGTTTTACTCCTACAGCAATGGTCTCTTCGGAGAGTATCACACCCTTTCATCTAAGGCCCTCTAAGCTGAGCCTGAGCAAAACACCATTCCCAGGATTTCATCCATTAATTTCTTTAATTTGCCAACAGCCTAAGATAGAATATAGCTTTTAAGATAAATCAAATCTATAAAAGTTTTAGAGCAATAGAACAGTCTGCTTAATCTCGTGTCATAAAGGCAGAACATTCATTAAACAAGCCAGTAATGTGCTAATTCAGGGGAATATCTTTTTTCCAAAAGGCTAGCATTACAAAATAATGTCACTAAATACTACCAGAAAAACAATCCAGTCATCTCTAAAGTTCAGCAGTGTTCATGACGACATTCCTGTCCTGAGGCCGCCACAGAGATGTTCTCATACAAACCAGTCATATGGAAATCATAGCTCTCCCAGAGCAGCTGTGTTTTTTGGAAGTGACTTCATATTTTTGGATGTTGTCTACCACACGGAATCTAACATCTTCAACAGCAAATAAAGCTCTTCCTTTCATCCCCTGCCATGTTTCCTCCATGTAATAAAGGTGGTAGATGATTTTTAACTCTACAATGACTTCTTTTTGCTGCCTTCCCTTAAAACACAGGGACTGTATCTCTGTAAATGCCTTTGCAAGCTTCTGGTATTTCTAACATAAATTGAGCTGAGATTTTACACAAGACTGGAAGGATTCTTCTTCCCATTGCCTCACATCTGTTCTGATGTGGATCTACTGACTCACTCCAAAACAGTCACTCTTGCAAGTAAGTTCCTTTCCCAAAACTACATGTTTCATAATGACAGTTCCACCACATGTCTGTCTGGCAAGCCACAAGGATTGTTGGCTACCATTTTCGGGAGAGGTCCAGACTATACGGGACATGCCAAAACACACCCCTGGATCCTGCCCCGGGGCCATGTGAACTAGCAGCTCAGAGAGCTCAGGGGCTGCCGACAGCCAACGCCTCCACAGCCTCCTGTTGTTTAAGTGATGGTTGACAACTCTTGCAAGAGGGTAAAGAGAGAGGACACGTCAGGCTGCAGTTACATGGTGAGACGAAGGGCTGGGCTTCATCTTGTTCACCGGGGAAAGCTTTAAGGAACAAATGTGACCAAAAGCAGAATTTTGCTTTTCATTAGCGCCTCACCTTCCCCAGCCGTTCCCCGCAGTTGGGGTCCCTGCAGAGGGAGCAACATTGCTCCCCACACACTCAGGCAGATGAGCCTAGGGACAACACCAGCCTGTTGAGTCACAGCACAGTTCCCACAAACATCAGCCAAGGCAAAAGCTAATTCTCCAGTCATCCCTTCTGCCCTGCTTTGCGTGATAACCAAGTCCTTTCTCAGCCTTCCCTTCTTCAGTAGACAGTGCTCAAGCCTCACTACAAACAACACAGACAGAGAGCTGTCCTTTTATCTGCTCGGGAACATACTTGACAAATAAAAAACAAACATTTCCATTTGAAATAACAACCATCTGCACATACTGCTATAGTGTATCTGCCATTCTGTCTCACCAGTCAGCTGCTCACCCCTGGAAAGCAGCTGGATCTCCACAAGCGCCAAATGGACATACACCAAATGTAGCTAATGAAGCACAAGGAATGCTGCTCCGAGACCCTGCAGTCAGGATCTGCCCTAGCTTTTTTGATTTGAGAAGTTGTGCGAGGGACTCCCAGATCCATTGGCGTACGGCTCTTATCTGTTCAGTTCCTGCAGGTCCAGGTGACCGTATTTACTCTCTGGCGTGCCAGGAATTGATAAAAGAGCATTTGACTTCAGCATTTTGGAGTAAACTCCAGACATACACCAGGATGTTCAGCTGTTCCAGACTGAGCTCGTTTTCCACCTCGCCCAGATCCCTCAGGCTAACAGCAAATTGTAGATTTCACAGAAGTGCCTTAGGATCCAGATGCTCAAAACAGCACCAGGTTCTTAAGGGGCTTTAGGAAAAAGCTTTTTTTCTTTTTTAAATCAATAAAGGCCTTATATGTATTTTAAGGTATCTTTGAAAGTGGGAGGTATCTAGGTGTAAGTAATTAAGGCACTCAACACCTTCACTTCAAATGGACAGACCTGGAACATCCATGTTTTCCCTCAAGATCTCCATTAAGTGCATTTGCTTCCCAGTTTCCTTACACTGAGAACACTGCTCAAGACCAATGTAAATCCAGTCTTATTAACCAAGTTATGAAGTTCTGCATATAATGGTGGAAAGATGCAAAAGTGATGATATATATACATTTCCAAAAAAAATCATACATTAAACACATTTTCTATCTAGCTTAAAATTAAAGGGAGCAAGAGAGTAAGCTTCTTACCAAAAGATAATAACTCAGAAAGGTAAATAAAACTAACAGAGCCTAGGTGGTAAGTCTCAGATACATTTTCTTCATATTACTGCTTGAAGGTTGAGTGCCTGACCTCAGAAGCCTTGGTGGGGGTTCCCATTGCAACACCAGGTAACCACCTCATTTTGCAACAGCGCTGGCCCATGCTAACTTCCCGGGTTTCTTCTTACCTGAGAAGAGGGGCCCTACACAGTTGGCCAGAAGCTCACGAGTGTGGGCTTGTACCTCCCTCACCATTCTGCTCCACTTCATCAACCACTAATTATTTTATGTAAAGCAGAACTTTTTTCTTTAGCCTACACAGTAAGGGACTAAGTTCAAAATAATTGGAGTAGCAAGACAGGCAAGGAAAAGCAGAACCACTGCCACTAAGTCAGGTCAGGGCACTTGGGCTGCTAATGTTCTTGGGGGGCTGTGACAAGGACACCCACCCGATGGGTGCTGGAGTGCTCAGCTTTCCAGAGGGAAGCAGTGTCTGAGTCAGCTGGGATGCTTGCATATGGGAAGTCCCAAACACATATGCTCCAGCAATCACCCACCTCAGACAGCGGCTCAGGGAACGTTATGGGGTTGGCATAAGATGGCCCAGTCCTTCCACAGACCTATCCCTGCAGTGCTTTTGGAAGAGCTACCCAGATTGTTTTGTTTTCCTGGGTAAGACCTGTCTGGAATTGAAAATTTGCATACATATATAAATATATATGCAAGCTGCTGCTAGCCAGGAGGGAAGTAAACAAGGAAGTAGTCAGGAACTGGGAATAGCAGGGTGTCTTTTAGTTATTTAAGGTATTAGCTGAGCCAATGGGCATGCTTTTCCTGTTTTAAATAGACACAATAAGATAAAGGTCAGCAGGGGAATTGGTTACATTTCTCTTTCCCACATATAGGTATACTGCTGTGGAGAATGTAATCCTGCCCAGAATGCTTTAAAGATATAGAATAATTTGGAGATTTTAGAAGTATCGTATCGGCTTCATCAGCTCAGAGCACCGTGCGTTATAGGTACCAATTCCCTGTGAAAGCCAGAAGAATTTGGACATTCTGATACTCAGACAGCAAAACTAAATCTTGCTATGCAACTAAGGGATCCATAGGAAAACTTACTTAGCATCAAAGCTAACTACCCTGTATGCTTATCTTTATAAAAGAAAACATCACATTGTAGGGAAAATATATTTTCTAATCAGCTTTCTTATGCTTCAGCAGATAATTGAACTAGAAATCAATCTCAAAGTGCACAAAGAGGCTCAATAAATACCACCAAAAATGGTAATTGCTTAGGCCAGACAAGAAGATAGTGGCACTCTTCCAGATCTATTAACATGCAAACTTGATACAGACACTAGGCCATGCATGGAACCCACCTTTACTTTAGTGGCTTACCATCTTAATTTGTAATTAAACCCATATTTTTTTCAGTATACTAAAGAATTATAGAAGCAGCTCTTTTGGAAAAAAAAAAAAAGTTCAGGCTGACTTGTAATTACATTTATAATGCATTCTGGTTCATTAGAAACCAATTAAGACCACTGCCAGCTGTAAATAATTCAGTTAATCAAGTGCTAGCTTTAAAATGCAAAGAACGTGATGCTTCTGATTATAAAAGTACTTTTAAAGATTATATCATTTCTTGAAGGGAGAATATTAAAGGTTGGGGTTTATATATATACACACATATATAAACACACACACACACATTCACACACAGGCATGTATATAAAAGCCCAGGAGAATTTGTTTCATGGAGAAATGTAGAAGGACCTTTACAATGGGCACAATGGGCGTTCTGTGTGTTGCTTCCTTAGTCTTAAACATGAAATCTAAGACTGACCATGCAAAATATACAGCAGTCTGCCTGAGGTCTCAAGCATGTTGTAACTTGTATCCAGGTTCCATTTTACAGTTTCCTTACTGCCTCCAGAATCATTACTCTGGAGAACATGCTGTTAACTCAGCAAAAGTCAGAACCCTGCTGTCAAGAGCTCAGGGAAAAGCTATTACAGAAGCCAAAGCATAAGGTGTGATGTTATTGGAAAGTTCCTGAATAAGGAACTTAAAGCAATCAATTTGTTCTACTTTTGTTTTGGAAAGGGAGCAGTGAAATATTACTCTCAGGATCCAAAATGAACAGAGATCCATTCCCTCCCTTTATTGTAAAAAACCCACATCTTGCAAAATCTGTTTTAATGGCTTATTTCTGGTCCAGGAATTTCAAAATGTATATGGCTATCCTCCAAACCTTCCTTGAAAGACATGAAATAAGACTGTGTTTTGTTTTAACTTAGAAAAAATATTCTCATTGTATGCAAATTCCTTCCCTGGCCTATGGGAAAAATACATCACAGTGACCACGAGTTGTGAAACCTTCATTGCACGAACCATGATGTGTGGTTTGAAAGACACTTCATTTCACCTTCCTGCTTGACCAGGTGAGCTATCATTGACGGGCAGACGTACAAGAAGTCGAACAGTGTTTGGTTCAGGAGTTACATGCATTAGCTTAGGCTTGGTTCAGCAAAGCATTAGCACCCTAGTTTAACCTTAAGCATCTCTGTATTCTTTGCTGAATTTGCAATAGCAGAAAGTCGTCCCAAAGTGCAGTCCTTACAGTGACTTTTATATGAACAAATGTATTCAATGGTTTCCAAATAAAATACGTAGATCAGGGAATAAGGGGATTTGATGTTGAGTTTAATTGCTATTCTTTGGATGCATTCAAATAATACTAGTTTTTGGAAAGCTGCTTTCTCAGCTCATTGTGATACTACCAAGAACCTCTGGCATCTGAACAAAGTGAGTGTTGAAGAGGAGCGAGCTGGCTTTGTGATATGGCAATTTAAAGAATAATGGACTTCTAGTGACAAAGTCTCCACGTTGTGCTATTATGTTAGCAATTATTGCAGAGGAAGTTTGTTTAGGATTTAGGCCCAAGGTTCCCTAAGCGAGGCTTGTAAACAGTGTGGAAGTTGACTTTCCTGTCGGTGATAGAAAGATTGACAGCTAACAGCAACCTTTTGTGTAGCAATGACAACTGTGACTATTTTGCAGTTTCACTGCGATGTGATTAGATTGTAATTAGACTGTGGCTCTGCTGGATTTTTTGATTGCTTAATTGATGGCCCCAAACCAAATGACTTTCACTATGAGAAAAAAACCCTGAAACTTGAATTCCCTGCCATTGAATTGGTTTAACGCATTCTAGTGCAGTTTCATGCTTGTAGCAAATGAATCTTCTATCTTTACGCACTTTGGATAAAACCCACAGCAAGTGTGGAAAGATCCACTAACGGATTCTGGACTTGGGTCCAGGTGACTCTGCCGGAGGCATCTGTTACTAAAAAGTTCCTCAAATTTGGTTGAGAGAAATGGTTTTCTATTTTGATTTAGAGAATGGTATAAATTTCTTTCCTCAGTTCCATAAAACTGTCATGAAGATGAAACTCCTTTTATAATGAAAAAGTAGTCATCAACAGAGAGACAACTGTGGGTACAAGCTTGGTTTTATGGAAATCTGAAAATTGTGTTATTGTCACCAGTGAGACAAAGATATAATCTGGTGGATTCAGAATAAAGGAAGCACTGTAGTTTCTTTATATTGTATATTTTTATAGGTGTGTTGCTCAGGGCACATTTCTAAACTTGGAGAATTAATATTTTCAGTGTGAAGAAAAGTGAAGAAAAGAGCAAGGCATAACAGGATGATTGTTTGTATGCAGAAGGATAATATGTTGTTTAATTGAACAGATGTTAAAAACAAACAAACAACAAAACAAATAATGTCTGAAAAAATAACTTTGAGAAAATCAAATCAGAATTAATTTCATCAATTAGGAACAAGTGTCTAATGGGAAGTGTAGCTAATGAGACCATCTTGGAAATTTTTAAATATATCCAGAAACTTGAGCCACAGGCTTATATTTGGCAAACACTATCAAAATGTTCCAACATCATATGATAAGACTGAGTTATATAAACACAGCCCATGCATGAGAAAGTCACCTATTTATGCTTCATATATCAAATAAGATGATGGAAACATGCCAGTATTTAAAAAGATCCTATTAAAAAGTAAAGACTTTTCTTTCCATTCTCCGCAACAAAAGTAAATTTAGAGAAGATGGAGACAGGAGCTGAGTTCTCTTCTTGGACCCACTATCAAGGTCTCCATTCAAAAAACAGCAGAGCTTTTTATTTTCTCCCTTTCTAGCATCTGGGTATGCTCATTGATCACACGGAAGGAGGCCACTTTGTGGATGTACGTGTTCATTTACAAACAGACTTAAAAATCCTCTAAAATGAGCTATGTTTTAGAATACGTTCTTCCTCCTTTAGGAGCCTGGAGCATTTCTCTGCAGTTCAAGGCCATTCATTAGCAGCTGCCAGCTATGCTACAGGCCCCTCTCTAATCAGTCATTCCATCATCACTTTAGGACACTTGTAATGCTTGACAGGACTTTAATATAAAACTTCCCAAGGCAGTTGTCAGATGGCCATGAGTTCTGACCATGATATAATTCACATGTTCAGGAATGTAATTTCATGCTATGCGTGTTGCTGAACTGCAAGCTTTTAGTTCTGACTTCACGGTACTTAATCTCTTCCATGCCAAAAATTGCTTCAATAGCATCTTTTATGTTCAGCTGAACTGCTGCACTAGCCCAAGGGAAAACTTTGTTTCAAGGTGGATTTAAATTTTGCTGGAAAAAAAAAATCTAATCAGACCATTTAATACAATTTACACTGTTGCTCCTTCTGCCTGTGATATGCAGGGGATGCAGAACGGCTCTGCCCACCTCACTCCTATCAACGACTGGCACACAGCATCTCTCTCTGCTGGAAATGAAGATTTCTTCTCCTCTCCTGCCCGTAATACTTGTTCTCCAGGGGCTTTCAAGCGACTGGCCTCCTGAACACCTTGCTGGTCTGCTGGATCTGCACGGGCATTGGACCACTGGAGACAGCTGCTCACTGCTGCACTGTGCCCTACGCACCTACACAGGCAGAGACAGCCCTGCTCCAGGGAACTTGCAGTCTCACCAGCAAGGCAGATCAAAAAGCACCATCTGTGGCGTGTTCCACACACACCACAAAGACTGGAAGGGCCTTACTCCAGGGCAGATCTAGAAATTTAATATAAATCCCCAAGCAGCGTCATACCCACAGAACAACCCTCCTACTACCACTTTTAAGCTGGAAAGAAAGTGAAGAGTGACTTCACAGGGTGTCCTTCACATGGCTCCTTCTCAGACTTGTCCCTGTGATTAAACAATCCCTCTGCACAGCTAGCCCATCCCAAAGCAGCTAAAATGAGTGGCTGAATGAGATGGAAATAGCAGTCGTCCTCCACAGATGGTGTGTCAACATCAGGAGCTAACAGTGCCCAAGTCTGAACAACAGCCCTCTAACTCCTGGTAAAAACTGGCCATTTTTTGCAAGTTATTTGGAGAGCAAGCTGTGACTCCTACTTCTCTCCCAAACATTTCTCTGTCTCATTCGCTCCAAACCGTTCTTCAGCCCAACTTGATGTCTGCTGTCCTGTGTTCAGACTATAGCTTTCTGCAACAGGGGCTGGCTTCCCAAATACCTGATGTTCAGGGCATGATGCTAGGGAGACCTGAGGAGAAGATTTTACTTCTTTCAAATGACAGATCAGTGCAAATGAGAACTCTCTCAAAGTACTCTGCAGAGCTGATGCCAGTCACATTTGCAGAGTTCCAGCGATTAACAAAGAATTCACTCTGGGGACAAGAGCATTGTCCAGCAAAGGAGGCGACAGAGACGTCAAATCTATATGCCAGATGTCGGTGGCGTAACTTGTACCGAGACTCCTTTCTCTTTGTACACTTGGCCTTGCTGCCTGCAACGTGCATTTCCCAGCTGGAAAGACCTCGCACACTTCTAACACTGGGAAAAAGAAAATTGCCCAAAGGGAAAAAGTACAAAAGGTTTGCCTCTGCTACAGGAAACTGAAACTGCCAACAGTCTGCTTTGCTGAACTGAGTACGTCGGCAGAATTAGGGTTTAGCAAGGTATCAGCAGTGTGTGCATGGACAGAAATGGAACGAAAGAATTCCCCAAGTCAGGTTATTTTCTCTCAAAACAACATAGATCAGAGAAATAAAAATTCAGGGATCGGAGCTCTTTGCAGCCTGGAATTTCAATCCATGAAAAATTCCAGGATAGTTCTCATTTTGTTACCTTCCCAAATCGGGATGCAAATCCCAGTCTCAGGAGTTTATCGATGCATGGATTTGGGTATAGAGCTTTCATATATGTGTATAATATTTCATTTCAGCAAGAGGAAAATGTTTCGTGTCATCTTTCTCTTTCTGATTTTTTAAAAACAATGCAGCTGAAAATTAAACATGTTAATACAATGACTACAATTTCCTGTAAAAACAAAGTAACAAAATTGTTACATTTCTATGAAATGTTTTGAGTTAATCAGATCATCATTTTCCAGTGGAAGACTATTCACTTGGGAGTTTCTGACCAGCTCTAACTCTAGCATTTGGAAATCTTTCACCCTTGGAAATTAAAGAATATCAGAATCATGAAAACATGGGAGCATGGCGAAGTGCTTGTGACACTGTAGGGTTGCCTACCAGTTGTGGGAGCACCGTGGTGCTGAAGTCTTACTTTCTCATTCTTCTCCTCAATCTGAAATCCTTCACACCTCTTAACACAGAGTATTATATATGCATGAATATATAAGCACTACAGTTAGTGTGCAAGCAATTAGAAAACAGATAAAATTCCAGTAGATGGCGCTCAAAAATATCCAAAATTTGTGTCCCTATGTGGCTCTACCAGGACCTTAGTGCTGTGCAAACGGCTTCGTGCAGGCAGCTCTGCCAGCGGCTCTCTGCAGCGCTGTGGTTTGGGGAGGATTCGGTACAAGGTGCTGGTGTGGCGCAGCGATGTCACCATGAATCTGCGCTGAGCCCTTACTGGAGACAGGAGACGATCAGAACTGCAGGACCTGTACACAAAGGTTGGCTCAGCAGTGGCAGGCAGCTGTTGCTCGCCCATGCAATGGAAATGGGGCCGTGCATGTCCCAGTTTCCCCCAGTTTCCCCTTAGCACCCTGCTCTGTCATGCACAGCCATCGGTTGTACTTACTGGTCACTCTCTATCTCAGTGTGAAGCTAACAGAAAATACACATAAAGTTAATGGATTAAGAGATCTGAGTCCTGTAAAAACACAGCGCAGTTTTGGAAAAGTGCTGAGATCCAGGGCAGTTGTAGAACACGACTTGCTGGGTAGGGGAATGTCTGTCTGCCAATTCCTGTGCAGTTGTGTTGTTTAGTAACGGCCAGTTCTGCTGCCCGTTTTAAATTTTGTAGCTCTGACTGGAAACAGCTTGTTGTATTACAAAGGCGATTGAGTAGTAATTCTTCAACAGAAGCACAAATGGTTTTACCACCACCAGGGGAATGGTTTTTATGACCATTTTGACCAAAGACCAGACAGAAAGTTGATACCATCTGGTCGAGTCCCCAGTTGGTGGCCCATGGGAAATGATCTAATGACCAGTTCCCCTGAAGTCCCACAAAGCCACGGCCAGAAGTGCATTAGCAGCAACACGCTGTGATTCATCAGATGCTCCAGGGTGTCCGGCAACACTGTGTGGAGCCCAGATCTCCTGTCATCTGCTTTATACAAAGCAAAACAAAGCCCTTTATCTAGCCAGGGAACAGATACATCATGAGCAGCAATGGTGAAAGCCTTTCCAAGCTGGTTGCCAACGTGCTTCAGTCCTTCTCTGGAGTACTTACCTCAGCTTTAACATTAGTATGAGCAAAACACACACGTGCACATGGATTCTCCCTGATTTTTTTTGTCCCATCCTGAGCTCCAGGCTTGATGCTTTCACTTCTGGTCACTTTACAGTCCAACTGCACTTTTATGTGTCTGGAGATAAGTCCCTCTAGTCCTGCCTGGCATGATCAAGCAGCCCGAGCTACAGTGAGGAAAAGGTGGCTGCTCAGAAAAGCCATCTTAGCCCTGCTGATGTCAGCACACAGTGGGGCAGAACTTGAGCAAGTCAGTGAA
Source organism: Aptenodytes forsteri (assembly GCF_000699145.1). Lineage (NCBI taxonomy): Eukaryota > Metazoa > Chordata > Aves > Sphenisciformes > Spheniscidae > Aptenodytes > Aptenodytes forsteri. Next base: position 446,077 of record NW_008796178.1, read on the forward strand.
TGTGATGTGAACGCTGTGCCCAACACTGATGGTTTACATCTTTCACAATACTTGGAGCTAGTAGCAATTGAGGCTACAACGCCTGTCATGTCCCAGCTGCTGTGATGGAGGAACTGAAATATTTTGCCAAGGGAAGAAAAGCTTGTTTTCTAGGTTGTTGGGGTATTTTTTAATTTTAAAAAGCAAATGAAGGTGTTGGTCCTATTACACTTAATCACTCATCTTGCAAGAGCTGAAACGTTAGCAATAACTTGACCATCTTTCTGATCTTCGCACAGGAATGAAGTTATTCACTTCAGCAGTTTTGCCTTTGTGCAAAAAGGGTAAGGGGTGACAGGACAGTTTGCTTCAAGCCTGGATTTCATTAAACTTAAGCTGTACCAGTTTTATTCCAGATCAGGCAACAATTGATCCAGCCATTGGACTTTCTTATGAAAACTATTTATAGGGAAATGGTAAGAGATCAGGATGTTTCTTTACAAATGTATTTTACAAGCCAGAGTGATGGCTGAAAAGCCCTTTGCTTGTGTGATAGCAGAGGTCATTCTTTGAAGCACCATCAGTTGGTAGGCAAAGAATGAAATTTTCTTTGTCTCTATCTAGCTAAAAATAGAACAGAAGTGGCAACACAGATGGTCATACATAACATACCCACCAATTCCACGGGACTAAGCCTATTCACACAGACTATGTATCTGACCCCAGCACCCTTAACTGAGGAGCTCTTGAGTTGCATGATGTGAAGTACAGTGGGATTTCAGCTCTTCCATTACATGGAAGATGAGGAAAAATGATCATGGCTTGATTCAGAGGAGCAGACATCTCACCACAAGAAGCCAGAGCTAGCTCGTGGGATCAGACATTTCTTAACCATCAGACTGCAAAGGGAGTGGGGAGGTGGTGAGCACTGGCTTACAAACAAACTTTCATTTCAGCTGCAGCCCCAACATGCCCGGCCCTTCCAGCAATTATTCTGGCTCTTGGCCATCAGTCCTGGGAAGAAGCTTCCTCTGGGGTAGTGCATTTTTATGCTGCAAGCATTAGAAGTATACATATCTTAGGCTATTTGCCCCTACGTGTAGTCAAAGAAGCACATGTGTGTGTGTATATTTGATCTTTTATCTTTTTTTTTTTTTTTTTTTTTTTTTTTTTTTTTTTTTTTTTTTTTTTTTTTTTTTTTTTTTTTTTTTTTTTTTTTTTTTTTTTTTTTTTTTTTTTTTTTTTTTTTTTTTTTTTTTTTTTTTTTTTTTTTTTTTTTTTTTTTTTTTTTTTTTTTTTTTTTTTTTTTTTTTTTTTTTTTTTTTTTTTTTTTTTTTTTTTTTTTTTTTTTTTTTTTTTTTTTTTTTTTTTTTTTTTTTTTTTTTTTTTTTTTTTTTTTTTTTTTTTTTTTTTTTTTTTTTTTTTTTTTTTTTTTTTTTTTTTTTTTTTTTTTTTTTTTTTTTTTTTTTTTTTTTTTTTTTTTTTTTTTTTTTTTTTTTTTTTTTTTTTTTTTTTTTTTTTTTTTTTTTTTTTTTTTTTTTTTTTTTTTTTTTTTTTTTTTTTTTTTTTTTTTTTTTTTTTTTTTTTTTTTTTTTTTTTTTTTTTTTTTTTTTTTTTTTTTTTTTTTTTTTTTTTTTTTTTTTTTTTTTTTTTTTTTTTTTTTTTTTTTTTTTTTTTTTTTTTTTTTTTTTTTTTTTTTTTTTTTTTTTTTTTACCAATACAGAACAGCTCAAGATATTACAAAATGGACTAGTGACTTTGGGTTTAAAAATGAGATGTCCTTCAGGAGAGCACAGGTATCTCCTACAGCTTTGAGATGAGGGGCAAGAGGACTAATATTCCAGATTAATACTCTGAGTACCTCAGAGAAGAATTGCCATATGAGAACCTAAACACGTTTTGTCATGTGGTCTGGCAGAGGGGAAAGTGGGAATAAGAAGTCTTCCTATCCTCCTCTCTGCACTCTACCCGATGTCTATGAAGGATTTGGGGATGCCAACTACCCAGATCAACAAGGGGCTGCTGGGGTAGTCTTGGAGAACGCACACTTTGGTTTGCACCATGTCACAAACTGAACCCAAGTCTCATTTAAGGGATGATTTGGGCTCCCCTAACTCACGATTTAATCTCCCAAGAGTTTGACCTGCTAAATACTGAATTGAACTACCTTTCCCAGGGACAACGGTGCAGTATCAGGAGAAAGCTAGCTGCAAACCATTTCAAGCTGATGATAGCTTATGTTCCCTCGCCAGTGCATTTCCCTCGAGAAGCGGTGAAAGTTGTTCAATGAAGCTTTTGTGTTCTTTTAGGGAATCTCAGCTAATTCACATACAGGCATACTTTGTACTTTTTTTTCTTTGTTAAGCAATCATTGTACTATCCGCAGCACAGCGAGAGTGCAGGCGAAAGAACAAAGAGCAGCAGGCAGCAAGAATGTGACACCATCTCTTCCCATGCAGCTCTGTTGCTGCGGCTCGGCTAGCTGGATGTTATTTTAGTGGCTGTGCATCCCACCCATGCGTTTCTGTGGGCCCAGAAGCCGTGCTGCTGTGACGCCTTGTGAGCTTAAAGCTTATTCATGTTCAGGAATGGGAGGGTCAGGGCCATCGACACACACCAGCATCCTGCTGCCTATTATTTCCTGCCAGTGCTGGCGTTGCACCAAGCCCTAACATGACAGGTGGATGGAGTTCACAAGGAAATAATGTCATGGGCCAGTTTTCCAGGAAAGCTGTTAACTCTATTCACAAACTCGGGCCTTCAGATTGAAAGGGAGTGTGGCTGAGAAGAGGTGGTGAAGGGCTGCTCTGGTGGTGTTTACTTTTTTTTTTTTAAATAGATTATTCACTGACATCTCTTGCTGCAGTACAGAAATCTTCACCTCTAGATAGTGCCTACCTCTTCAAGAGTAGACTGTGGCTGAATGCTTTATAACTTACAAAACCACGGGGGCACTGCCTCTGCAAATCCCAAATGGTGATTTTAATTTCAGTCAGACTGCAAAAGATGGTAAGTAATTAAACTTCTGCCTTTTGCTGAGCTAACTGGTTCCTGGGAAAGAGAAAAGAAGAATATGAAGTGACATCTAAGACTGATGTTAACCTGGAGACTTCAGGCATTTTATAGGAATGAAACTGAGGATACAGCCAAGGATGTATCAGAAACAAGACTTACATATTTTTAAAAGTCTCTGTCTTTCAACAAGGCACTTGTGTAAAGCTCCATGACTTTATGCAGTGTCCAACATTTGCTGTTGTGTGTTCTTCTCTTTCTTTCCTCTTTTCCTCTCTGTTTTTAAAGTTTAATACTTTTTTTCTCTTACTCTAGAAAGCACAGAAGAGTTAAGAAGTGAAAGCAATCAATCCAAAAAAAGTGTTTTTCAAAAATGCCATGTTTGCCACAAATGCAAATTTTTGGATGCATGAGTTAGGACAATAGGACTCCAACTGGCTGCTCACAAGAGGAAGGATTAGGTCCTCTGTCATGTTAATAGTGACATCAACAACCTGAATAAAAGCCAAAAATTCAAGTTGATTCTGCAGTTTAAGACCATTGTTCTCCCATATGGTTTAGCCTGTAAGATTTAGTCTACACATAGAGTTTTGCCAGGATTTATATAATTTTTCACATCATACAGTGCAATTCTTGATATGTTAATGAAATTTTACATATAAAAGCCCTTTGTAATTGACAAAGATTTATACTGATATAGCTAAAATGTCCTACAATCTAAAGGCATCAGAGGTATTGGAAATACATAATGCAAAATGATGGCTGCCAATGTTGTTCTGCTTTTCTTATTTTGGAGCCTATTGTAAAAACAAATTAGCTGAAACCTGCTAATAATATGCAGCACCCTCCATCTCAGATATTAAAGGAACAGTAGCCCTGGACTTTGACTCTGGATAAGCAAAGCTGAGGCAAGAATACGGGAGATTCCAGAGGGTTTGTTCCCAGCCTGACCCTTCTGGATCCTGATGAGACTCTCAGGCCTTTCTTCATTCCATACTCTGAGCCTGGTTCCTATTCTGTAGAGCTGCAGTAATATTGTACATTTGTTGTTTGGTAACAGGAGCTCTCCCAAGTGTCCAAGGCAGAGAAACTTAATTCTTGACACAAGTCCACGAAACTAACCTTTCTCTCTCTCTCTTTTTCTTTTCTTTTTTTAAACCTGGCAAATTATGGTATTAGAACCACAGTCACGTACAAAACATGACATGTTAAGTGACTGGGGAATCGTAAATTGGGCGTTTTGACTTGAACAAATACTAAGCATTGTCATACCAAACTGATTATTATTTTAAAATACTGTCCCAGGCTATAACTGGCTTTGTGTACAATAGCAATACAGGGTGTAGTTACAGACACAATTTCCTGTGCTTAGGTTTTGAAATTATTATTTAAGATCCCCGTAACATTTGCCCAGTGCACCAGCGCAATTCCCCTATTAGATAATTTTCTATCCTTGTGAGGGCAATTTTGCTTGCGCAATGCTGCCAGAGCTTTCAGGAAGGGAGAGACAAGCAATTGTGACAATAAAATTTGCATCAGCTCCCACCCAACCTCTCCCAGAACCGAAATACCATTTGTCGCATTCAAAGCCTTTCCACACCAGAAGGGAAGGTGCTTCTGAACTGGAAAGTCATTGTGATCTCCACAGGGTTGCATCCTCCAGGCTGACTTTTGCCTTTCAGGTTCCCATGAGAAACACCAAACAGCAACTGTGGAGTTCCAAATGGCTTTGTATCAAAGACTTGGTGGATTGCATGACCCAGCATCCAGGCATGAAACCCCAAATCAATCCAGATTAGGTCATGGGGTTCAAAAGCTGAAGCAGAAATTGTGCTGTTTGTAGCTGACCAGTTTGAGGGGGTTGATTCTTGTAAAAGCATTGTAAATGTGCCCTTGTAAAAAACATTTCAGATCTAACAATATCACCAGTTTCTGAAAAAATGAAGGTGCTAAGCCTGCCACACTGTACTCGCATAGCACCTCTCCCAGAATGATTGTTTTTTAAGGGCTAAAAAGAATGCATTGTTGCTGTGTTGGAACCAGGACAAGGGGTGCAGGGAGAGAGAGAATAGTAATGAAAATGTCTGTAATATGTAGATTTGCAGGAGGAAAAAACATAGATTGTGGGACTTGTGTTGGATGTCATCATTGGTCATTCAGAAAAGATGCTACTACTACTTCAGATCGTCCCAAACTCAATGCCCACAAATTATGGTGGAGAAGTCTGTACCAGTTTCTAAGGCCATGTGGCAATTAGTGATGAAACATGTGAAAACATCTTCAACAGCATGAGGTCTCTGACTAAACTGTTCACAATCTCTGCCTTGCTCCTGCAGGACACCAGGACCAGGTGCCGGGATTCTTCTCCATAAAGTTACTATTTTGCTTCTCCAAATAAAGGACAAACAAGAGTGAATTCCTGCACAGACTTTCACTCACTGCTTGATATAAAGATGCTTGTGCATGTACCTTGTCTCACTAGGGTACAGCCAATGCTACTGAGCTCAGCAGTGTGTGCTATGCTAGCCCCGTATTACCCAGAGGCCTCTCAACCTGTCAGTTAGCTGGTATTACAGGACACCATGTTGTATCTGAAGCTTTGCTATGCTAGGGGATCATGCCTAGGGTTGTTGCAATGCTGTCTGTCACTGCTTACATGCTGCTTAATGCCAAGATGCCCCACAATTAGCAAGGCAGAGCGTCGTGCAGGCACTCTGCTGTGTCCTTGTATATGCAGTGCAAATATAAAAGAGAGCAGAGATAAGGGAAAGGAAATCTCCTCTAGTAGCAGCAGAGCGACTCTTACTCACTCTTATTTACCCTTCCTGAAAAAACTGCTCCCAAAAACCCATTGCCTCCATTCCACTGAGTTTGGCCTTTTCTTTTGACTTGGAGCAGAGCCTCACCTTGTACCTCTACTTTCCTTCCACACACTGCACGCAAGCTCGCCCGTATCACAGCAATGGCGAAGGGAGGACCCATGTATGGGAAAGACTTCTGAAGAGGGCAACAGGCTGCTTCTGCTCTGGGCTCAGCCTGGGAATCATGGGGCTGAGCTGCTACACGCATGTAGTGGAAATCACTGCATCTCTACAGCCCCTGCAATTCCCTCCTCGGTAGCCTGCAAAATTCCACTGAGGAAAAAGAAATGGGGAGGGCAAAGAAGGAGTCAGAAAAACTGTTGTGTTCCCAGGGGAAAAAAAAATAAACAGCCCTATTTAGCTTATCCAGCTTTGCTAATGTCAATCACTTTTCTCATTTTAAACAGGAAAGACACCACTTTAGTCCACCTGTTCCATTATTTATCATGCTATGCATTTCCCATGAATTGTCACTCACGCAAAACCTGTACATCGTAAGGGGACACCCTAATATTTTTAATGACCTTAAGCAAAGTGATTGACATTAGACACCAGTGTCAGATGTTCTGGTGACGCAACATGTTCTCCTAGCAGCAGGAAAGCTTCCTGCCATGATTAAGTTAAGGCTATGGAAGTGCTAAAATGTGTTGTCAGCTTTCCTCTGATGCAAGTGATTTTATTATAGCGTCTGGTAACCACGGAGTGTGGCAACGCAAATACTGACTCCAAACATCCCCTCCCATACATATAGCTTGCTCTATTTAAAACACAAAGTGCAGTTTGCAAATCCGGTGATAAGTTATGGATGTAACAAGCTTAAACCACGGAGGGCAGAGGAAAAGGCGGCACCTAAGCCAGAATGCCTGGGTGATTTCAGCAGGAGAAACGTATGGCTCTGGGATGACCCACAGGCGGCTATTCCCTGCGGCACCTGTTCAGCAGGTGTGCTCTGCAGCGGCATCGCCACAGCCGTCGTGGATGCCAAAGGCTCCAGAGGGCAAAGAGGAGGCATGCTAGCACAGGCCTCGCTCGCTGTAGCAGTGGAAAGCAAAAATCACATCCAGCCCTTTTGAGTCTGGAGAAAGTAAGGGGAAAAAAAAAGAGAGAAAGAAAAAAAAGAAAGAATGAGGACTTCATGCAGCCCCTCTGCCTTCTGACACCCTCATAACACTGGGGTGGAAGTCTGTAATCTGTGACTTGGCTCAGCACTACTTGTCCTTCATGGTATAGATGAAGAAATGTTCTGTTTTGCTTCAATTTTCGACCAGCGCCTCAACTATTCATTACCTGAGAAAAGTTGGAAGACCTCTGGAACACAAGAGTTACAGAATCAAACATCTCGGACACACACAGGGGGCACCTGAGACCTGCTTTTCGTAAAGATTCGTAATGCCAAAGCTCATTCAGCAAACACTGACTACAGAGATGACTTTGCTTCCACAAGTAATTATTAATAGTTGTGTCTAAATCTGACTATCCCAGGAAGTGTCTGCAGAACTGACCATTACAATTTTTCAATAACTGAGTTGTTAATCAAGCTGCAAGAGGACCGTGCTATCAAACCAAAATCCATAGTCAATAAAGATTTTTGGAAGAGGTCAGCAGTACATATGTTGACAGTAATTGTCACAGGTGATTTTTAAAAAAAATAGAATCATAAAGCAGTCGAAGTTGAAGATACAAGCTATCTTGATAGCAATAGAAAAAGATTTTCTAAAGGTCTAGCAGCACTGAATATTATTTTAATGAAATTTACTTTTTAATTTTATAGCAAAATAATCAAAAGTGCTAAACCTGACCACTTCAATTTACAAAAAAAGTGTCATGTTTTAAGCTATAATCATACCTCGTTATTTAGGTTAGACAATATAATTACACATTTCTACCTATTTCTATTCAATAGTAAAACAAAATTCATATTAGTTGGTTTAAAAAAGGGGGAAAGTACCACAGATATTGGGGGGGGAAGTTACATAAAATATAAGAATCAGCTTATTGAGCAATCTGCAGTTTGATTGTTTGTTATTGCTTTTTTTTTTTTTTGTGCTACAATTTAAGTCACAGACAATCTGGCCATAACCTTGTAGTCACTTCAAATGCTATGACTTCTCCCTTGGTCAAATGTCACAGTGTGTACTTTAAGGAGATCTCTGGCATTTCAAGTCAGTTCAAATTATTTTCTCAGTTCTCACAAGTTCCCTTTCCAACATGATCAGCATGTTGGAGAATGCAGTTACGATGATTGCAGTTATGACGACACTGTTTTCTGTGAAGGAAAAGTGTTTTTTCTTCCACCTTGGAAAGAATCACTACCAAGTCTGCAGTAAGAAAAATATTAAGAGCACTTGCAGAGTTTTTAGGAGTCTTTCTTAATCCATTCCATTTTCATTTCAGTTCATTTCCAAAGTTAAATTAAAACATGCAATCTCTCCTATTGATAAATAGTCAAGTTGACTTACAAAGGTTCTGTCTTCTGTCCAGCCTTCTCTTGGTTGTCTTTAACCAAACAAGGTTCGCTGATTTGCCACAAGCGCTGTCTGGCTCTCCCGCCTCTTTGCTTTCTTGTTTTGCTGCCTGATTTTCCAGCACACTGCACTAGAAGCCAGCAAAAGGAGTCCTGATGACAAGAGGACTAATCCAAACACTGAGATGATTGATCCATGGGAATTGAAGCTGTATGCCACAGCAGTAACCACAATGCCGGCTATGAGGATAACCACACCGAAGGGAATGGTACAGCGGTAACAGGAGAGTTCTGCTCCTCCTGTTGCTGCAGTCAGCTGGCATTCACTGACAAGAGGGATGGTGGTTATCACAGTGTCATTGTTATTACTCTTCTCTGTGGTTACAGAATCAGGATGCTTTGGAGCACCCAGGATCTCTTTAATAGGTTCGTTTGTCATCTTGATTGTCTTGACTTAGTCAATTCTTAGGCTAGAGCAGGCTCTGCTGAACACGTACTGCACTGTGGAGAGAAGAGCATGAGTTCAACTAAGAAGCATTACCATTATGTGACAAATGGGTGACACAGAAGTATCCCACTTGGGATTGCAAACAAGCAGACACTCTGAGCCCGTGAAGATTTATGCACAAGCTTAATTATAACACTACTGATTGTGGTGGATCTGAATCAATTGTTACAGTAGTCATCAGCATGTGCATAAGTGCTAGAAAGAACAGAGTCATGGACCAAGACAGACACCGACCTTAAAGTGTTATGGGCCAAATCCCACTTTAAGTTACATACTGAAGTCAGTATTTCTGGATGCAATTTAAATTTCAATGGCATTACATCTTCTGACAAGGAGGTGAAGTTCATAGGCTGTTTTGGTTAAAAATTCTACTCTTGCTCACACACTTTTTTCACACTGTTTCTTTATATATACACCTATACACACATTACCCAGATTTGCTCCAATGTGCATCACAATAACATGGGTAAGAACTGGCCCAGCAAAAAACAGGACTGAACAGTGAACCCTTTCTCAAGGCAAGTGCTACTTAGCGAAAAAATTCAAATGGTCATGACTAGGTATGGATGTGGGGGGAATGGGGATGAAGACATTTCCTGCACTCAGCAAACGCCAGCTGAAAGCTGGTGAACCTACCATTACAGCAACATCAATGCCAGACTGTCAGCTTGCCATTTAAATTGGCTTAATACAAAAGTAATGGGTCCCTTACAAATCCATGAAACCACATCCATGTTACTGTGCGGGAGGCAGATTTACAGTCATATTCAGTCATCTTAGTTACAGTAGGTTGCTTTCCTCCTGTCTCCATATCGTATACATACTCTCAGTCCCACAGACAGCATGCACAGTTTGATTGCATCTGCATTACGAGGCAAAATAGCTTTTGGCTCCGTGGAGCCCAGTGCAGAACTGGAGCCCACCTGATTAGGGCAAGACAAGCCTGTGGCTCTCCACTGCTACAGGCTGCCATGACAGACCTCTGCCACCTCACTGGGACTCTTGCTGGTGTGGGGGCCGCCCTGGAGTCTGCAGTGAGCCTCTGACAATGCTGAGGCTACCACGGCTATGCTGCCTTGGCTGTGCGCTCAGTGCACCCCAGCACATACAACAGAAACGGGGACACTGGGGAACCACTGGGTTTTCCTGCTGGGAGTAGCTCACAGAACTCCTCCACCACTCTCCGGTATGGGCTGTGTAGCTTTTGATCCTATGAGCAGCATGGTATGCAGCTCAGAGAACAAGGAAGAGCGTTGGCAATGCAGTAATGCTTTTATCACTTTTATCACCTTCACATCTGTGACTAGGAAGTTAATTGCCAGATACTTGTATTCTCCTTTTCCTTTCCCACCACTCCCACCCTTGTTGCTAAGATATATTCGTCCATTGTGGAGAGCCCTTGGTTTTGTATCTCAGTACCTCATGTAACGGACCGTGTATTTTGCAAGAAAGAGGATTTCACTATTTTTAAACACAAACAGGCTACACTCTGTATCTAGTCAGAGAGTTTGTATCTGAGTTTCCTTGAACCCTGATGAGAGAAGGAAAGTTCAGATCTGGTTTGACAAAGCTTTTGTTCTACTGCTCTAAGGAAGAGTGCTCAGCTCAATATTGTATCTTGCTGTACACAGCTATCTTCAGCGCTCAATCCTGCAAGGGGCCTAGCAGCTACAAGACAGAGTAGCCTTTCCCTCCCTAACAACACTGAGCACAACACAACCACGCGCACACTGAGCACACACACTGACAACCCAAGAGGCAATGGGCACAAACTGAAACACAGGAGGTTCCGTCTGAACATCAGGAAACACTTTTTTACTGGGAGGGTGACTAAGCACTGGAACAGGTTGCCCAGGGAGGTTTTGGAGTCTCCATCCTTGGAGGCATTCAAAAGTCATCTCGACAGTCCTGGGCAGACTTCTTTAGGAGACCCTGCTTGAGCGGGACACGGGGTGGACCAGATGACCTCCAGAGGTCCTTTCCAACCACAACCATTCCGTGTTTCTGTGTGTTTCTGTGTACTTGGTATCCCCAAAAGCAGGCAGGGGATCTGATCAGTGCTTATCAGACAAAGCAAATATATCTGTGCTGACACCTTAGATATCCTAGGTTCTCCTAGGTTTGGTTGCTTTGTCCTTCGAATTCTAACGCATGATTAAGTACCTTTTATATCAGTTGAAAGAGCCCAGGAAAGCCATGGGGTTGCTCTAAAGCGCCATCGATCTGTTCCCACATGGATCTGAGCTGAAGTTCTGCGTTTTCAGTAATGTCTTACACAGCAGTGAGATTCACACTGGTGCCATTATGTTGCTGCATTACTTATCCATAAAACGTTACAGAAGTTCAGCACAATGGCAGAATGTGGTCCCCAAATGTCACCTTTTATTGATCTTACCATTAGCCAAATTAAATTTGTTCAATATTTTATTATTAAATTTGAGGAAAAAAATTAACCGTTTTCCATATAAAAGGTCTCTTAGCTCCAAATATAGTGTAATAACTATTCAAAAGTGCAAATACTCTAACAGTCACAGAAATAGGGAAACTCCCAATAACTTGAAATTGGATTGGGCTCATAATAAACACCATTATTCTGAAAAACTTTAACATTCAATCAAAGTATATTTACTCCTGTCTCTAGAGTCCTTGTCCCTCTGCTTCAGTTACATCCCCAATGAGCATTAAATCTCTTAGATGTCTTGTACAGAGATTTATGAAGAAAGAAGATATATTTATACCGCCAAAACTAACATGAATTTTTAAAAAAATCTCCTAAACTACCAAAATTAAGTCAATGGCAAAATACCTGTTGACTTCTGAGGAGCACAGTTCTTTCCTGTAATAGGATATAAGCAGAGAGGCATTCATATAAAACAAATAAACAAACCTCTATTGAAATACCGTACATTAAATAAACAACAGAACCTATTTGAAGTGTGAGTAAAGGTACTCAGCCCTAGAAAACAGGGCACTAGATCCTCATTGCCAGCAAAGTCACTTCTGACTTACGCCAACAGGTGACTTGGTTTAAGTTTCAGGGTAAGAAATTTAGGCAAAGATACCCGGCAACACCAGCATCCTCTCACTAATCATACTAGAAGTACTTTCTTAAGGAGCTACTTTGACTTGACAGAACAATGTGTTTCTGTGGCAATCTGTGGCTAACATGGGTTAAAGGGGAGAGGAATGTTTTACCCAGTAATAAGTGTAAGTTGAGATTTACTGAAAAGACATGAAATCCATCAGCACACACACCTACCAGGTCCATGAGAAATCCATCGTAACAAATCCCTTGGCTCAGTAAGCAGAGGAAGACTGCTTAAGATGTCTCATATGTCAATTCAAGGCAGAGTCATACAGCAGTAAGGGCTGCTCCAGGCTTTGAAGTGTCAAATGTTGCTGAATGATGAAGTGGAGGTGACGATATTCTAGCATGGAAGTTTCCTACAAGAAAAGTTGTTGGATATTTATCAGCTTCTTAAGAACAAAACTCCTGCATGGAAAAGCTCCTGCTGTATGCTGACCCCTGCTCCTAACCTAACCGAGGCAGGAGATGTTCTCCCTCTGGCTCTCCTAGTGGTTTCTGCCTCTTTTCTTGGCAGCAGCCACCCATTTCTGGCCCTGTGTAACATTTTCCTTTGATGATGTGACGTCTCGATGATGAGTGTCACAACTCAGGCAAGCCCCCCAGAAAGAGCTAGGCAGGAAAAGGTAATGCACATGAATTTCTGTAGTTAAAAATCTCATTTAACTTCGTTTCTATTGCTCACTTCACCTATGTGAATCAAAGAACCAAATCATGACTCAGAATACTTGGGGTTTTGTCTCTTCTATGTCTCCAGTTTCTTTGAGCAAATAACTTCAGCTCCCTGTGCCTTGGTTTCCTAGCTGTAAACTGACAGTGACAACATGCTTTCCACTAAAAAGCCCTTTTAAATTTATTCTGCTGTAACAAAAACCTAAGTAATATAATCCCAAAAACTCCTCTCAAAAAAAAAGGCAAACTGAGTCCAAGAACTCACTGTACTAAACATAATTCCATTATATTTACTGTTCTTCATTTCAGTCATCTAATTTTTTAAAACAAGATTCATAACTCAAATAGGGACAAGGTAGAATCTGCAGCAGAGCAGTGTGACAACCCTGCAGAAAGCAGAGTGATGGAAATTGTTATCAACTGCAGAAACAGCTGTGAAATCACCAAGCAGCTGGGTAAAACTTATGAAGCAGAAGAGTTTTATGTTTATAATCTTATTGAACATTCCCTTTCTATATGTGCACGATTACAGAAGATCATTCCGACACTGAAGCAGGAGCTCCTAAGTGGGGATGAGAATAAGTTCACGAGAATAAATTCGTATCATGATGAACTCTAAGGGCTTTTTCTAAGTTATATAAACCATGCTAACATTTCATAAAGACAAACATTTACAGGCACAGACTGCTGCTGTTCTTCTCTAGATGATCCTTGGAATAAGCCTGTGACATAGCTAAAGTATATTTAGCCAATTATTGAAGTTAGCTAATAATAAGGAAGTCTCCTTGCTTACCTCCTTGACTATATTCTTGTGCACACTACCTAGCAATTAGTTTGACTTTTTGAAAAGTTTGGAGGGAAATGCAGAAAAAAACCCACACTTTAGATTAATAATCTAGATTACATTAAAACAAAAGCAGACCTCTGAAACTATCTTGCAGTCAACTTCCACTCGTATTACAAGAATGGTTACATTTGTCTGAAAAGCTCTTCCTAGTGCAATTGTGCCCCCTAAGCCACTCTGCTAGCACCATTCTTCAAAAAGATTAATTGCTCTGTCAGTAATTTATTTGTATTTGCCCTTGACTACATACAGTTTAGGTAACTTTTTAAAATGAATGTCTTTATCAAAAAAACCTGACTGACAGAGCAACTTTTTACAGGCAGGATTTCTTCCCTCCCCCTTCTCTCCCTCACCACAATGCTGAGAAGCAGAAACACATGAAATCTATACATTAAGCTTCCAATATTTTAACTCTGAATCATGTCAATGTGGTGCTCTCTCAGGAGGCTTCCCACGTACTGAATATCTCTGTGCAAGTGCAAAGAGATGGTATTTCTCAGCCACTACAATCCTTTCCCCTTTTTTTGCCTTTTACTCAGAAGCAGTGGGATACATTTAAGTTTTGTGTCTTCAGGCTCTGGACCTGATTCTCTGTATCTTGCGTAATATTTCAGACACCCTTTTTTGCTTATGTAAAATTCCAATAAGTCATTATGCCCATGTTTCACACCTGGTTTTGCATTGAAGTGACTATGGAAAACAGCATAAGGAGTCCTTCTGTACTGAAGGAGAGTTCATTTGGAATTCAACAGACTACAGTAATCCCGAACACAATCCCACAGCTCTTCCCCATATGAACACTCCTGGAAATACAGAACTAGAATTTGTACTTACAAGACTCCAGGATCGGGCCCTGAACTACAGAGGTGGGAGAAGAACATATTACACCCATGCCAACTGTCTTGAGCCTCAGAATGCCGATAAGTTTCCACCACCAAGTTTATAGGTAATACAATTACCAGATGCAAGCTCTCACACCTTTCTCGTTTGTCAAACGTAGTTGGAGGGTAGGATGGGAGCCAACCACACGCCTCCACAAACAAATCTCGTTATCTGCAAATTGCAAAACTTTCAAACCCGTCTGTAAAACGCCACACACACCTAGGGTAAACCGCTGCGTGTCATGCCTATCCCCGAACACCTATGCAAGAGAGAAGAGACGCGAACAGGCAACGAAAGTTTATGCACGCTTGCTGCTATACAGCCCGGCAGTAACGAAAAGGCACAACTCCGCGGGGGCACACGGCGACCTGAAACGCAGGGCGCCTCTCCGACTGTCTTGACCCCGAAGCT
>NW_008796178.1:461098-470542 GCF_000699145.1 Aptenodytes forsteri
CCATGGTATGGTGTGGTGTGGTGTGCCACGCCACGCCACGCCACGCCACGCCACGCCACACTGTGCCGTGCCGAGCCGTGCCTTACCTCCCGACTGCCGGACGGGACTGCGGCGGACACTAGCCCGGAGCAAGCATAAAAGGGGGATGCAGCTCGCTGCACAAGGGACTGTAAACAAAGTTCTTGGTGAGAGCGAAACAATTAAGGGACCGGAGCAAATTCAGCGGCGGGAGCTGCCGCGGGCGGGGCGGCACTCACCGGGGAAGGTCCCGCTCTGGTTCGGGAGGGCGGCCGGGAGGAAGGCTGTCCTTGAGAGGCCTGGCGGAGCAGGGCAGGCAGGGAGGCTGCCCTGCCCTCCGCGGTTTTGCTTGTCCGGGCCGGCGGTGCTGGCGCTGCGCGGTTCACATGCACATTTTAGAGACGCGCACGCTGGGGACATGCGTGTCTCCTGCTTCGCCAGGTCACGCACCGTGGCGGGGCTCTGCATCACACCCTGGCCGTGTCAGGTTAAACACGGCGCCTGGGAGAGCGTTTCCCAGCCCTCTCAGCCCTCCCGCACACCACCGTGCGGGGTGTCCGGCCCCATCGATATCGACACGTCGTGATTCGAGCGAGTGCGGACGGAGGGCTCGCTGCCTGTCCTGAGCCTTTATGGGATGTCAAAAGCGGCAGCGCTGGGTGGTCCTGTGAAAGCACAGTCCACGCTGAAATCCAGATGAACTCCTAACTGGTGTTTAACTGCTCAGGAATTAGATGAGGAGGAAAAGTTTTGGATGACATCCTTAGAGGATAAAGTTTTATGTGTCATCTAGAAATATTTTAACTGGCTTTTCTATGCTTTAATCACTCATTTCAGCAGAACATCAAATACTACAGGAGTTTGGAGTGGATGGGTACGGGTATGTGTTATTTTTTGCCACGATTTCTGTTCTTTTCAGACAAAAAGCAGACAAATTTTGCTTTTAAGGCTTGTAAAAGGAGATGTTTGAATTTTGCGGTTAAGCTTACCCAAAGTTTATATTTAAAAGGCACTATTTTATCAATGATTGATAAAAGAGCAGTGCACCAGATGTATTTAATCAGCCATTCTGTCTCTGAAAGCATGCATGTACTTTTGACTCCCTTTCCAGGGTGAAATCCTGGCCTCACAGAAATTAATAGCAAAACTTCCATCAACTTCACAGGGGTCAGGATTTCACCCTGTGTATCATTAAGAACTCCCCAGTGATGGAGATCCTGCCAAGCGTTCATCTCCTCCAGCCAAATCAGCCAGGGGGTTCTGGAAGAGCTCCACAGCTTTATACAAGAAACTGGCATTTTTTCCCCATTTGCTAGTGCTCCCTCCAAATACATCGGCATTTCAGCAGAAATGACAAGCAAACCGGATCTGAAGAGACTGTCATTAGAGAGGTTCTCTTGGGCCATTAAGTCCAGTCCTTCCTAATACAGGCAGCCATGCCAGGTAATACCTTTATTAAACTTTCTGAGTTCCACCTCAGACCAGCTGGGTTTCCTCCTGCTCCTGTTGGAAGGCTATGAGCCTTATTCTGCTGATATCTAGGAACCTCAATCTTGTTTCTAGTTGCATGTATTCATAGGCAATTATACATGGATAAACAAGCCTTTGGCTGAAATAGATCTTCTTTGTTTTGGCAATTAACCCTCTAATAAAGAGGTAGAAATCAGACTCTCTCAGTCTTATTTTCGATCATCATTTTTTCAGATGTGGCCTTACCAGCATTCTGCATGGAAGCGCAAGTATTTTCCTGTCTCTACCAGAAATACTAACATTTCATAATTATCCTCTGATTGTTCAGTGTATCTGGATTTTTCTCCAGTATCAGTTCCATTTATCACTTTATATCAGAAATTCTTGCTGTTAGCACATATGTGCATGACCTAAATTTCACCCCATTCCTATTACACCAATTCCTCTCTAGTCCTTCCAGTGTAGTATTTGGTCCTCCTATGTCGATAGAGGACCTCCCTCCCATGCTTACACCATCAACAGTTTCACTAGTACATTTTTACTTTTCCATGCCAAGTTTATTACTGAAAGTATTACATAAAATACTGAAAGTATTACATAAAATAACTCCCAATACTGATTTTTGAGGAACTAATCTGAAGAACACATAAACAAGCATTGAAGCTGGGCTTAGAATTCACATGTTTCTGTACAAGTAAGTGCCCTAACAATAGGCTAGAAAGTCACACTCTCTTCTAGACCGAGTGCAATTGTAGCTCCTTTTTGTGAAGCAGAAAAGCTGCGATGGAAAGTGATGGGAATGACGTCTCCCTCTAGTGCTGAGAGATAAGTGGGCTCTCCCCTAGAAGGGTGGATTTGTAGCTCTCGGGCAGTAAGGGTCGACTACGACTTGGGCACCACCCCTCTGGCCTTTTAAAAAAGGGATGACTGACTACCTCTGCCTTTTAAGGTCCTGCTGTGTTCTGAGCATGACCCTCCAAGGATATAAGGAAAAAGGCACCAAGCATACCCAAACCAGCATGTTTGGCACCTGTAGAAATTCAGTGCAAACAGCTGAGGAAACTTCAGGACTGAGCAACAGCTGCAGTGAGGGGTTACAGGTTCACAATTTTGGACTGCCATGCTTAAATGCTACATAGTTCCCCTTTAGGACCTGCCCTAAATGACAAAATCTCCTCCCTGTGGGCTTAACACAGCTGCTTCAGAGGAGGTGCAGCCCCAGCGGCTGGGACAACAAGCAAGAAGCCTGTGTGATTCTGGAACTCATGCAGCCTATTGAGAGAGCAGAGTTTTACTCCTAAATTAAGCAATGCTGTTGCTCTGCCTACTAAGACACACTTGCAATACTTCATGGCTTCCTTTGAGGTTCTAAGTCTCCTGGGCCTTAACAGCACAGCAAACAGTGATTCATTAGTCTGGCAAAGTACAACCATTGTGGGCTCCCTATTCAATTAGTTTCTTTTGCCTTTTCCCTAACCCTCCACTGAATTTTCCTTTATTTCATCCCTAAGCCCACACACGGACACAACACGCCAGTTGATTACATTTACTGGAACTTTTAGAAAGCACTCTTTCAACTTGTTTAATATGTTGTAAATTATCCTTATCATGTCATGCAGTGTATGTGTTTTGTGATGGGGAATGGAGTCCTTAACAAAGACAGTTAAACCAGAGAACCAAATCATTTCACATAAAATGCTGTAGCTTCCCTCTCATTAAAACAGTTTACAGCACAAGGAGTTCAGCCCTGTTGGTTGACAGCTATGCAAACCACGCACTCGGTGTGTAATCAGGCTCATGAAATGGATGTGCTTATGATAGTGAGAAACCTCTTTGGTGACTAGGAATATGGAAGGGAATTTTCTTTGAACTCCATTAGATCCTACCAGTACTTTGGTCAGCATCAGTTATCCTGCTGTGCATTTGAACTTTGCTATTGCCCTAGTCGACTTTCACTTAATCTTCCTGCAGTGCTGAAGAAGACAGGACATCTGGAACCGAAAACAATTATTCTTATCTCCTATGGCTTTCATAATTACATGAGGTTCACATTTGAAGAGCTCAATTCCTCATGTGGACATGTGCTTCTAATTAAAAGAGGGATGTGGCACACCACCAGAAGCCAAATCCTGAATCTTGCACAAGTCGGCTACAGAACCTCTGAATCTTTAGCCAATGTGTTGGTTTTGGCTGGGATAGAGTTAATTTTCTTCACAGTAGCTACTATGGGGCTGTGGTTTGGATTTGTGCTGGAAACAGTGTTGATAACACAGGGATGTTTTCATTACTGCTGAGCAGTGCTGACACAGAGTCAAGGCCTTTTCTGCCTCTCACCCCACCCCACCAGCGAGGAGGCTGGGGGTGCACAAGAAGTTGGGAGGGGACACAGCCGGGACAGCTGACCCCAACTGACCCAAGGGATATCCCACACCATATGGTGTCATGCTCAGCATATAAAGCTGGGGGAAGAAGGAGGAAGGGGGGGACGTTTGGAGTGATGGCGTTTGTCTTCCCAAGTCACCATTACGCGTGATGGAGCCCTGCTTTCCTGGAGATGGCTGAACACCTGCCTGCCGATGGGAAGGAGTGAATGAATTCCTGGTTTTGCTTTGCTTGCACGCACGGCTTTTGCTTTACCTATTAAACTGTCTTGATCTCAACCCACAAGTTTTCTCACTTTTACCCTTCTGATTCTCTCCCCCATCCCACTGGGGGGAAGTGAGTGAGCGGCTGGGTGGTGCTTAGTTGCCAGCTGGGGTTAAACCATGACAGCCAACATGGCAGCTTTCTGGCTGAGCTAGGAGGAAGCCTAGTAAATAAACACAAGACAATGTAATTTCACCATAACAGTGCTTTTCGTTAGAAACTATTGCAGTAGGATCCAGCAGATTCAGCTGAGATTTAAGTCAGCATAGGAATGATCTCTTCCCATGGCTCTGCAGAGGGCTTTTCTTGGTTTTCCACCTGCACTGAGTACCCCAAAGAATTTACAGGGCACAAAGACATGAAGGGAAATGCAAACAAAGAGCTGAAAAAGTGAATTGCCCAAGCTTACCTAGCGGATGATGTCAAGAGACATTTTGTATCTTGCTTCCCTGCTCTGCCAGTAGATACGGCATAAAGAGCATACCCTGTTCCCTCTACAAATGGTCAGTCTAATGAATATGGAGCATTTCAGCCAGTTGTAATTGACTCTCCAGCAGTAGAAAGAAAACTATGAGCTTTCAGCTAACCTACACAGGCCATCGGTTGAATTACTTCCTTTAAAACAAGCTTCTCTGTAGACGCTAGATAGCTTGGGACAATTGGTGAGAAGCGAAAGAAAGTGTTATGGGGAAATCACCACTTGCCAACGGTGTTCAATGGCTGTTGATGCACAGATATACAGGTTTATGGTCAGAAGAAGCCTTCAGATTATCTTAGTTGACATCCTGCATAACACAAAGCATTCAATTTTACATTCAGTCCAAGATCTGTACTATGAACCCAGAATTCTCTGCTCATCTCAAGTATATTTTTCAGAAAACCATCCAATCAAGAGATGCAGAATTTGTCTTGCCAGTTCATTCAAATGTTACTATCTATCTTCACTGTTAGAAAACTATGGTTTATTTGTAGTTTTTCTAATTTCTTTATGATACTTTTAAATCTTTTGGCTTTTACCCTGTCTGATGAGTCTTTCTTTGTCCTATTCCGCTACAGTCCTTGGGACTTAATTTATACACAAGATCTATCTAAAATACTGCATATAGCTAAAATACCCAGATTTTCTCCTACATAATAGATGACTTCTGTGAAATTAACAGTAAGTCAAGTGTCTGACCTAAAGGGTAGTTAAGAAAGAAAAGAAAGAATTATTGCAGTAAGACCAGTTCTCACTATTCCCACAAAAGAGAGCTTTTAATACATATCATCTGCTTTAGCATCACACGCTAAAGGAAATGTTTAGAAATATTTCTACATCCATGTAAACAGGTTAGGAAAGTAGAGGGTGTGGTAGTGACAACCATTTGCCAAATCAAGTCAAGATCTAAATAGCCTTGCTTATCTTTTGAATGAGTCATTTTAGGTCATGCAGATAATAGTGCAATCCCTTCTTTCCTATAGCGAAGTTTTAAAATCACCCCTCTTTCCTCAAGGCCAGGTAAATAGGTCGCACCTCACAATCTCCAGTTTATTTGCACTGGGAGTGCATTACTTTCCAGAAAACCTGTGGCTAACAGGTGTAAATCAAAAGTAAACATGGCCAAATGAAAGAGATGGGTCCTGAAACCCAAGTCCAACATATTAAAACTCTTTACCAAAGATAAAAAATATTTGGTATTAGAAGGCAGGAAATCAGCAGAACTCCAGTTATTCTCTGAATCCTCTTCTATTTGGGTGGAGCTCTGTTGAAACTAGATACTCAATACAGATATAGTCATAGTTTGGGGTTAAATTCAACTCTATGAAGAAGGATGATACAAGTCAGTGTTCAATGGCCACTTATGACCTCTTCTGACAGCTCAAACAGTCCATGTTTTGTGCTAGTTCTTTGCAAAAGAGATGATTGTCACTCTGGGTTCCCCTTCCTGCCTATATACTTGGGCAGGAATATAAAATACATAAAATATATAACGATCTCAGTGTGGCAGACAGGCTAGATTTGCTGCACACCAGCATGTTGAAAAAACAGATTTCCCTTTGACTCACACAGGAGAGGAGAATATAGACTGCGTTACACATGCATGTTTGTGGTGGGAGATGCTATTGTTACTTTTCATCTTTCTGGACGAAGAACTTGCTTCTTGCAAGCTGCAAAAGTCATGAAACAATTTGTAAGAAAGGCTTTTACATAATGCAGTCAATAAAACAACAGTAGCAGAAGATTATAATTGGTTTGGCTGTGTATAATAGAAATACGTATGTGCACACTGTATAAATGGTGTGTCAGGACTATTCAGCACTTTTGCGAAGTTTTTGGAATGCACTGAGTAAAATGGAATGACAATAGTATATAAATGTCTGCACAGCAGTTGAATCCATCAAAATCCCACATCTTTAGTTCATCTTCAAGAATTTCTCAAAGTGCACCAGTGCCACACAGAGACAGATGCAGGAAAACACAATATAGCTGGTAGCACTCTCTCACATATAGATACCCATATCCAAAACAAACACTGAAAATCATCTGGGGCCTGAAAACATCAACGTAGTATTCACTGCCGTTTTCATTTCTGGCCACATATGATTTCCTGATGGAGGAGTTCTCCAATTTACTGGTTTGATTCCACACCACAGAATTCAATGGATTACTTGGTGTTGATTTCAGTAGCAGAAAGGTTAGGCACTAGGGTGGAATTAATACAGGTTATTTCCATTCTAAAAAACAGGTGGGCAATTTAGGTGCATTAATCCCATTGATAGTCCAGATCAGCAAGTTTCCTTGAGGTATCATTTCCCACTGAAAGCAGCAGCAGCTAAATACCTAAGAAACACTAAGTATGTGGGTCAAGTTGTGGGCACTTTTGAAACTCCCCCTCATTGCCCTAGAATAGTAACCCTCTGTTTTCATTGTTAGTATTTAGGTCCCTGATCCATGTGTGGGACCGGATCGTGCTGTATCTAGGCTGCCTTTGGTAGCTGCACTCAAGCTTGGGTTCATGTTCCCAGAACCAGCTGCCCTGAAGCAGTTGCTATCCCACTGTCTGTTGGGGCAGAGCTCTAGGAAGTTAGTCCCTGCTGTGTGTGAACTCACCCCAGACTACAGCCACACTATCCAGTAGTGCAGATATCAAAGGGTTTAGGTTCAAAGTTTAGCTTCTACCCGTAAGCTAAGGGCAATACATGGACATACAAGTGATAAATAATAACACTTACATAAACATACATGAAAATAGAAAATAAAGTCTCCTTTCAGAACTGTTTGTGCTTTCTTAGTAATCACCACTCCTTATTTACCAAGAAAAAAGGTCACATAGTAATGCCTTTTTTGAAAGTTTTGGTCCCGAGAGTAGCCTTGTGAGATAAATCTCTCTTTTTCCATGAGAGTGCTGGGGCGAGGAGGGAGTGGCCAGGCAGCTGCAGCCAACTTACAACTCTGATGCCATGTAGACAACCATATAATGCAAAACATTTACAGTAAAACAATAGGCAACATTGAACCGTGATCACTTTAGTCCTTTTGCACAAACAAGGCTCCTTAAGAGATCATGTAGTCTCACAGGCTCATTTACAGGCATGTGTCCTTGCCGCATGTTAAACATCAACCTTTGACTCACAACTCCTTTTTCATACTGGGTGAAAGTCATGTCTGTACAAACAAGAGCCACAAGCTCTTTCAGTCTCTCGTGAGTCTTATTTCAGAGCACGAATAGGATTTAAAAGTGAGAGAGAAATTTGATAAAATTGCCGCAAAAGTAAAACTACTGTTTAAAGAAATATTTCTGCAAGATAAACTAAATCAGTCTCACTTACAGACTATCGCCTCATAGTCCATTTTAAAGACCAGATCCTCAGCGGGGTGAGCAGCACAGCTCCACTGAAATCAACTTAGCTCAGCCAAGAATCTACTCATAAGGGTTCAGCCATAAGAAATGTATTGTCATCATGTTTCGGAGAACCAGCTGAGCTGACTGAAAGCACGCTATTGTAATTCACAAAGAACACAAATAAGCCAAAATATTTTATACGTGCTGTATAAATATTAATAATAAAAGGTCACAATACATGTAAGCATACTACAAAAATAAAACAAAATAACTGGAATGTTTGCCTAGCAGTTTCACTGGGGAGGTGAGAGCAGGTGATGTATAAGCAGAGACTTTCCGCCATTAGTGACGTTATTTTAGAAAGATGCTACAGGTCAAATTCTGGCATCAAATTTACACGCTGGGGGGAGGATTGTGAGATACCATCCTGCCTTCTGCTACAACTCTCTCTCCAGAAGTTTTCTGGGCTGTGCAAGGATGACAGTCAGCCTATACATCCAAACCAGAGGCAGCCAGAAATCCTCATGCTCTGCTTGCAAACCAATTGACTGGAACTGGAAGGGACAGCTGACATAAGTGAACTCTTTGTCAAAGAAGTCAGCCACTTGGCAGGGAAGCTAAAAAGCTGAATTTTGCCAGCCTTGCACAGAGGTTACCACCGAGTGCATTGGGCTAGTCTTGTCAGGCAGGCTCTTTGTCAGTCAATAGGTTTGATGATGTCCCATAGCTCAGAGCTGCTTGTGTTTTATTCTGAAGACACAGTGTTCAGCAGGAAAATCTCACAGGAATTAGAAGAATAAAGCTGTAATGAAAACAGATTTACAGCTCCAGGGAAAAAAACCCGCCCTAGCCACTTACATTTTGATGACCTGAATGCTTTGGCTGTCTGTGCCAGCCTCACACATTAGCATATTGTTGTAAGTGGTGTCATTCAGCAGGAGCCTAAGTAAGGTGTGAGGTGTGTCCCCGTCAGTGGATTCCTCCTGCCCAGGACCTCAGCCCAGTGACAAAGCTTTCTGTCCCCTTCCACCCTGTCCACCCCAGCCCACCATGGGCCGGAGCCTGCTGCCCCCTCCGCCAGGCTGGCAGGGCTTCGGTGGGTGTGTGTATGTGTCAAACACACCTACCAACCAGCTGTACAGTTTATGTGTTCTTTAGATAGCACAGCCCATAAGGGAAACTGCTTTTTAAAACGTGAAAAAATATATATAAAAATACATGTGCGCACTGAGACTACTGAATCTCTGTCCGTGGGGAACACCCAAAAGAAAAGGCCCTGACCAACACCCCAACAGAACCGGGCCCTGCTCCAGCACTAGACAGATGACACGCGAGGCCGCCTCCCCCACGTACCACTGAGAAACAGAGACCCTACCATCAAACTGCAGAAAGCACGGAGAAAACGTGCTGGGCAAAAAGATGCGCCCGCACGCGTGCCGGCGGGTTTACATCGTCATAATCCCACGTCCTCCGCGCCCTACACCGC
>NW_008796178.1:470934-564278 GCF_000699145.1 Aptenodytes forsteri
AGCCCTGCGTGGGGGAGCGCGGCTGAGGAGCGGTGCGGGACGCGGCCGTAGCGTCCCGGAGCGGGCGGGGGGGCGCCTGGCTGCCGGGGGCAGGGGGGCGACCCCCCTCCACGCCCCCCCCCAGCGCCGCCGGTTCCCCGCACAGGTCAGGCTGAGGTCCGTTGCCCGTCTAGGCGCTACCGGCCTCGGCTCAGTTTCTCCAGGCTCTCGGAAAGCAGCTTTCAGGGTAATGCTATTAACTGTTGATGGAGAAAGCTGCCCTGCTGCAATAAACACCGCTCTTACAAACTGCTGGGGGAACCTGCAAACTGTGAGGCTCTTAAAGCTTGTTAACGGCTGGTGGCTGGAGGAATTCCTGGCGGAAGGTGCTGTCGGCGACAGGAGCAGTCGTGGGTCTAACGGAGTGTTTGCTCTGCGCGTCCCACTTCTCTCCCGAGCTCCCTCTGAGCCATGCGTGTGGTGAAGGAGAGACCTGTCCCTCAGCACTTCCCGTGTTAGAGCATCCTCCTGATCTGCAGACTCCCGCTTCCCTTCCTTCTCCCTCTCTCCAAAACTCCCTTCAAACTGATTTTCCACCTTTCTCCCTCTAAAATCAGAACGTAGTTCAGAAAAGGTTGAAATGAAATCCCCCCTTTTTGGGGGACTTACTTCTCTTAAGAAGTTCAAAAGTTTAGGCTTCCAGAACTGACTTGTAGGTGATTAACACGGTGTTTCCATTCTGATGCAGATTTATGATTTAACAATGACTTTTGAATCCATATAAATATCCTATTTCTTTAGTTCTGTGATCATAGTTACCTCTCAACTCCTTATAAAGCTGGACTTCATGCTGTGCTTTGCATGACAATTTTGTATGTGTATTCTGAAAAATCATTTCAGGCATGGTCATGTTAGAAAAATATAGCAAATAAAGCAAACGTATAGGTCTGTGTGAAAGGCAAGACAGGGTAGGGAAAGTCTTTTTGAAAAAAAAAAAAAGTCACTTCATACACCTCAGAATTTTTTGGTGGCAAGTAGTCCTTATTTACAGCGTGGGCATGGTAACTGGCAATAGCAAGACAAGCTTATCAATGAGAGCACGCAGCAAAGGTGAGCCTCTGGTGTCTGCCAGGTATCTATGCAGGCACTAGATATGCTGATGAAATAGAAGTTACTAGAAGTGTTGCTTCTGGAGTGGATGAAATAGAGACTTTAGGACTGGAGCTCGTCACAGACCTGTAAATGCATCACACGGTGAATGAAGGCAAAGTAACTTTGGGAAGTTGGAGGCTGGATTTAGCCAAACAAATGGGTCCAGGTGTCCGTGAGACTTGTACTGGGGAAGCCAGTGTTGCTGTGGCTTTGCTGCTATTGTATAAACTGGAGCTGCCTAGATGGAAGGCTCAGGCTTCTTCTCACGCTTTTATATAGAAGGACTATTGAGCTCGCTGAAAAACATTGAGGTGTCTTTTTTTTGTTGTTTTTCACATCTTGTACATGACCCCGATTTAGGGTGGATGGACAGACTAGGTAGGATGCAAGGGACCTTTTCAAGTCCAGTCTTCTGATTCTGCTGGGAAATAAGTCTCTTGTTTGTTTTGTCTTGCAGTTGCTTCAAATTGCCACATGAGAAGAAGAACCAACTCTAGGAGAAGGGTCTTTGCTTAAAGTTGTTACTGGAAAAATTGGCTTTTAACACTTACTGAACTGGGAGTCCACTATAGCAGTGGTAGTCCAGGAAGCTGAAGGCAGCAATTATATTTCCTGTTGCCTTCTCTTTACACCTTCTCTGCAGGCTACACAAACAGATCTCCCGGGCTTTCCTGCTCTGTGCTGTATTCCAACCTGCTGATTGACTCTCCTGCTGATAGGCCTCTGAAAACCTGAAACATTCCACTCTTGTTTTAACTTTTTTATTGTAAATTGCTGTCTTTATTGAATGTCTATCTTGCCTCCTGCAAGATGTACGGTTCACTTTTCAGATCATGATTTGTTATTTCATACTGTTATCAAAATACTACCTTTTTTAGTAGAAGATATTTAATGATGTATGCCACCATTTGTCTAGCAGTGGAACAAACAGACTGGTAGAGAACAACAACATAATTTCTTGATCTGTCTTGAGCTACAGTGTAAGAACTTGAAGGCTACAGATGCAAGAATGACTGAACTGATACTGTGAACCGGTTGGGAGCCTACCTTTGAATGTAAGGTAGAATCCCATCTGTTAAGTCAGGAGATTAGGTAGTGCAGCACTTGCACTCTGTATTTAGTGGCTTCTGAATTATGTGACAGTAAATGACATCACTACAGCTCTATTTTAACCTCTGATGGAGGTTCTATCTATAGCAAAAATGCTTTAAAGACCTATATTGTATGCATATCTTTTGATGATCCTCAGTTTAAAAGTATTACAGGCACTTGCAGCTGCCTATTGGGTGGAACATAAAAGCTTTAGAAACAAGCAATAGAAGGTAGTAGTTTGTGGTCCTAAAGCTCTGTTTGGAAGTGAGAAACTGGTCTGTCCTCGCTAAGGTACAAAGCACACAATTCTATGCAAAACCTTTGAGGCAAGCTCTGATAGTTTAAGTGAGAAAATTACTGCATGGCTTTCTTCTATCAAACAGATTTAGAGGAAGCTGAAGGATGCAAAGGAACGGTGAGTGTGCTGATGAACAGCTAGCTTTGCATGTTGACTGCAGAATTAAAGTTACGGGTGAGCTTGGTTTGTTACCTCTCAAGATGCAGTCATAATCAAAGTCCAGGAAAAGAATCTAAAGACTTCTGTTCTTCAGTGGAAGAGCAGCCCAATGACATGAGGAAGTAAGACTTTTTTTCTGAATTACTAGAAGAGCGAGGAGAATTGTGGTTTGCTATTCTCCTGCCTTATGTGACAATGTTAATATACATACATGCAAGATAATCCACATAGCATTTCTGACTAGTGACCTGGAATGAAATAGTGCTTAAGCTAAACCAACTATTTTTTGAAGTACCAATGTAGTGCTTTGGCATATGCTGGTGGGTCTTGGCTCAATTTCGGGTGTGATATTTTCAAAATTAGTTTTTCTTTTGAAAATAAAAATGTTGATGCCTTTTACAAAGGTGACATGAGTGCATGGGGCTGCACGGGTGCTGAACAGTTCAGGTTTGAAGCTAGGGATTGGTGCTTCAGTGAAGCCACAGTGAAGATGAGTACCTTAAGCTTCTTGGTCCCATTATTATCTTCTAGTACATCAAATCTTCATCTTCTAGGGTTGATTTGTGGAGGGGAGGGGAAGAAGAAAAATCAACCGTTCACTAACAGAATGTTGTATAATCCTTCCCTCCCTTTCCTTGGGAATGCTTGAATTGGACTCCTACACTGTATATTCAAAATACTCTCATTGTTTTAATTTAGTCCTGAACTGGTACTAACAATAGAACAAACATTGCTCTATAGGCACAGATGGAGTTTCCATATGTTGAAACATTAAAAGCATTAACATAGGAGATATCCTGCACCCCACCCCTTCAGTGCAGACAGCTTTCAGAAAGAAAATAGCTGATAAATATTCAAAGTAGATATAATAGTGCATTGTATATAAGCGTGAACATTATAAAGCATTCTTGTATCACAGCCTGAAGCATAAGCATACCTGACTAGCTGGAAAGCTTATTCCAGATCGTGCAGTACTTGGTAACATCCTGGAAATGGCTGAGATTCTTAAATACATTATATAGGGTCTGGAGACCTTGCCACAACAATTTAATGCTTCTGGTAAGCTTCCATGTGGGCAGGATTTAGTCCACACTGACCACTGGAGATGAAAAGGGGCGTGTGTGTGTGTGTGTGAAGAAACATGCTGCCTTTGGAACTACTTATGAAGTAAAAGGGTACTGGTGTAAGGGAAGGAACAACCATTGTGCTGGGCAGGTCAGCCTGCCTGGATTTAAACTTTCATGTATAGATCAAAAAGTCGAGAGGTTAAAGACTGAATCTTGCATTGTTTTTTGAACACTTGCTTTCACAGCTCTTGAGCAAATTTGTAGTATGTGCCCCACCTAACTTCCTTCAGCTGTTCTCCCTGCTGCAGAGTACTTCCCTTTCCTGTGTGACTTTTCCTCTCCCCATTCTGTTTCCACAGCAATCAGGACTTTATGAGTATAAAATCTTCGGTGGTCTTGCTGACTGTCCCCCAAAACTGTGTGCGGATGTCTATATGGATTTAGATTTCAGAAAACAATGGGATCAGTATGTTAAAGGTAAGCTCATCTAAGCAGTTTAAAAGCAAGCTTTATGTCCACGTTGACTCTTCCCACTAAAACTTTGTTCAAAGGTATTTTAAAATTGCTGCGTCCAAAGACTTCCAGCCAGACTTAAGTATCCTTTGGGATAAGGTTGCACTCTGCAAATATACAAGTAGACACTGACGTGGAATCACCATATAGCTTCCTTCTGGAATGAATTCTTTCCATGTTGGTTAAAGCACATAGCTGGCATCACTTGTTATGCTGGAGCACCTTGCAGCTTCTAGTTGTTGTAATTCCTAGGTTAAATTTTAGTAGATGTTCTGTGGAGAAATGGAGGCAGTACCTTTTGTGCATCTTTGCATATTGCAGCGGAGCAGTGCAATGGCTTGCACCAGTTTGATGCGTGATGGAATGTCTTTTCCTGAAAGCATTGGTTGTTCTTGGCACCTTTTACAATCAGAAATGGGTGTATCGAGAGAATAGTTGGTGACTTCAGGCTTTTACAGAGAAAGGAATAACTAATTTAGTTGTGTTTGTTTAATGTTGTCTTTGAAAAAGGGAGTTGAACCTGGATATCCATATGATATTAAAACATCTGAAGTCAGCAGTGACAAGGCAGGGATTCAGCTGATGCAGGCATCCAGTAATCCATTTATTTTAAAGATGAGGAGCCCTTCCCATTTAAGCCTGTGTTTAAAATCAGTTCAGGCCAATAAAACTGAAACATGGCCAAAGTGTTTTGCTGAACAAACAGTGTTAAAAACCAAAGAATTGTTAAATGTTGTGCTTGTTAAGTCTAGGACAGCTCTATGGTGAACAATTACTGGTAATGCCTTTGGCTGTATTGGTACAGAGAACCACATATTTGACTCATGTCAGTACTTGGTCAAGCTTAAGAAGCTATGTCTTCATTAGTAAGTGTTATTTGTCAAAATGGGCAATAGCTTTCTTGTAGCAAAGGCTGCTTTGCCATTAATGAAACAAAGAGGTGGAGTGGGACTCAACATTATCATATTGGATGTAAAAATACTGTGTTATCTTAAGTTACTTCAGTAGTCTTTGATTTAAGTGCATTTAAGAGAACTGAATCCTTCTTAAACAAACACTTTTTTTTTTAATTCCTTCTTAGAGAAAAGAAAGGAAGCAGTTGGGGGAAGCTACACCCTTAAACTAAAAACTAGATAATGTTGCAGAGCTGGTGTTTATATCCTTGTTGGCCATGATATGTTCATCTGTGAATTTATACTTGTGCTGGTACTTCAAGTCCAGCGTTTCACAGAAGTTAACTCTTGAAGGGCATAAACATAATGTTAACGCTTTCCTTTTAGCTTAAAAATTGACACAAGCCCGCCCATTCTTTAGAACTGTACATAAGATGAATTAGTGCTAGCCAACATTTTCAGTGTAAACTATATAAGCTTGGGTTTTCTCCTTTCGCATTTAGGGAGAAAAACCAGAAAACTTCCATTCAGAGCCTTCTTGCTATTTATTTTACTGTTTGTATTCCCTGTTGCTCTTAGCTATGCAATAATGGCAGTCCAAAGAAGAGTTCTCTGCTGAACTGCTGGCTGGCACTGAAATAAAAATGTGACCGGAGTAGAAGTAGGTGCCTTTTTAGTTGAAAAGGTAACTGCTCCTGCAGTTACCAGACAGCTAATCGCTGTCCTCTAGTTCTGTTCAGCAAAACTCTTTATGAAGGCCTGACTGGAGGCAGATATGGACAGGATTCCTGTCAGATCATGCTTTGATCTGTTGTTGCCAAGGGTTTGCCTGAGGCCTCAGAAGTTTTGGTATCAGTCTGCTGCTGTTGTTGCATTGCTGTTGGTACCCTGGCTATTTCCAGAGCAGGCTCCTGGATATCTACAAGACAGGGACAACCTGAGATCTGGTCTGTGCTGCTGCTGCCAATTCAGCAGGGAAACCGTGACTAAACTGTAGAGTAGTGACTGAGGTACCGCATGCTTCTGTGGCATGATACAAAATGGTTGGGCCTTAGCAACATTGAAACTTGCTACTCCTGATTGTAACACCATCCTGATTGAGATTTGCTTCCCAACAATTTAATGGTAATAATGGACTGCTAAAGCAGCAAATGCAGCTGTGCCCGTTACGAATAAAACAGACTTGTGATCTATTGTAGTAATGCTAAGTGAAATCTGGTTATTGATTAAAATGCACTGTATTCTGCTTTGATCAGAAGCTGTCCACTAGTATTGACAGACTAAAGTGAATACAGGTAGGACATGACTTACCTATTGTGTGGTTTTTCTGTGTTTGCAAAGATACAAAGGTACATGAGTTAGTAGCTAAAAATTGCATCGAGGTCTTTTAAAATAGTGTCTTAATACCTTTGAAAAAGGAAAGCTCTGCAGTTAGAAATGAAAGTAAAGCTAATAAACCAATGCTCCAGTGACCTCTGGTGGATAGCATAATGCTGTAGCTTATTACAGCACTGGGAGTATTGTGCATCCAATACTGCTCCAACCTAGGGAAGAGAAGCTGTTTTCGTGGGTGACAGCTGACTTGCAGGGCATACTAACAGAAGCCTAGTTTGGAACACATATAGGGAAAGAATCTCCCATCTGTGGCACTCTTCTTGCCTTAGCAATGAGGTTATCAGTCTGTTCTAGCCTTATTTTCAAAACCACTGAAAGTGATATGGCAGACTGTGTGCATTACCTCTGAAGGATATATAGCACCTCTAGGCAGAACTCTGCTCTAAAGGAGGAAAAGACCACTCTGACTGTTAATGTGAAGCGTGTTTCTGAATCACACCCTTTTTTAACTGCACCCATGTAATGACCAGTCCCTGAGCAGACAGGAACTTATCCTGGCTCGGCCCTATGGCTTGTCAGGTCCCCCTAATGGCAGTTACTGCCTCAAGGGAAGAAGCTGTACAGTAGTCAGTTTTTCAAACAATTATGTAGTTTGATTTGAACTAATTTTTCTTCTTCATGCCACACTACTATCTGACTGAGTCACTGCCATGTTTTAGGGACTATTCTTAGATTTTTTTTTTTTTTTTCCTATTCAGCTGCCTTCTGATTGAGTTTCCAGGCAGAGTGAAGGTGGTGTAATGAAGGCTCATAAACTGCTCGAGCTTCTTGTTCACTGTTGGCTGTATATACTGCTGTGAAATTCCTAATAGCTTTTCCAAACTTCATTAATCCCTCATTGTAAGACCTCTTTAGGTATTAGAAAGCAGTACTCATCCTAGTTCCATGTTAACTCAGGATCATTTACAAGGATAATGACATACTTGTGAAAAAGTCTGCTGTACTTGTGGCTCAGAATTATACAGAATATGCATAGGCGAGGAAAAAGCTTTGAGATGGAAAGGCTTTGAATGAGCTAACTGTCTGAAAAGGAATTTGACTCTGCCTCCCCCCAGAATTATTCTGGTTCTGTGTTTTGGGGTTATTTTTTTTGGGGGGGGGGGTTGGCTTTTGTGGGTTGGTTTTGTTTTTTTTTTTTTTCATCAATGAATTCAACAGCAGCAGAAAAACAGGCCACCTATTTTTGTGTATTTGGTTCCTGAACAACCATGCTACAGAACTTTTTTAATGTCTTCTACTGCTACAACTTTACATATGTATCAATTTTGACATAAGGGTTGCGTGTAAAATGTGTTCATGTCAATCTGAGCAGTTCTTGATGCCATGTATGGTTCTGTTGCAGTAGAAATTAAAAATATCTAACAATCTTCCTTTTTCAACTGTAGAACTGTATGAGAAAACATATGGTGGTGAAAAAGTAATCTACTGGGAAGTGAAGTACCCTTTTCCTCTCTCAAACAGAGATGTATCCTTTCAAGCTTTTTGTTCCTCTTGCAGCTTTTGTCACCTGGTCATCCAGGGATCCCAACAATGTGCTGATTCTACTGCTCTGCTGCACTTGATCTAAGATCTTTCAGTCCTCATGTTACATGAGTATATATAGCATGAAGAAGAGTGTGGGTGTCTCTTCCCACACACAACTAAAGCTCACATAGCTGAATTATTACTCTGCAGGACTGAATGCTGTAGAAGCATAAGAAATAACTTGAAGGGGCTGGTATTTGTAATGGAATTCACTTGTCAATTCATCATATGTCAAACTGACACTGTTTTGACATGCCTCCTCAACTTGCAATACAGTATGTCTATATTCGTGAATGTCGAGAGATGGATGTCGATGGGCGGAAGATCTGGGTTGTGTTAGCTCAAAGTGTGTCTGTTCCTCAGTGCCCTGAAAAGCCTGGTATTATCAGAGTTAAAAGCTATAAACAAAGTCTGGCGATTGAAAGTGATGGCAAGACTGGATCTAAAGGTAAGAGGTCAGGAAAGTGTGATCACGAGTCACGTAGCCAAAGAATGTATGTATTAGCTCCCTCCACAAAGAGGGAGACTGGAAATTTTAAGCTAAAACCAGTTACTATAAAGTGGATGTACTGAGCACTAGGAATACTTTAAAATGAATGAAACTTTTGGAAACGTCCAGTGCAGTGTGCTACCGTTAAGAATCTTTTATTTAACAGTTGGGCTGGGTAGTTAAGAATAGACTACTGACCACTTCATTCTGCCTCCCCCATCCCACCCCCAGCCCACACTTCTTTTCCTGATAGCCAGTTTAATTGGGTAGAGTCTGATGCTAGCTGCAATCTGGTAAACTCAGCAATGGTGTAAGTATCATGTTTGACAGATTTATAGATTAAAGGATTTTCCTAGAGATGGACTCCTGCCTGAGATTAGTCCTTTAAAGACAACCTTATTTTATAAGACAGGCTGCCTAAAATGGTTTGCAATAGTCTAAATTAATATTATGGTGCGCTCAGCTTCCCAGAGGTTAGCTGGGAATGGCTATACTTACTTCACATTCCACTTCAGTACAAGTTGACTTTTTTGTGAAGAATTTAGAGCAGAACTGTTGTACTTGGTGATTCAGTCATGCACACTGACAGCTTCTGTCATATGGTGTTAGAGCTAATACTCAGACTATAGCTGGATAACTTTCTGGTAACTTCTCTCTCATCTCTAGTCTATATGTACTATTTTGATAATCCTGGTGGCATGATTCCATCATGGCTGGTCAATTGGGCTGCCAAGGTAAGTAAAGGTTGACAGCACAATTGTCTTTGGCTAATCTGTTTCAAACAATGTATTCACCGCATTCGTACCTGTCTTCTGCATGTTGGGTAGAATTTTTTCTGAAATGGATGTATTGATCTTTCTAGCTTTTATGCAGTCCCATTTGTAGAGTCTTGCTATTGTCTGCTCTCATGGCAGTTGTCTTAATTTTTTTTTTTTAAGGATTATTCCTATCAAATTCCTTTGGTTAGTCAACCAGGCAGGTAAATTTGTGCAACAAAAACAACAAATCCATGTTCCAGAGCATATGTGAATAACCTTAACACAAGCAAACTTCAATAATGCAGTCTGTTCATGAAGGTTTAAAGGAATGGCCTGCTGCTTTGTACAAGATCTTAGAATTGTTCTGTATTTATTTGAAGGCCTTGATCTATATAGTGGGAATTTTCATCTTGCTTATAGTTTTTCTTGATTACATTATGCAAGAATGACTTTTCCACTTTTCTCTTTACAGAGTGGTGTGCCTACTTTCTTGAAGGATATGCAAAGAGCTTGCCGTAATTATTCTAAGAGCACATAGGTCAAAGTTGATCTGAATTGTTTAATTCCTAGAGCTCTGCACTTACAGGAGTGGCTATTATTTATTACACTGGATAAAATCTACCAATATTGGAAAGAATTTTATTTTAGTTGGTTTATGCCTTGAATTTTATTAGGTCTTTTTTTCCATCTCCAACTGAAGAGCTAGCCACTGACAAGCTAACACCAACACCAGCTGCAGCCTTTGGAAAGTACTTAAGTTTAGCCTTGTCCTCCA
This sequence comes from Aptenodytes forsteri, assembly GCF_000699145.1. Lineage (NCBI taxonomy): Eukaryota > Metazoa > Chordata > Aves > Sphenisciformes > Spheniscidae > Aptenodytes > Aptenodytes forsteri. The sequence continues at coordinate 481,030 of NW_008796178.1, forward strand.
TTCTTTGCTTATGCTGATTGCCATGTGTCAGCTAGAGGAGTTCTGCTGATTGAAATATTACATCCTTGGACAAGAGACAACGATCTTGCTAGGAAAAACGTCTGAACTTGGACTGAAAGTTCTCTGCACGTGTTATGCCTGGATCTGCCTTTGTGGCCTTGCAGGGTGGCTTCCTATTGGAATTGAATAATGGAACTTACATTGCTTAGGAGGAAACACTTCTGCTACCCAAGTTTGTCATTCTTAAACTGTCTGCCTGCTATAAACCTAAAAAATGCTGACAGTATATGGGTAAATTACTAGAAGCCTGCAGTAGGAACTGGAACTCTGTGTTACTAAGCTTCCTTGTGATGGCTTTAAGTCCAGATATAAAAGGACTTGTGCCTAAAGCCATACATTCACATCTCAATACTCTTGTATGAAAAGTAAAAACTATTAGTTGTGTCCAGCTAGAAAAAAAGGAGGAGTTGGCTTCCATGTCTGATTTAAGGGGAACAAGTTCTGTCTTTAGTCAGTAGCCCTATCTATAAAGCAGCTTGGATACCAACTTTAAATTGGAAGTAATTTTAAACTGGATGCCTACAACTGAATGCGAATGAACTTGATGTGAAACTTGAGCTTGCTTGCATTTTTAAATTTCATGCTGATGTAAAGAATGAAACTGTAATTTTGGATGGTAATCCACTAAAAGCACAACTGAGCAGGAAATTAAATTTCCAGCACCTTTGTGAGGGGCGGGGCAGGGTGGAGGATGGAGTGCATAAAAGGTGAGAGGTCCTCAATCTCAGGGATTTAAAATATTCTGAATCATTGCTAAATCTAATCCTGTTACTGAACAAATCTTGTAATGGGGTAGCTTTGTCTTCTTAAAAAAAGAAATGGGTGAAGTGATTGCCTTTATACTTTGTGTAAATATTTGTTTCCAATAAATCATTATTCTGTCCATGCAGTGCTCTTGTTCTGTCTCTCACGTTTAAGGGTGGCCATGATGGGCAGATCACAAATGACAGGCTGATATCATGGGCTGTTTTATTTTTAAAGGCTTTTGAAAGAATAACTTGGATTTATGAGAACTAAGTAGGATTCCATGTGTTCTGAAGAGCTTGCTGCCAGCAGTTTAGGCATTTTTCAAGTGTTCTGGACTTGGAGACCATTACTGAATTGAATATTACAGTGCTAGACAACTTTCAATCCATTTTAAATTTAGCTGTCACATTTTTTTTCCAGCAGATAAAGAACAGACATCGAGAGAGAATAGTTCTGAAGCATAATTCTCTTTAACTTTCCATAATTTTTGTACACATGTGCTTACTGGAACTGGACCCAAATTTTTATTTATGTGTACTGAAAATGAATTCTCTCCATCATACCAAGAATATGATGGTGTTTTACCTGACTATATAAATTCTCAAATTTCTTTTTTTGGCAGTGTTTAAAAAGATTACCTTGAGAATTCAGAAAGCATTTTGGCAGTGTGCTAAGTATGTAGGAATTCAAATGTCATAAGCAATCACAGGAATACCAGAGTTGCTTTTGAGTAACAGGATGTGGATACAAGTTATGTCCTGAAGCAAAGCAGCAAAGGCGGGACTAGGTAGATTGTTCAAAAAGAAGACAGAAAAGCAAAACAGTTTATTTAAGTATGCATTACTACACCTATCTTGTATTACTAGGGAAGAAAAAGCAGTTCCAGCTTTGTGTGATGTGGCTTCTTGTCTAAATGGGAGATTACGACTAGAAAGAAAGAGTTGGTATTTTTCAGTCTTGGGATGTAAAGACATTCATAAAGCATTTTAGAGCTTTATTAATGACTGATTAAATACTGATCTTGTATAAATTATACATGCATCATGTGAACTTTTCTGGATAGCTTGAACAGAAATTTACCTGCTGTGAAACTTGTAAGTCATTATGCATTATGAGTTCTGGTGCACAGGGTTAAAAAAAAATGGACCCCCCCTTCCCATGCTTTTTGTTAACGTAGCACCTGCAAGTTAGCTTTCTGTTTCCACCACCTTGCCTAAAGATGGAGCTCAAAGTTTGTTCTTTTAGAGTGATCTGTTGTAAACATAGGGTTGTTTGAATAAAAAGAACGAAGCATTTCTGTTAGGTGATGATTGAGCCTCTCTTCTATATCCCACCCCCATTAACAGATCGGTAGGTATCACACTCTACAGATTAATAGGGACTAATGAAGTTTTCCTAGTAGCCAAATAGAACTAGAAAAATGCTGTAGCTTCTGGCAATAAACAGGCATCTGATCCAAAGCACAATGATCAAACTTTCCATAAATCATAATGAGCTTTGGATCTATTCTCATGTAGAACTTTTGTTTTAAAATTACCAGCTCTTACGAAAATGTATTTTTGCATGTTGTTCTTCACATAAAGAAGTGGTTCTTTTTGGGGATGACTGGTCACCCATCCCCTGTTTCCGTAAGGAGTGATGTTGTAACAAAGTGAATATAAACTGTTCTTCCAAACTGTATTCTAGTCATTCAAATCCATTCTTTCCATCTGATCTCTCTGTAAAACTATTGTATTTGAGTTGGAAGGTAAAGTAAAGGAAAGATTCCGAGTAACCCAAAGTCAACATAGTGAATGATGTCAGATACGCAATCACTGTACTGCTGCCTCTCAGAAGATGATGTGTAAAGGGAAACACAAGTTGTCTTTGCTCAGGAAACATCTGGTTGATACTTCATTTCTCAAGCTGGTCATTGGCTGTTTTTATAATTTAGTGGAACGAAAATGTGGGAAGATGGGGGATAGACTCCTGATATTAATGCACACTAGTAGATGATACATCTTCCCACCAACACTTTTGCTTTCCATTATGTTAGTTTTTTATGTATAAAGAAAACTTTCAAATGGGATCTAATGGTATTTAAATTTCACTTAGCTGAGAATAATCTCTCCCTGAGCACGGATTTGCCACCTTCTAGACAGGAGGATACTGTAGTCTTCTGATCAGAGGAGACTACTAGATTTTCAGACAGAAAACTTTGTTTTTCACTCATCTCTTAAAGGTTAAAAGACACTGAAAACTTCTGTACAAAAACAGAAAGGAAGGTTTACGACAGGAGGTAAGTTTTTATAAATCTGGATTAACTATTTGGAAGATAAATGCTTTTTGAGGAGCAATAACAAGAACAAGTCTCTATAGCAAGATGAGTTTTGCTGAAATTTTTTCATACCACTCTGGCTTATAACTGCAGACTTAGGAGGAAGCCTGACCAATAAGGTAAATAAAGCTGGTGTTTAAGCATCCTACTAATTCTTCTCTGCAGCTGCCAATTAACATATTAATTAGGATTACATATGAACACATATGCACACATAAAGAGAATGTCATCTTTCTCTGTTAGTTCAGTATTCCCTGTTCTTTGAGAACTTGACCATAAACGATTATTCTCATCTGGAGTCTGAATTACGAAAGTATCCTGGAGTCCTGCTGTGAGACAGGAACATTTTAAATGGCAACAACTCTCCACTGGAAACCTTCATTTCCAAAGTAAGAAGAACTGCATCCTGTGAATAAGTGTTTCAGTGGAACATGCCATAATAGGCAATTATGTTGAAGGGCCTTGAATATAGGTATTAATTTTAGCCTTGTGAAAAATTTCCTGCATCCTAGCTGTGTGACTAGTTAAACTGAAAGCTGTTCCTACAGTTTAAGCACGAGTACCTGTAACTTCAAGATTTAAGTGAGTTTGCCTTTGTTCTCACTAGATTTCATGCAGATTTTTAGATTTTTCTAAGGCCTATTTCATCACTGGAGGTAGGAGAGGTTCTATTGTGGGCTTTGTGACACTGGAAGAGTCAGTTTTTGCCCCAAGCTTAATTGTCGTCTTATTCTTCATCTATGGAAGAAACTCCTGAGAATGAATCATTTTAATAGATTGTGTTGTTCCTAGAATGGCAAGTTTTGGACTGTAGCAGTTCTTCTTCTACAATGTGTAAGGCCAAGGGTTAGCTATATGCTGTACATACTTTCAATAGATGCCTGCTGTTACGCTACAAGGCTCACTGCATTTCTGCCTAAGCATATCTTGAAAAGTTTTAAATCTTTCCCTATTTCGCCTAGAGTTGTGGGGTTTTTGGCTTTTAATATTCCTAGTGCATATACATATTTTCCAAAGCACGATAGAAATTGTGTGTAATTGGCTGTAAATGGATGTTTCATATTCAGCTGCAACTTAGAGTTGTGGTTTAAGAGTGGGTTTTAAACATTTTTATTAAGACCAGGCTGCTGCTGTTCATTTTAAAAGTTAATGCATTTTCTCAGCATGGAAGTCATATAATTGCTTTGTACATTTGAGTGGAGAGCATGATCCCACAAGAAGGCAAAATTGCCTGGCCAACCCATTTACCCTGTGAAAGGCTCATATGATGCTGTTCACCTATTCAAATAAAAACAAACAGTAGGAACATTTCTTCAGCAGGAAATTACTTTGACACTAAAAGGGTCTATTGTCTCAGAGTGTGAGGTGGGTATGTGAAAAAGTACATTGCCTTCCACTGATTTTTTTCTTGTAACATGGGAATAAACTGACCCTTGATAACACTTAAGGCGTGGTTCTAGGAACCATGAAGTTGAGAGCATTATCACTGAATAATGAGCTTGATTAATTCACTACAATGACAGGCAGGCATGTCAGTAATTTAGAAAAACAACGATTTAGAACAAGTTAGGGAATAAGAATAAAAAAGTAACGAGGACCCTTTGAGGTCTTTCAGCAAAGACAGGCCTAGAAATACCTGCCAGATCACCAAATGCAATTACAGGCATCACGTAATATAAATCACTCCCTTTAATAAAGTAGGTTTCACAAGCATGTGTTTAACCCATTTTCTCTTTCAGACTAGTAATTCTGTATGCTTAATAGCTTTGCTAATAAGTTTATTGTGAAAATACAGCTTGAGTAGTGAACTAGTGTTTTGCTCTTCATTTTTTTGTGATCGGTAGATATCAGAATATTTTACGACAATGTAAGGGAAGTTTTTTTTCACAGTGATGATAATCAGCAGTGAAACAAGTTGCTCTGAGAGAGTGTGAAATCTCCATTTTTGGAGATACTCAAAGCTCAGCTGGTCAAGGCCCTAGGCAATTTATCTGACCTTGAAATTAGAGCCAACTTCAAATTTGGTGCTGCACTGGACTGTGGGTTGGACCAGATGATGAGATGATCCCATATGCCCCTTCCAAGCTGAATTATTATATGATTTTTAATAATAATAAATCCAGGAGATTACAGTGTGAATCCTTCTGAGAAGGCAGCATTATTTTATTTCCAAATGCTGTTATTTAACAGACCAACTTGAATGAGCTAAATTCCTATGATATACAATGACGTGCGCAAGTATATGAAAATCCTATAATCAAGATCTGTATTAGAAACAGGTACACACACATTTTTGAAAAGATGCTTGTTGTAGGCTTGCATTATTGCTTTAGTTTATTATTTTAACTAAAATTATTGGTAGGAGTTTGGTGAGAAATCTGGGAAAATTAAACTAAATTAAATGAAAGCAGACTTTCTGAATCTTTGCTAGTGAAGCTTAATATCATAATAAATACACCATTGAGTGAAAAAAATGACTACTTTTGGAAAAGGACAGCAATAGCAGACAAACTGAGGCTGTGCTGCACACTCAGAAAAAAGTTACTGATGCCAGTTACTGTTCATTTCCTGTTGCATCCAGCAGCTGTAGATCGTATTTGAAAGGTTAAAGCTGGGAAAGGCTCAACCGGGCAAGGTTGAGATGTAATAAAAAGAGAAGATGAAATGCAGATTTAGAATATCTAAGCATTCCACAATGATCCTCTAGTTTTACCTTAACTATCGTGGCACAGTATTTTTAAAGACAACATGCTGAACCAAATAGCATTCAAAATTTTAGCCTTATATATGGTGAGACTCTATTTTTGTCAGATGGGAACATATACTCAATCATATTTAATTAAATTAATATCAAAGGATAATTAGTGTTAGTAAGTAGAGTCTTCTTCACCAGATCTGGTGCTCATTACCAGCCTAATTCAGTATTTAGGAACAGAAGATTAAGAAATCTTTCTGGTGATTCTATAGTGGACTTTCCTCTACCTGGTCCAATGATGGATATTTCCAATCAATGTTTACTGGTGAATACAATGTCCTTTACTGTCACATGCCTTTCCCTTTCCCTTCCCCCTTCAATATTGTGTCAACATTTGGGATGAGCCCAAATCCTAATGTGTGATCCGACCTTCTGACATCTTAGCCCAGTGAGCTACCAACTTAGCCATGCTTCCTGCCCTGGAGAGTAAAGCACAAACACCACTCTCAAGGATCTTCTTCTACCCACCTATTATTTTTATGCCTGTCAGTGCTCGTGCATTTTACTGTATTATAGAAATCTTGGATGCATTTTCATTCCTAAAATATGTATGTGGATCTATGTATCTGGATTTATGTGGGAATAAGAATTATGTCTTTTGGAATTGGTAACTGTTGAAACTAAGAAAAATGAGGGGGAAAATACAAACTGGACTGAAAAGACAGTACTGAATATGAAATTATGTTGGTCAGTGTTAAGCAGCATTCTGAAAACAGAATATGTTTTTGTTTAAAATGATGTGATAAAATATATACACTATATTTTATAAAAAACCCTTTCATCAGATTTCCATTAAAAAACAGGGCAATTTTTCAGGTACATTTGTCCCTTTTTTCATTAAGCAGAGACATATTTTGAAATTGCGACATTTTTGGCTTGCTGTGCCAACTAATCAAAGAACAAAAATGTTTGCTAGAGTCCCAGTAAATACTGTCTTCTGACTTTCAAAACTGCAAACCTGTATTAGTCTAGCACTGTTGCACTCATGGAAACGCCAGGCTCTTAGAGCATTCTTCCCTAGATAAGATAGCTTCAACTTTTGCAGTTTCCTGTTTTCTCCTAATATTTTGAAAGGTAAAAAAAAAAACAATCTGCATTGCTCCACCCTTGCCTTGCACAGAGGCTCCAATTCAAACACTGTTTTGTTTGGGAGTAAGAATAAGTTCATTGCCTACAGTAGCAAACGAGGAGGAAAACAAAAAAGATTCCTTTTTTAACTCTTCAGAACAGCAGTATTAGTAATATGCCTTCAGTAGTTTCCACAGCAGAGAGATCAAATGAATGAAACATCAGTGAGCTAGGATAGTGCAGTCTATTTTTGGTAGTGAAGCAAGCATCCACAAAGCTCATCTGGTTCACTGGGGATATTAGAGGAAATTGCAAATACTGTAGAAGGCTATTCTAATGTCACATACTTTTAGGTGGGTTAAAAGGACAAATATTGAGCCTTCCACTTTGGATTTCTCTCTGTCAGTTGCTGTTTATCAAGCAAGGTTGTGTTTTTGTCTACAACACCTACATTGTCACACAAACAACAATTTTTTTCAAGTACTAATGAAGTCTGTAATGTGGTAAAGTACGCAAATAAGCAGTGGAATAAGTTCAAATTTTTCACTCGGTTTTAAAACATACTGAAAAGAATATTTATTGGATTAGTTTCAAATGCAAATACAAAATATTTAAGCTTTTCTCAACTCATTTTCCTCCCACTTTTCAATTTTTTACTATTAAAAATAAAATGGAGCCAGACAAAGATGCAAAGAGAGGGATAGCAGCGAGGAAAATAAATCTTCAGGTTTGGGGGGAAAACTGGGACAATGCTCCAACTGTTATGGAAAAATAAGGAAAATAGTATTTTTACTTTTCTTTTGTGAAAAGAAGTCCCTCCTTCTCTCACAGCTCTATGGCACAAGCAGCAGTGGAAAGTCACCTCCCCACACACTAAGAATTTTAACATTGGCTTTGCTCCATAGCGTTACTTCCCTCTCAGCAGGGCCTTTAGAAGAATCCTGCCTCCTTTCCTCATTGACCTGGATCGATTCTGCCTGTGTTGAAGAGTTGCTGTACAGGGCAGCACAGTCCAGGTACGATCTCTTCAAACTGTTTACAAGTAAGAGTCTAAACTCCCATCTTGAAGCCAGCAATCTCAAAGTAAGGCAACCCAGGCTGCCATATGACTTCAAATACTCTCTTGTTTCATTTGTATTGGAAGGCCACAGTTTGGGAAACCAAAGGGGCCTCGCAGGATAGAAATAAATATATTTTTATTATCTTAACTTTTGCTTCAGTAGAGTTACCTAGAGAGTTAACCGCATCTGCACAGGAAATAAGATCTTTAGTTAATGGACTTAAGACAGCAGATACTGATTACTTGAGGAAGCTGAGAAGCAAAACCAATGTGTTCTGATCCAGTGGATGATATTGCTAAACTGGCAGCCTCATTGTCTTACAGAATGACCTTGCATGCGCAGCCTGGTGAGTCAGCTGGCAGAGGTTGCAAGCGCAGGATTACTGACTCTGAAATGTGGCAGAGGGGAAGGAAAACAAAAATACCTATGCACAGAAAGGCATGCATGTGAAGTAAATGAGGGCAAAGCAGCACCTGGAAAAGGGCAGTAAATAGAGCTTAATAGTGAGGAAAGACTACAGGAAACTGGGTACCCAAACACAGTAGAACCAGGAAGGCGTATCAAAGCATTAGGAAAGGGCCACAGGTACAGTGTAACAAACAAGGGCACCACCGGGCACACACTGCTTACTGATCTGTGCAAACTACAACATCAGGGATTTGGGGAAATAGAAGCAATGTGGACACAGTATCATTTTTTTTTTATCTGAGAAGTCACATCAGCATTTGGTTTCCTTTTTCCTGATACTTTCCTGATGTTTCACGTGGGGTTGGAAAAAGACCAGAAAAATGAGAAGTCATCAGCATTTGGTTTCCTTTTTCCTGATACTTTCCTGATGTTTCACGTGGGGTTGGAAAAAGACCAGAAAAAATGAAAAAAAAGTTATTTGGGTTAAAAAAACATAAGTATTTTGCTAATTCATGCTATTCAGAGGATAAAGTACAGCTCAAATAGTTTTGTCTGTGAAAAACAGTAGGATGTGGCCATTCTTGAAGAAAACACTGAGGCAGATTCTGAGTTGGGAGTATCAGTTCCTAGGAAGGACCCTCACTCAGGTCTACGTGAGAATCCACTCACTCCCATGCACAGAGGTAAATTCTGGTGCAGATATTATACAGAAATTTTACCCTGCAGTTTCACTGTCTCAATGAACCAGAAACCTCAACACAATACCTTCAAAATTGTATTAATATCCTCCTTACACAAACACACGTGCACATGCAAAACATGTATTTCTCGCATCTGATGGTAGGCATCTTAGAAAATTTGTTTTTAAGCTTCTTAACCATGAAGACTGCAAATATGCTTGAAAACCAAGTAAATACTAAGATTTGGTAACTTGAAGTTTTAAGTCTCCCCCAAATCATGAAACTCAGCAAAATGATGACCTTTCAACCTTGGTCTTAGATATATTAATTAGTCTGCAACTGCCTGCTGTAAACACAGGGTGAAGTCCTACACTAAGACAGTGGGAGTTTTGCTTTGCCTTCCACCTACCCAGTCTCTTTTCAGTTCCTGTTCACTTCCAGCGTGACAAAAGAAATTAATTCTTTTTATCTCCTGAAATTTTCCTGGTCACATGTGAGCAAGGAAGCACTCAGTTTCATGCTTTCATTTACTTCTAATAAAAACACAATGGATGAAATGCCATGTAGTCTTTTAAACTTCTATCTGGTAATATCTTTTGGATTATTAGTCAAAACTGCCTAGATTAACATAAAATATTCCTTCCATTCCTCCCCAAATTCACCAAATACCTTGTATTTCTTTAAGCAAATGAAAAATTTGACTGATTTCTTTTTTCTAGTAGCTGTTCTGTATGATCAGTCTGTCCTTGTTAGGTCTGACTTATACCTGGATCTTTGCAGATCCTAAAATCTGGAGCTATACCTGGTTGTCTATGACTTCATCTCTTGGTATCTCCACTCAGCCATAAATTCTCATGTCTTCTCAGTCCCACACTCTTCCTTTTTTCAAAAAGTGATACAGCAGTCACCTAGAGGAGTCTACCCACCAGACTCTCAGGTATGCTCATAACCTAAGACATGGATTTTCTAGTATTTCACGTACTTGTTTTCTGCTTCAGTGCTTATGTTTACTAAATTCTTACAGTGCCTTAGCATTAGGCACTCTTCTAAGCCAGTCCCACAGGGCAAAATGAACAGTGCTTAGAAACTTGTCACCTTTTCCAAATCACTTTCCAATATGCACAGGAGAGATTACAAAAAAAAGTGTCATCTTGCTCTGCTGAAGTGAATCACTGAGAGTGAAAAAAGGGGAAGAATCTACAAATAAATTCTTCTCAGGAGATATGTTTCCAATCAACCGATTACGGCTGTAAATTATTGTCTCATACTGAGCAAATTGTATTTTTAAACATTCTGTGGGTTTTATCACTTATTTAAAACAGCGCCTGTGAGGACTTACCGGATTTTTTTGGTGACACCTAGTGGTGATGATTGTATAAAACAGAGTTCCTGGAAAATAGAAATAATAGACTGTGGCATCACTGAGCAGACTGGGGCCATTTTTCTCTGAATTTAGCAAGAGTGATTGCTTCTTGCTTTGTAAAATTATGGCTGTGAAACCTCACAAAAAATGTGCACAACGACAGGAAACCTTCTTGAAAAGTTCTACAGATATTTTGTCCCCTCTGCAAGAAACCACCCTGGACGACAAATGAGCTGTTAGATAGTATGACTTTTTCCTGCAGTGCTGCAAAAGGCAACATCCTAAGATATTTTTTCTCCCTACTGAGCACTTTGTTTTGCAATCTCATCATGCATGCTACAGCTGAACATTAGGCAGTTTCAAAGAGGCCCATTCTAAAACAAATTAAGAAAATGCAAAATCCCCAACATTATATCTGCAATTGGCTGCTACTGCTTTCATTTACAAAGGCAGATTATAATGTACATTCAATTTGCATACAATTCATTGTGATCTAAGATTTTTCTAAAAATAATTCAACTGTTTTATTAAAATTAAGGTCCAAACCAAATCTGCTTAGGTAGTGGGCATTTAATGACAGAAATCTTTCAAAGTGTCTGGACTTTTAGAGACAAATCTTTAAAAGGATAGCACTAGCTAGATTAAAAGCTTAGAAATTTTTGCTAATCTCATTTAGGGTTAGAAATCTAGCCTTCAGATTCAGCAGGGCTGAATGGGATTATTTACTCAATTCTATTACTAGTTTACTATGTCCCTATAAGGGTCACTTAATATTTCTGTGCTTCTCTTTACACCATCTTTGGTATGGGTCCAATTACCATGCAGAAGATTGATGGTTTCAAGGAACACTGAAATTCCCTATTGGAACACATTACTGACGTACATCAAATTGGGATGTACAAAAAATTGGGAAGAGATTTATTCCTCTTTGAGGATGTTATTCGTAGTAATAAATCTACTTCTGCAAGATACAAAAAAAAAAGAAAGTAATGAAAGAAAAAGTGGGACAAAAAGTACACGTAGCAGTAGATTTGGGCTGTTTGGCTGCTTTTTCTGTTTGAAATCAACAGGAACAGTGAACTGGAACTGGGCTGTGCTTTTTCCCCCCATTGGCTTGTAAACACGATTCATTTGACTCAAATCTCCACCAGTAAATGCAACAGCACTCTATCAGAAGTCAAGATACTATCTCTCTAGCTTCACAGTATGTAAATGCATTAATAGTATCTTCATCACAGCCAGGGAAACAGATTAAAATACTGTTTCCTACCTCCTGGGGACTGACAAATACTAACTGCAGCCAGCCATATCTCACAGCTCTGTAGACAGGATAAACATTTTAGCAATATCAGTAGATCACTCATGCTGATCACAGTTGGCAATGAACTAACCAGAGTAATAAACACCACTGTGCTATTTTGTATTCTCAGAAAAGAGTTGGTGGGTTTTGTCTTACCAGGGGCAAAGAACATCTTCAATGTTCTTTGAACACAGAAATTTCATGAAGCTAAATTTTGTCTGATCAATATTTAGTGTGAAAGGGCATGGAATAAGTTTAATTAGATCTACCAAAGGCAATTTGCAGATTGGAAGAAGAAATAATAAATATTTATTAAAATTATAGCTGTTGTAATCAAACAAGAATACACTTAAACGCAATCATTTTAATGTATTTAGCTAGCTGTTTAGCAAAAACACCTAAATCATTAAAGCCCAATGCAAAGTCCCTCTGAATCTTGAATTTACAGATCAAATCTCCAAGTTGTTTTTTTAAGTAACAAATAGAAAGATATTATAAAAATCTGCAATGCAGAGCAATGTCTGCTTTAGGCGAAGACTGCTCTATTGCAGAGTGTCATGACTTGGCTTAGAAAAATGCCCTCTTATTACTCTCCACGTCTTCTGAACTCTTCTTTCAGCAAAACTGTTTTTAAACTGAGGTGCTGGCCTGAACTAACCTCTCCTTTAGTGAGATCACTCCAAAGCAACCCAAAACCTTAGCACATTAGGAAAAATATTACTTTGCTTCATTACATAGGCTGTTTGAAACTGCACCATCATGGTGAGGGTGTTTTCAAGAGAAGCCGGCATTAACATTTTGAAACAAATTCTGATCCTTAAAATCTTAAAGAGTAATAAATACATTTCACAGTAAGTAATCTCAACATCACAAAATTTCTCATGGAGTAAAATACCAACCAACCTGAGCGGGAAGATCAGAGTACACATATAATATAAAATAAAAACATAGCATCTTAAAAGTAGACCAAGAAGAATTTTAAGCATTGTCCAAAATATCACTCATGGAGGTTTCTTACAGTTTGCAGTTTCTCACTGAGACTTACAGAGGTATAATATTACCAGTATCTCAGACTGAAGCCTTGTCTCATGCATGAATAAATTTTGGCTCAAGAGATGGATTCTGGCACTAACATTTTCATTTGAGGAGAACAGGGTCTGGAATGATCTAGATTATTCTCTCTCACTGTCTCAAATATATATAAAAATAACATCATATGTCACCACATAGCTCATGGCAAAAATGTATAAGGGTTTGCCTCTAAAGAGATTTACACTGTAAGGACACTATTTGTGAAAAGTCAGAGGGAGAAAAGGAACTAGTGTAAAATTAAAGTGACTTACTGGTTCTGTTCATAAAATACTGGTTCTGCTTGAAGAAGCACGGAGTAATGAAGTGCAAAGAACGGGATAGAATCCTCATTATGGCTGAAATGAAATGAGAGGATATGACTTAATAGTCAGTAGTAATTGCAACTAAAACCTGCTTTCATTAGTTTATCTTGACGTGCTTTCATGAACAGTTAAATATCATTATTTAAATTTTAAAGACAGAACACAAGATAAAGTGATCCACTCAGTCAACAGCAGAACAAGAAGTGAAACTCAAGTTTTCTGGATCAGTCACTACAAAACCCTGCAAGACACTTTGACTTTATCATGAAATAAATTTCCTATGGTCAACTCTACAACCCTCCTTTGGGTGAGCCTTCACTCAAAATAGTTCATCCAAGTTCACTCGCACAAACCTTTATTAATCAAAACTTTGCCTCAGCAAAGAAGTCTGCTTGGCCTACAATCAAGAGGTGTTTTGGTGAAAGCAAGAGACAAAAATCTACCTTTGATAAGAGGGCTTGGTTATTCCTTAAATCATAGCTCCGCATCTTTCAAGTGAACACATCTATCATCTTAATATCACCACATTACTAACAGAAGCTTCTGCAGTGAAAACATGTGAGTGTTTAACAGTTCACAGGCTGTTTCACATCTGTTTTGGACAACAAGAACAGAGACTTTTGTACAGTTATGTCAGTTTACACCTGATGAAAAATCTCCATGCAAGACTAACTGAAACTACATTTTTGTATGCTATGCCATTGACATTAATCACATTTATCTAATATTCCATGCAATTGCATGATGGCACATTTGGCTAAGTGTGATACGCATAAAGCTGTTCCATTTTGCTGGTGTCTGAACTAACAATATCTACAGTTTTCCTGGCAGGCACATAAAGAGCTTAATTAGCTCACCCTTGCAGGGAAGTATGCTGTATGCAGCATGAGAAATGGTTTTTGTGGTCAGCTTAGATCAACTTCAGACTGTAGACCAAAACAAACTCAGAAAAGAAATGTGGTTCTATTTTGCACTTAGTTTACATTTCCCAACCCAGATGACTAATGACACAGCGAGCTGATGATTTCTCTGGGAAGTGTAATATGTTACTGCCATCTAGTGCTATGCAGTAGACTCAGCCTCTGTCATACAACTGAAATATAATATTTTAATATGACACGTGGGAGCATTAGATGAAAAGATTACATTTCCTATCAGTTGATCCATGAAGCTTAGGGTACAGTTGAGTGACATGGTGACTTTTGGTCTGGCCCTGTGACCTGTCCTCTATTTATATGGAGTAAAATAAGATTGTAACAATGAAAACGCTCCAAAATCAGACAAGAGGCGTGGTAGAAACTATGCTGAAAAAGTGAAGACTATTATCTTCAGAGACAACATCAGAAGAGTGGAGCTGCTCAATGAGCCAATAATCCCTAGCCAGGATAGGGCTGTCTTTCCCTCTATTAAATAAAAACCCCAGAACTCTCAGGTGGCGTACAGATGGTTTCCCATCAAGGTTTTCCTAAGATCATATGGTAAAAATTTGTCAACATTTGAGGCTAAGGCAACTTCCTGGTCAAAATTTAGACCCTTGACTCATAATGAAAAGAATATAATTAAAGTTTTGCTGTTTGCTTTATGAGACCAACTTCTGGATGCTGATAAGACAACTGGAGGGAAATGATGCTGAACCACTGAAAAAGGCTACCAAAGGAAAAACATATTTTAACTGTACGGACTCTGAGCACTGTTAGGTAGTATGTGTCTAAAATAACTTTAGCTGTCAGCACTGAGTATCTCATGGTTATTGACAACTATAATTGTTACTGGTGTGGTAGTAGGAAAGTTGAAATTAAAAAAAAAAAACACATTCGTGCAGAAATAGTTCAAAACTTGATCCAAAACTTATCAGAGTCCATAAGACTCTTGATTTGAATTTTGGGCCAGCACTTCAAAATGTGTAAAGAGAACTTCAAGTATGGCTTATAACTAGCATGAACAGTGCAGAGTTAAAATATTTGTGGGACAAGACTCATGCAAAAGTCTTTTCTGCATTTCTCTCACTTAAAACTCGTTATTATTTCTCCAAATAGAGATGCTGCTCAGGAACTGGAAAGGTTAGGATAATTATTCACTCAGTTTGGACAGTATTGGAAAAAGTCCCTCAGCTATACTCTTCTTTTTTATGGAATATTCCACAACAAACTGATAAACTGAATGTAAGCAGTAAGTATGAGCTTCATTCAATACCCACTGAAATCTTTGAAAGTCTTCCATTTACTTCAGCTGTCATCTGATTAAGCCCTAAAGGTAAAATTATAAGTTTAAATTGAAATCTAAAGTTTTTAAAGGATTCAAAGATTTTTTTTTTCTAATTATGGCTCAAAGTAAAAATAAAGCAAATTACATTCTCTCTCAACTCTTTATTTTGGATCAAACCCGTAAATTCTTACTTATGCTTTCCTTTTTACTGAAGCAACTGAACAGTATCTTCATGGTTTGTCCCACTGAGATTAAGTAGTTTAATAAATTCTATAGCATATCAAAACATGCTATTGTAAAATTGCTTTCTTTTTAAAGGATTAAATGTCACACCAGCTGCTGCTGAGTAGAGTCATTCATGTTTTCATAAGAAGTTTGTGACAGCCTCTTAAGATAATCAAGTTTACATAATTTAGGTTAATAAATTCTATAGCATATCAAAACATGCTATTGTAAAATTGCTTTCTTTTTAAAGGATTAAATGTCACACCAGCTGCTGCTGAGTAGAGTCATTCATGTTTTCATAAGAAGTTTTGTGACAGCTCTTAGTATAATCAAGTTTACATAATTTAGGTAGCTCTTCATTTCTCCATTTGGTGAAAGTATATTATAAGCAGTCATTCTTTTCCAGTTAATAGAATTACATAGCTTTCAACTAGAGTAGGAGTAATACTTCAGAGTGATTTCTAGGAGAGCACACAGAAAAGCAGCCCATTGTAATTCTTCTGTGATAGTTCAAAGAGAATCCTTTTCTATTTCTAGCCACTTCTGCCTTGCCATGTGCAAGAACCCTACAATCTAGCAAAATATACTTCAGTCCAATTTCATCCTACAGTGAATGGAATGCTAAAAATTGTAAGATCCAAGTCAAATTTGTAACATTTGTTTCTTGAATTTAAAAAATACCAAATAGGACTGCTGGTGAGATCTGCAACAGCCCTCTGGTGTTATCAGAAGAAATCTTAATTTCCTTTTGCCCTGCATTGGACTAACATTTTATAACTTTTGTAAAAAAAACAAAAACAGTGGAATGTTGTCATTTTGCACTGTTGAGTGTAAGAACAACCCGGAATCAACCCCAAAATGGTATGCTTTGTAAAAATGGGAATGTGCCTACTGTTTGGGGCATCCTTTAGTCTTTTTCCTACCCAACAGCCAAAGCTGTGGCTTTACCATTCAGCCTGCAAGTCATCCTCACTGCTACAATGATTCCAGGAGCTAGTCATTACCTCTCCGTTTTATCATCATTGGACATAGCAGTGATGTATCTATAAATTATCTTCTTGAGCAAAGGCCTGCAAGCCTGGTTGCTTCCTCTCCCTCTTCCTTTTCTGGTCCCTCTCCCATCTTTATATATATTCAAGTCATCATTCAGGCTCTCCTGAGACAATGCTTTCCACTTTCTAGGATCAGTATCAGTTCACGTCTTCTAGCATCTGCCCAAGATGGACGACCAATAACATAGGATAGGAATGAGCTTTTTATTACTGGAATTCCTTGTGCAGTACAAACCCACACAGTCAATAACTCAAACCAGGCTTACAAATCTCCTGGCTTGGCAAATAACACATCTTCCCTCAGGGTACCAAAGAGTGAAAAAAGTATCTAAAAACCTGCCCATTAGCTATTTATTTTCTTTGCAACATACATAACCCAAAACCAATGGCAAATGCAGTTATTTCCCACTGAAGAGAAACTATGTGCTTTTGCTAAGTTACGATCAAAACAGGCTTGATATGCATTAATAGAGGAGTATTGCTTTCAAGTCAAACAATTTCCTATTGTTGTAACCACAGCAATGGAATAAGAAACCAAGTAACAGAAATAGCAATCCTGGGAGCTATTAATGATGGATCTGGAACTGCTTTTGTTCTGTGACCTTAATGATAGGTATGATACAAAAAGAGAGACTGCTGAAGCATGTAGGAAACAGTCCTCTTCACAAATCAGACTTAGTTAAAATCAGCTTCTAGAAGAGACTGAGACAGACTACTTCACAAGATTAAAGGAAAGGCCATTCCATCAAGGAAACAAATCTTCAATTTCTGAATAAACAGCACTACTATACTGATCCATAGGACCTTTTCCTACGTCCTCTTTGCAAAGACCAACATCTTTCTTCTACAATGTGAATGATGTCATATAAACTAGGCAACACAATGGTAACTCGAAAAGCTGATCCAAAAGAAGACATCAGCAGAAATGGATTAAGCTTGAGAAGACAATTAAGCAAGGACTTAACTACAGAAATGAAATTGCTGGTCTAAAGTAGGAAAAACAGCCAGAAAGATCATAATTACTGATTCTAAGCACAGTAAGTCCTACCAACCAAATATGCAAATATGTCCCTATCTGAGCATGAAAAAAAAGAGGCACATTACGATGGTAGGATGGCTTTCCTTCAGATTATATCAAAATGATAGACAGGAATGATTTGTGGCATGGGAAAGTTTGCTCTTGTCACAAGGGAAAGAGCTACTAAAAAGGCAGCCTTGGATTGTCTCAGGGGTAAAGGTTTTCCTGATTGAGGTTATTTATAGAGAATTAGTTTTTATGGTGGGCGTTTTATTATTTTCTTTTTCTCTTGAAAATTCCATCCGTTCCTTGTTATTCATTTCAGATGTTCCACATGAATGAAGCATATCAAGGTGTCCTTTGTAGAAAAAGTCCAGCAGCAACTCAGTAAAACCACCATCGCTGTAAGTAAATTCAACATCAGAAAATTACTAACATTTGTCAAAAATGTTTTGTCTTTTCCCTGCTAATCAGCTAAATGCATTGGAATAAATGCCGTACTTTAAAGTGAATCATCCACATCACAGAATGTACATATGTATTACGTATGGTGTAATGAATTTCTCTCCAACCAGATCAGAACACTTTTGAGCAGTCTGCATGTTTAAGATATTTCCTGAGTTGTATCTGCCAGGAAGGACGCTTTGCATGGGAAACTGATTGCTACTTAGTTTTTATTGTACATGCAGAACTGGCTTTTTCACAGCAGCTGATTAACATTATTATATTTTACCAGGATTAGTATACCACACTGTCTTCTATACTATTAGCAGTTCTATTATATTCAGCATGATTACAATACAAGTTTCCATTCTCCAGAGCTTTTTATTCTTCTAGATTTCTCATTAGTGATTCTAAGGAAAATAACACCTTCCTTGTTTGATTAAAATATCCCATGTTCATGCTTTCATTGATAGAAAAGGATGTTTTAAATCAACCTTTAAAACCATATCAATCTAAGAATGTCTGTAGTTATGAAATCCTAAGCCACTTTAGGATGACGATTAAATGACTTAAAATTCAGATACAAAAACATACAACCACATGCCATTAAAATTTCAGGACATATGCTTAGAGGACTATACTGATAGATTATGTCCTTGCCCATCTTCCAAACTGTTCTTCAGATCATGCTGACTTTCTTCTGGACCTCTGATACTCTCCTCGCCAGAAAGACTGCAGGAGGTAAACCGGTATACCGTATCCCACAACATGCTTTATATCTCCAGTGTCACATTGTCCCATGTCCATTTTATGAACACAGAGGCTTCTAAAGGTAACATATATCCAGGCTGTCAGGAGGCATAAGAGCTATGGGCAAAGTGTTTTCTATATGCAGATCATGTGGATGCATCTTCTGTTACAGTGGTGGTGTGGGAGTATTCATTTTCATGTTGTTTCTCAGCGAGCTCTACAAGAGGAGGATGAAATGATGACATACTCAGTGGTCACAGAAAAGCTGTTCAGTTGTCTTTGAATCTGTGCTGGGTATAAGAGTAGAGTTTTGTTTGGTTTTTTTATGTCTATGAATGTTGCTTCTACTTTTATGCCTGAATGTGGCTTCTACACCCCCCCCCACCTTTATGAGTGACTTGGTCTCTATGTTATTTTATATTTTATTTGACTGGGTATAAGAGTAGAGTTTTGTTTGGGTTTTTTATGCCTATGAATGTGGCTTCTACACCCCCCCCCCCACCTTTATGAGTGACTTGGTCTCTATGTTATTTTATTTCTCTGTGGCATACAGTACTGTATAAAAACCAACACTGAAAAAAAGTGAATTCTACCTCTCCCCATCCCTTGCCATTTTTAATAATTTATATGGACCCCTGGCCTCTATACAATAACAGATGCAGAGAGCCATGAAACTGTGGACTTTTCAGCACTAAGATGCTAAAACATCATCATGATGAGTACTGAAGCAGCTAAAGTGATTAAAAAAAACCCACAAAACAAAACAATAAAAACAAAAAAACCCAAACCCCAGCATTATAGTCTTTGAGTCAGTCCTACAGCTGGTGTAAATCAGCACTACCTCCTCTGACTGCCACGTAATTCTGACAATATCAGCCACCTGAGACTGGTCCTCTTCATGCAGTAATGTGGAGAGTATCATGTTTAAACACAGCTCTAAAAAATGGCAATTATCATTTTGACTGCCCTTCTCCATTTTTAACAGGACAACGAGGAAGGAATGGACTGTTTCCTTACTTTTAAATAAGGTATTTTCCTTTAATCCCCTCTTCTTGTGGAAAAAAAAGGAATTGTAAAGGTAGTTTTCATTTCAATCCTTCTTTTTTTATTGAAAGATAATTTTCTTTTTCAATGAAAATCTGAAAAGATAATTGAAGATGGATGTCTCTCCAGAGAAAATATAATTAGAATGAGGAGTGATTCAATAAACGACATTCATCCATTTGAAGGTATAGGATCTTTTAGTGTACTTAGAATGGGCTCATTTTACAGCTGAGTACCTTGTGTCTCTGCCCTCCCACCTTTGGGTGTTGTCTTTCAACGTGCTGTACAACAGCTGCCTAGAAGACACTGAGGCAAAGTTTGAGACATTGCATGTATCAGTCGTCCCCTTTTGGACTATTTGTAGTTCTGTATCATTGGAAAGAAAGTGCTTTAGATAAGAAAAACTGATTTATGAATCTAATGGGCCAATCCTTGCTTTAGCAATTAACATTTTTCCCACTTCACAGTCCCTTCAGATTTGAATTGGTGAATAATTTCTTGCTTCACATTCTAAATACTGAGGTATATAGTTTCTTGTAGAGAAATGCCTTTATATTTTCTTCCAGAAATGACTGGAAGTACGAGTTTTGTCTTTGCATATTGCATGTGAAGTGTCCCTTTGATATCTTTTAGATTGCACAATACCATACAAGTGCAAATTCTTTTTCTATAATTGCAGTAATTGTCAGGAACTGCAGACTTCGCAACAAACTGTTGGAGGTGGAAGAAATCTGTTCTTGCAGGCAAAATTTATTCTGAATTTGCCCCAGAGAAAATGGAAGGATCTGCGTGCTTAGTATGAAAGAAATGATTATAGTGATTATGGATTTCTTAGTTATAGAACTCACAGAACAAAAGTGCGTTTAAGAAAGATTTAATGTCTCACTGTGTATTTATTCCTGTATTTGCCTGTTCGATTTACTGTATTTAAGACCTTTTCAAATGATAATGTGCCTGTAACGCAAAGGATGGGAACAAGTGAACTGGTACAAATCGGAACACTTCTACTCTTTTAAATGGACCAAGAAAGATTTATTTCAGCTGAAAGCCTGATTAATGAATTCTAACCTGTTCCAGATGTGGAGATTCCATCCAATTCTTTTTAATAATTTGCCTGTCTAAAAAGCTTTTCAAAACAAAGTGATCATCAATCAATACAAAATGAGCATCGATTTCGTTATTCAAAATTAGAAATAGCTTCTCTGATGCAGTTTGGCTTGATAAGAGCCTGATGTTTCCACATGTAAAATATACATAATAAAAGAACTATTGATGGTATTATCTCTATCCCAGAGAACAACAATAGTATTATATTTGATTAAGGCTCAGAATGTGTTTAGTGCTGCCTAAAGGAGTGAAAAATTAGCAAGCATATTTGTCAAATTCCAACTTTATGGAAACAGAGGAAGTAGAGGATTGTAATAAAGCAGTACTTCTCTTACAACAGAAGCTCAACACCAGCTGAGGTCCCACTGATGCTTTAGAGTAGTATCCCTCCCTACTTCATTGCTTACTTTTCTTCTGTTAGCTGTATATGAAATAGTACACGACTTTCATGGCAGCAGTTCCATTTCATGATGTCCTTGTAAGACAAACAGGGAATTTCTTGTCACAATATTCATGAAGAACATCATTCTTGGCATCAGAGTGGGTGTACGCCTTGTACATTCACAAGAACTATTTTTTTTTCCTTCCCTACTCACCCAATGACTGCCCTCTGCCTGCAACAGTTGGACCCTCTTAGTTCAGTCCATCTGATTTTTCATTATATCTTTATTGTTTTCTGTCCATGAAACTGAATAGAAATGGCTGCCAGGGGATTTTAATCTGTTCTGGTGAAGCTTACACTTTTCAAATAGTATACAGCTATATGAGCAGGAGTTCAAAGAATCCACTTGTCCCATAAAAAGATTGTTATGTTTTGTTTTCCATTTTAAAACCAGAACTCAAGGTTATTCAGTGTCAAGAAGTCTTCTACACTGAAAGATTAAAGCTCCAGGACTTCACCAAGGCTGCAAACAGCTAATGTAGTACTAGCTGGTAAGGGGTTTAACAACTAACATATGAGGGCACTACAACTAAGGATACCAGAGTTTCAGTTCCTTTCTTGCGATGTGACTTCAGACAAATACTTTAAGATCTTGATTCCTCATCTGTGAAATGAAAATAATCTCTTGTTCCCTCAGATGAGAGTCGCTGTATGAGCCATAAGCCTATTCCCTATTTGAGCAATACGAAGCACTAAATAACTAGCTGTGCTGCAAGATGATGAGTTTTTCTGTGTCATAAGTAGCCTGGAAGCTACTCAGCTTTTCTTCGTTAATAACAATAATGGTTCACTGTTCCAGAAATTTGAAATGTATTCAGATCTGCTCTCTGCCCATGACACTTCAAGGTTAGGTCTGGCACAAACAAAAGGCTGCTGATAGAATGCACTAAAGAGATTGCAGGAGCCCCAGATGGTGGGCATTTATCAGAGTTCACCAGTGAAAGGCTTTTTTTGTATGCAGTACGTTTGAGCAAATTGGAAAAACTAATAGCTTTGACTTCAGGAGGCCAGACAGTCTGTAGACAAGCACTGTGCAGATCTCCAGGCCGCCCTGCGAAGGCTCCTCAGTTCTTGCCCTCAACACTCCTATTATTCCCTTGCAATTGCTGCCAGTTGGCTTGGTAACCATGGGCATATTTGAACAGCTGAATTCTTCCCTCAGTTACACTTGGCACCGCTACGGACTTCAGGGGAGCTACAGGGTGTAACTGAGGGCAGAACTTGGCTCCCGGCATCCACTACAAACCAGGTCAAGGCCACCAAATGCATTTTTATCCTTAACGTTTTAACCCATACCATTAGCAAAAGGAACCTAAAGCATTAACTGTATCACCTTGCCTGAGAAAGCCTGGCTCCTTCATTTGGGCATAAGATTCTGTTGTGCATGAACTTTGTCAGTGTGCCAGTGAGTGTGGAAAGAAATGCATTTCTTATACCTGAAGTGCAGACTCGGTGTCACTCACGCTGCAGCCTACCCACCTATCACACCGAGTTAAGCCAGCTTCCAGAGCTGTACTTGAAACACTGCTTTGTTTTAACCACGTATTTTTATTTCATAAAACAGAGCTAAGTATCCTGAAATTAAAGGAGTATTTTTTCATGCTGCTATAATTTGTGAAATAATGAGACATTTTGGTCTGCTAACTCCTCTTAAGTCTCACCACAATGTTATGCTTTGACTTCATTTGTGGTTGCGAAATATTTACTTTTCTCTTTAGCAGATTATCTGAAGCTGTGTATTTTGTCTTGGGAGATATATACATATATTTTGATATATATATTTAATCTTAGTAGAAGCTGTTAGTAAAGCTACCTTCGTGCCCTGATCTGTTTTTGGATCCTCTTTAAAAATATTTACCAGGGTATTGTGGATTTATTTGCTGATTCTATCTTTTCTCAAAAAAAAGTTAGGGCATAATAATAATGCTTTTTTTCACTATGCAGATCACATGCACACAAAGAAGTCTTCACTTGTATGGGGAATATATTCCCCAAACAGTTATTTAGTAATATTAAACCTTCCCTCATTAGACATTATTAATACAAGGTGGTATTTCTAAAACTGCCAGAGGGAGTTAGAATCTTAAGCCTTCTAAAAAGCCAGGGTGAGCTTTTACTAGGACAAACTCCACAGCAAAGGAGACAGTACTGTCTAATTAGGATTTAAACAGCAGGACACCTGGGCTTACTTTCCTTCCTTTTCTACCAACATACATTACGTTCAACCACCAAAAACCTGATCATCACTCATTTATCAACTGAGCTGCTATCCTAGTAAAATTCAGGTAGTGAAGATCCAATCCAAAACCGAACAGCTACAGTGTTCAGGAGACTTCTGATCCTACATTTGAGCCACCTGTAGTTACAGTGCTGCTTATATAATATGATTGTGAGGTAATTAACAATGTAATTTAATGTTTGTAAGAGATTATGATATTCTTTGAAAAAAACAAATGTGTATCTAGTCATACTTTTCTCCCCCCACCCCTCCAGTGAGAATTCAAATATGATTTCCTCATTGCGTGGGAATGCTCCTTTACCAAGTTTTTTCTTGGTAATTAGAGTCCATCTCAGCTAGTACCTTTCTCTCTTCATTCCCTATCAGCTTAATGCCTTGATGTCTCCACTGCTGTCATTATCTTGGGGACTTCTCTGTTTTCCCGACACAGTCCCTAAATTTAGTAGCTACTGAGTCTTGCAGGGTTAAGTTTGGCATCAAGGGATAAAGGAACCTGTAAAGGAATTCACTGCACATGAAGACACTAACACTGCATCATTCCTGCAAGATAAAGGAGATTTTAGTAATCTTTTTCATCATTCCTGTGGCTCTTACTTAAGTCTGCCCAGACTCTCAGCAATTTTAAAGACGTATAGCACCTGAATCTTGCAGAGATTTCAAGAGTTGTATCACCAGTGCCAAATACAAAGACAATAAAATCTCTCTACTTTTATTCAGCGTCTCCTTTTCCTAAACACAAGTATCTGCATTTGCTCTGTTGGCCAAGGGATTCTAGAGGAGGAAAGTCATGTTCTGTTGAGCCTTCCACAGAATTCTCAGATCTTTTTCACAGGTAGATTTTCCCATATATACGGTATTTTACGTGGTTATACTGAAATGCAGTTTAATGTTCCCACCATATCGAGTGTTGCAGACTCCTGTCAGTGATCTTCATTTTTCATGACTTGTCAGTCTGTATGTGACCTGCTATTCCTGTCAATTAGTTTACGTTTTCTTTATGTCTGACCTGAAACTCTAAACTTGAGAAAAGTATATTTTCAGAAGTCTTTAGGCACCTAAAGAAAGGCACCTTGTTACATTAAAAAGGGACTTAAAGAAATAAGGTACCTAATTCCTGTTGACTTCCAATGGAAAAGTGCTTAAAATATTTAACGACTTCTAACAGTTTAATTAGCTGCTTGCATGCATTGTAAAGTCCCTAAAAACACTTTTGAAGATAACAACCTTTGCTTTTAATTTGTGCATTTTTTCCTATTGTGGAAGCAGAGAAAGGACCCAGAAATGAATATAAATTAGATGATACGCTTTAAAGTCTCTTTGTATTGGAGAAACAGGATAAAGGAGTGGTTTGTTGTACTTTGTACTTGTGGACCTGTGCTGTCTTTTAACCACACTTCCAGCTATATACAATCTGCAACTGGGAATCTTTCATACTTAATATAGATATTTAGCATAGAGTCCTAAAAAGATATTAAAATAACTCAAATTGGGCCAAAACTCTGCTTTTTTTTTTTTTTTTGCAGAACTTAGAGATAACATAAATTCCTGACCTTTGTTATCATTCTTATCTGGGATTAAAGTATTTTGGGGAAGGTGGGGGGAAGAGGGAGGAGCGAAGGGGATTTTCTAATTTTTCCACAAGACAAATCTTGGAAAAAGATGAATTAATTTAGGAAACAATAGATGCATATGGCTTCCAAATGTCTCAGGGTTTTTTGAGTTTGTGAGGAAAAATGATGTGTTTTATTGTTGTCTTTGATACCTAGCGCTGATCAACTACTTTGTCCTAGTAGAGTCCCAGGATTTCTGTGGCTTAGGTTGCATCGGAGCCACAAAAGCTTGATTCAATGAGACAGTCTGACATTGGTCTTGCACCTCTGGATAACAAAATTCAGTTTTGCTGAGAAACCTCAAGCTGCTGCTTCTAAACCAAACATTAAAAGCTACACTAAAGAATTTCAAAACAGGCACTGAGGTGACATTACAAGAATCACGTATATTTTAATCAAACACTTTTGGGTCTAGCCAGGGATAAAATCCTACATAGTAATACATATCTACTGAAAACATGACACACCCCCAAAAAATTCTGGGCTAAGTGAAGCGAAACTACATATTCGTCCTCCCTTTCAAAGAGCACAGCCGAGGCTTTACTTGTTCCAGTGGTAATTTTCCTGGATGCAAAGAGGAACAGCAGATGCCTATAAAACTTTTATCATATGCATGCTTTGTCACTGTACTCCAGAGGGCAGTACGGTAATACCTATGAGATTTGTCTATCCAGTCATGCACAAATCCTCCAAATTTTCATACTAAAAATAAACATTAAATTATTTACTAATATTTTTACATAGAGAAGCCATCAAATATATGAAAGCAACATCTGAGGAAATGCTGTTCAGACTTCATATGTACCTAGATTAAAACAGTTTATAAGGAGATGAGGTTTAAATTAAAAATATCAGTCTTCCTATAAAATATTTTAATTTTATAAAAGGATTGTACAGTCTTGAGCTAAATTCAAACAGAAAACAAAATAAAAATAGCTTTAATTTCTTTAAAAAATGTTTATTTTCTGATGATTTTCCTGCTCAGCCTCAATTTTCGATGAGAAAAATGTTAATATATTAACTGCAATTATAACATATCCTTATTAAGTGCTTTCTTCAAAGTCAAAGATATGTAGGAAAGTGCTGCTTGATAGTAACTTTCATAGTTTGTAATATATAAGTTAGAGACGAAAAAAATCAAACTTCTAAATACTTTACTTCAGAAAACGTTAGTTGTTTGTGCTTCAAGCTCTTGGTGCTTCTAGATATTGCAGCCTAAGAAATTACTTTCTTTGTTTCTGTGGTTTATATTTAAGACAGATCTTAATGAAAATCACAGCTCTTCACAGAAAAAAAAAATTCTGCATGCAAAATGTGCACCCAAAAATTTGAATCAAGCTTTCCATCATTACTTTTCTCTAAAGTATTTTCTCCAAATAACCATTCTTGGTTATTAGGACAGTGCAAATCTGAATAGCAGAAAACCAACTGGACAAATCAGGTTATCCAAACTTCTCGATAAGGAAACCATTTGCCACAATATATTGAGTAATGTGCATAAACACAGAAAAACTAAATCTTTGGTGTGAGAAGCTTATTCCATAGAACAGTGGGAGAAAGGAAATACTATCTTTGCTTTTCAACACTGTAAAATTCAAGAAATTAGGTAACATGGCCAGAATCAAACCGTTTGCAACTCTTCGGCCAACAGCTAACCCTCATTTTTTCAACTTCAGTGTTACATCTTAAAACAAGACTATGTACTCAACTACCTTCTTTGTGCAAACACATAAATTTAATCCTCAGCTAAGGACAGAATCCCAAGACTATCTTTGTTTTTCAACACTGTAAAATTCAAGAAATTAGGTAACATGGCCAGAATCAAACCGTTTGCAACTCTTCGGCCAACAGCTAACCCTCATTTTTTCAACTTCAGTGTTACATCTTAAAACAAGACTATGTACTCAACTACCTTCTTTGTGCAAACACATAAATTTAATCCTCAGCTAAGGACAGAATCCCAAGAAATTACACCAACAGATTCATAAGAAACCATGCAAGCCTAACCTCTCATTCTACATGATTTTATTAAAGACACCATTTTGTATTCTCTATACCACCACATGTTTACAAGCCAAGCTATTTTTCTCTCAATACAACTACTTGATTGCATAAATAATATCTTGAATTTCTGAAGCTCTGATTTAGCTGTTTTAAGTTCTCCTGACTAGAAGTAGAGATGTATATTATAACTATCGACCTATAGTGAACAAACTCTGGAAGTAAGAATTCCTTCCAGCTCTCTCCAAAATTAAAGCAGAAATTAATTTTGTTTAGGTACATCTCTGTCTTTCAAGGTGACGAGTACTCCTGAGAGATCAGTTGCAATGACCAAGAATATAGTTGATTCTTATTAATGTGGGGATTGGAGATATGTGCATGTAATTTCCTGCCCATATTTAGTGGCTACGGGTTGCTCCAAGTCTTAGTATGGACTGTCCTAATCTGCAACTCCTGCTTCAAAAGCCCCAGTGGAGTGGTTAAAATAGTGCAATAGTTCACTTGTCCTCCCCTTGTACCAACTTCTTTTTATGTTTCCTATAACTCTTTTAACTGCACCTTTACCAGTCATCATTTTTCCCCTCTTCCTCTATCCCTACCATACACACAGAATGAGCAACGGCAGCTCTCTGGACAGAGGGCTTTATTTAATTCAGTCCCTACACCAGCAGCCTTATTATTTCACTTCCCTGAACAATACTAGATAGGGCTTTCTGCACAGGTTTCACAATTGCCTAAAGGTGACGTAAGCTGTGGCTTAAGGCATTTCCCAAAGGTCTGAGGTCAAAGGGTTGGTTACAATGTTTGACTAGATTATATTATTGGAGTAAAATTTATCCCCTTTATCATGGTTCTTAGCATGTTAATCTGGCAAGTAGCCAGGCCCCAATTAAAATTGTGCATATGTATACATATATGGATGTGCCAGAACGCTAAGCAACTGAGAATCAATAGCTACCCTCACAATAACAGTAGAAAACTATTCCTCAAGAATATTATTATATAAAATTGCAATAGGATCATATTCCAATTGTGTTAATAAAGTGACTACAATATGGGGCATTGTTTAGTCAGGGTGGGGAATAAAATTCTGAAATTAAGCCCTAACCTGTATGTAGTAGAAGGTTTCATATAAATAACGCCAGCAAGACAAGCCACCCTCACAGTAACAGTAGAAAACTATTCCTCAAGAATATTATTATATAAAATTGCAATAGGATCATATTCCAATTGTGTTAATAAAGTGACTACAATATGGGGCATTGTTTAGTCAGGGTGGGGAATAAAATTCTGAAATTAAGCCCTAACCTGTATGTAGTAGAAGGTTTCATATAAATAACGCCAGCAAGACAAATGGGAATCCCTATATATTGCAATCATAAAAAAGCTTATGGAGTGTTGCTTTGCTTATTATGGATTTTATCAGGGTTTTGTTGAGTGAAGTAGCAATTAAACTAAATACACTGTCCCAGAAACCATTTATGACTCTTCTGTCTACATAGAGCAGACTATATTGAAAGAGACCATGACTTGCTTTTCAAAACATGCTTTAAGCTTTCTTTTCAGTGGTTGTAAAGAACCTAGTATGGGTCTCTTCACAAGCGATCTGATGAAGCCAAAAATCTACTGGGTCAAATTTTTAGCATTTTGGGTCCTATGCCACTTGCCTAACAAAGTAGATGCCTTTCCCAAACAATTCTTAGGTAATTTATTATGACTTCAATAATCCAATATAGCGTTCTTAAAGTGAAAGGAAGTTTTTGCACTTGAACTTTGAAACAAGCCTTGTAGCCCACTGTCCTGGTTCTGGCTGGGATAGAGTTATTTTTCCTCCTAGTAGCTGGTATAGTGCTGTGTTTTGGATATAGCATGAGAATAATGTTGATAACACACTGATGTTTTCGTTGTTGCTGAGCAGTGCTTACACTAGTCAAGGACTCTTCAGCTTCCCGTGCTCTACTGACTGAGAAGGCTGGAGGTGCACAAGAAGCTGGGAGGGGGCAGAGCCAGGACAGCTGACCCAAACTGGCCAAAGGGCTATTCCATACCATGGGACGTCGTGCTCAGTATTTGTATATTCTTTTATTATTATTATTATTATTATTATTCCTTCATTTTCTGTCCTATTAAACTGCCTTTATCTCAGCCCACGAATCTTACTGGGTTTTTTCCCCTCAATTTTCTCCCCCATCCCACTGTGAGAGGGAGTGAGTGAACGGCTGTGTGGTGTTCAGCTGCCTGCCGGGTTAAACCATGACACCCACAGATATTTTTCATTCTGTAAGTTTTTTCCGGAGTAATTTAGACACAAGAAACCTTCCCAAGGAACTCTGGGGAAAGTTACCTGTTCCTGTGAAAGTTCTAACAAATCAGGATCTTTTGAAGGAAAAGTGTGCAGAACCATTTTTATACTGAGGCCTTTCCAGTCCTAAGCAATGCCAGGGCTGTACCAACACAGAGCACCTAAAGATGCTGCAACACTTTTGCCCACAGTCTCCCCCAAAAAGAAGGATGTATTTAAGGAAGGATCAGTACAGGGAAATCAGTAATTAGAATCTGTACATAATTAAGCTTAGAGGGAGTTTGGCTAAAGATAGTATCTTGCAAGGGAAAATACCTCTTCTGCAGTCTGAAAAGACATAGATACTGCCACAGTATGTTTTTGACTGTTCATCATTAACTTTATCTGCTAGCCCTGACCATAGAAATGGGGATTTTTTGACTGAGTTCTGCTTCGCTATTTATCTGTCTCTTGCAGGTCCAGCAAAGCTGCTTTCATTTCCCTTTGTCCACATGCTTGTTATGAAAATAGATTTTAATAGTCCAGCCAGGAATTTTAACATATGAAACTCAAACTGCATGCAACATTTGCTGTCCATGTTCAAATGTGCACCAACCTAGGCAGCAACAGCATTGTTTAGCCCTGTAGTAATCAAGTCTCAACCTTCCATGGGCATCTACGATGATTACAGTGGACACGTAGACAGAGACAAATGTGCACAGAGACAAATTGTAAAAATATATGGTAAATATGTATTCAACTGACTTCTTTAGTTAAACTACAATAAAAATATTTCCATTACACAATAAAAGTAACAGTGTGGATTGTCACAAAACTGACAAGAAAGAATGCTCTTTTAGGCATAGTATTCCCTTCAGACTTGAGATCTGTATTCAGCTCCTCTCTCATAAATATTTTTTGTTTCACAGAGGCAAAAACACTTTTTCTATGCTATATTTCTCCATGTGTAAAACCCACCCTCTGTCTATCACACTCAAACAGCAAGATGTTTGGGACAGAGGCTGTGTAATTACATTCTTTGTAGAACGTTGTAGCAGTATTGGCTGATCTCAGCTGGGACTGCTAAGTGCTGTATGTAAAACAAACATTCTTGGATTTGGCTTGATTTCACTGCCAACCCTTTAGGTCACTCAGCTGGGACTGCTAAGTGCTGTATGTAAAACAAACATTCTTGGATTTGGCTTGATTTCACTGCCAACCCTTTAGGTCAGCCCCTAAGCTGCTTTAATTTTCAATTAAAATACATCAGTAATACCCTTTGAATGTTTGCGTCTCTGTTGTTTCCAGCTACACACTAATTTTGTTGTCCTCGTTTACACAATATTTAATTTTCTGGTTGTTATCTGGAGAAATCCCATAGTATTTTTCAGAGCTTTTTTTCTTGCTGCTGCGGGTATGCTGGCTTTCTCCAAAAGACATCTGCCCTGAAGGTAAATCAGACTCTTTGCCATCTTTTTACTCACTCCCCCCATGATTTCCACAGGATAAGAGCGTCAGTCATTGGCCTGTAATTATCTTTAATTCACTGGTACTTTCATTGGACCAGCTGCATGAGGGACTGAAACTGGTGCAATGAGAAGACTGAAGCAAATACCTAAAGCAATCATCAGCAGAGTGAAGCTATACACACTTAACTGCATGTGCATCACTTAGCCACAATCCAGTTATGACTCTTGCCCCAAAGAAATTATGATCCAAGGCACTGATTCTGCAAGCTTTAAGCAAGGGCTTCAATGACTTAGTGCTGTGTTGCCTATGTTGCCAATTCTCTCAGTTCCTACCAAGAATCTTACAATGTATGACATCTGCCTAAAATCCCATTTCTGAAAGTCGTTAAGTCTGCATGAATACCTCCAGATTCATTTGGGGAAAAAAAAGCCTTTCTGTCATTGCACAGAAAAAGACTGGAAAACATGACGCAGATGTTTCCTTAAGGCTCAGTAAACAGAAAGCAAATTAAAAAATACCTTTTTTAAAAGTTCTTTGGTTTAAAGATCACATCTTTTAAATCTTAAAGGCCAGCCTGATGATGTTTTAGTACTTCAGGTTGACAGAATGATCAGTGGGACTATTCACAGAGTATAAAGATAAAAATGTGCAAAAGATCTTTGTCAGATCTGGGCCTACAGCCAGCCTCTCACTCCCCAAGAGCATGTCATATGGCACTACTTCTAAATTTGGCTCAAATTTGTTTTGGTGAGTGCAAAATTTGCCTAGATCCAAAGCTGGTTCTGCATCTACCATTTAAAGCTTTTCCATCACATGTAGAAACCTTCAAATAAATACAAATTACAAAGAAGCTTTTATCTGGATGTAGATGTGTTTATAAGAAACTAACAGTGGTGATGTTGTGGTTTAACCCGGCAGGCAGCTAAATACCACACAGCCATTTGCTCACTCCCACCCCCAGTGGGATGGGGGACAGAATTGGGGGAAAAAAAAGCAAAACCCGTGGGTTGAGATACAGACAGTTTAATAGGATAGAAAAGGAAAGGAAAATAATAATAATAATAATAATAGTAATAATAATAAAGAATAGTAAATACATGAACTATGTTTCTTTTTATGAATTAACTGAATTTAAGTAAAAGATCATTGCATAAGCTGAACAAATCTTCAATTTTTGATATATCTAGGGTGTTGTCATTTAACACTGATGATTTGTTAGAAAAAAGGCTATGTGAGTTTAATGCTATACTTTTGAATAGGTATCTACGTATTTGAAAACTGAATAAGAAGTGTTGTTGAAAATCATATGTAAGCACTCTCAGCAACAACGAAAACATCAGTGTGTTATCAACATTATTCTCATGCTATATCCAAAACACAGCACTATACCAGCTACTAGGAGGAAAAATAACTCTATCCCAGCCAAAATCAGGACAGGTGAAAGCAAAACAACATTGGGCAGGGAACCAGAGGCTTCTGATACCTGAGCTATAAACTACCACTCATTACAGTATTTAGTAAATTCACTAAAAATCTCTTCCTCAGTTTCACTGCTTGTAGTCAGATAGCCTCCCAGCTCTTCTTGTCTGGACTAGAATTTGCCCCCATAAAGCCCCAGGGAATCAAGATAAAAGCAATGGCAGAAACTGAACAGAATAATTTCCTTCCTCCCCAGCATTGTTCTATGTAATGTTGGCAGCTAAATCTGCAAAGTAACAGTTCAGCAAAGGAAATCTTTGACAATGACTGCATATCTCACATTGCAGCACCTTCCTCCCCCTTTTTAGCTGTTTATGCTAAATCAGTTTTCATTTGCCACACGGACAAAACCTATGTCCAAGATGAGGATACACTGTGCATGCAGCTTCTTCCTTAACCCCTTTCAAGTTACAGAAAAGTCAGAAAAAAGGGCACAGTTTGCTCATCTCCGAATAAAAGTACAAAACATAAAAACCAAAAGACAATACCTGTCAAAGCAGCAAAGGGTCCCTTCCCTTAATCTGCTAATACAGATTATTCACATGAATAATCCCCCTCCTCTGTCCCTTCCTGATTGATTCTTCCCTCTGTGAGCCCCAGTTTTGCTCTAAACAGGGGAGGGTAAAACAATTACGGCAAAATCAACAGCAACATGGCAGTAAAATATCACCCAGGCCTCAAAAGAAATCCCAGACCCATGACTAGACCAGCGCTTTACCATTAAAGCCCTCTGGAATTTTCTAAGCAAGCACCACCAGATCAATGATATGGCAAGGAAAAGGGCACTGCTGTTGAGCACAAAGGCTAAAGTGGATGAAGGAGAGTTTATAATCAGACCTGCCAGCATGAAGAGTGGCTTCTTTCCTCCCAGCTTGCCCTCAGCACAGTGCTGATGTACTGCCTGCCCTGTGGTGCTCAGGCCTTTCCCTGAGGGAAGGCTCCTCTTCTGTCACCTGAGGGAAAGCTCCTCTCCTGTCACCTGAGGGAAAACTTGTCTCCTGTCACCTGAGGGAAGGCTTCTCTCCTGTCACCTGAGGGAAAACTTGTCTCCTGTCACCTGAGGGAAGGCTCCTCTCCAGTCACCTGAGGGAAAACTTGTCTCCTGTCACCTGAGGGAAAACTCGTCTCCTGTCACCTGAGGGAAGGCTCCTCTCCTGTCACCTGAGGGAAAACTTGTCTCCTGTCACCTGAGGGAAGGCTCCTCTCCTGTGTCACCTGAGAAAACTTGTCTCCAGTCACCTGAAGGAAGGCTTCTCTCCTGTCACCTGAGGGAAAACTTGTCTCCTGTAACCTGAGGGATGGCTGCTCTCCAGTCACCTGAGGGAAAACTTGTCTCCTGTCACCTGAGGGATGGCTGCTTTCCTGTCAAGCCCTGCCCTGGAGCTGCATCCACCCTGAGGCACTCCATTTTGTCACCTGCGAACTGCCCTCTCAGTCACCTGAAGGAAGGCTTCTCTCCTGTCACCTGAGGGAAAACTTGTCTCCTGTAACCTGAGGGATGGCTGCTCTCCAGTCACCTGAGGGAAAACTTGTCTCCTGTCACCTGAGGGATGGCTGCTTTCCTGTCAAGCCCTGCCCTGGAGCTGCATCCACCCTGAGGCACTCCATTTTGTCACCTGCGAACTGCCCTCTCCCCACCCGCTCTCCAGAAGCTTCCCCAGCCCAGCCCACCCAGGTCCATTCAGGGCAGCATGGCTCCTTTATTGGGAGACTGGAGCAGAGCCTGGGTTTCACAGGCAGGACCAGGGAAACAGCCAGTCCTTGGCCCAGCTTCTTCTCAGCCATTTACAGAGCATGTGCTGGAGTGCAGGCAGAAGAAACACTTCTGGAAGGTCACAGTGCCAGTGAGTTTCTGGGAAGATTGGTACAAATTAGTGTCTCCTCTAGGTGGCAGGGTACAGCAGAGGTACACTCAGGCCTGTTTCAGGGGAGGTTCAGTGCAGCTGGTGAAAGGGGTTGTAATCTCAGAAATAAAGTGGCATTCTGAAGGTGAAAACTCTCAGAAACTAGGGATGAAATTGTAAGCCCATGAAATGCAGCAAGTGCGCTCTCCTAGATATCAGCAGGGCCTCAGAAGCCTCAGAAGCCCAAGAGATTTGAGCCAAGCAGCGCTGTGTCCTTTGAAGGGTTAATGGTGGTAAAGCCAGATTTCAGACATCTTTCTTCTTTACTATACTCTTTTCCCTCAGCCCCCTCAGTCCCTGGAGCTGGAGGACAATAGTCTGATGAAACCGGCAGATTTGGGTTTTTGGGTTGTGGACATGGGTGGAAAGGTTTGGCTGGAGGTTCAGCTGTGTGGGAAGGTGAGGTGAGATTCCTGAGACTGCAGCAGACAATCATTCATCTCACACAAAATCACGACTTACATTTTAAGATGTAGTTTTGAACTTCTGCCACTTGATGGCCACATTTAAAAATTTTGTTTCAGATAATGCTAGTGCAGTAGTCGCCAAGATAATGAGCCTAAAATGTATGTGGTCAGAAAACCATCTAGACAGCCTCCCATACAAAAGTATGTTTGTGCATGTGTCTGTTTTGATTGTGTAAATATTTATTTCAATACTTCTCTGAAACTGTATAATATAACATGGAGGAGAGGCAAAGGTTTTACACTAGAAGTGGCGATTCAAATTTAACTTTCTGGTCCCATGGCCTCAGGTGTGGTGGCTCTTTGGCACCCATGGCCTTGGATCCCATAGCCTTGGCTCACACTGCAGCTAGGACGTGACTGTTCAGAGGCTTGGAATAAATGTAGCATTGCCCTAAATACATGTACACAACATAATAATATAATAATAGAAATATTATTTCACACAGTTTGTGAAAGAACTAGCTGTGGCGTAAGAGAGTGGCTAGCCAATCCATCTCCTAATTTCACAATTGAAAGAAAACACACGAGAATATGTTTTGAGATTTGTTAAGTTTTTGATTTATAAAGAAATGTGGAAATCTAATGGTAGTTTCAAATAGAAAAAGGCAAGACACTTCATATGGAAAGTGGGTACAAAATTGGCATTCTGAAATTTTTCAGATTTAATTTCTTCCTAAGCAAAACATTAGATAAGTCAAAATGATTTTTTGGCTTTTGCAAATTTGTGTTTTGAGCCTTTGATTAAACCCTAAGCCATTCTGGCTGAGATAGTAGTCTGAGCCTTTTACCTGAGAAATGCAAACCTGCAGTGGTGTTGACCTTTTATTCATTTTGAAAGTATTGACCTTCGAATGATTCAAGAATATAATCCTAATGGATGCAATTTCCTCTTGGAATTTTGTTCTGATGTGGCAAATTCGAAAGTTGTGGGACCTGCTGTCATTGCTTGTACTAAAATTCTTTTGCCCCTACCATAACCTCAGGGTTACAGGGGCTCAATGACAGGATAATGACAGTGTAACTTCAAACAGCATGGTTCCTTTTAATTGTCTTGAGAGCACTTCTGACCATTTTATAAAAGGAAAACAAATAAGCTTATTGTTGCCAAAAGATCTTGGGAAATACAGGGAACAGAGTGTGCGATAGTACTAAAATCCTATATGTTCCTACTGAAATTTTATAAGATCTGGACAATTAAAAAAGCATGCTTCTTTGGATTAGTTTAAAAATTCTTGGTGGTATTTTTAAACATTAGAATGTTTGTTTTAAACTTAATGCAAAAAAAAGAAAGCCCGGTTAATATTTTTTCAGCATAAAGTAGTTTATATATCAAAGAGTTTGGGACAGAATCTGGCTCCAAGATGCAAAGTGTCCAGTTTAGACTCATTGTGACAGGTGAGCTTCTAAGATTGCAGTATAAATTTCTGCCTATACACTCAGACCATTAAAGAGTGAAACTAAGTCTATGGCTAATCTCCATCTCATGAATTTGACCTAACTACATCTCAGGATGCCAAAAAACTATATCCTGCGCTTAGGTTTACAATCCTTAAAACAGTTGATGATAGTGAATAAGATAACAGAGATCCAAGTTTTAACGTGGTTGAGGTGATACTACATTTAAAGCTTGCAAGCAGGTGTTTGATCTGAAGCTAGAACTTTTGGAGCAGTATTGTACTACACAGCTTAAGTTGGGGAAGGTTCCTGGGCAAAAGTAGTCTCATGAAAATTCACTAGCATCTACAAAATGAAAGACTCAAAGGGAAACTAAGAGTTAATTTGTGCTGTTTCAGAAGCTGGTTTTGGAACTCTCTTTGATACAAAGCTAGTTCCTTTTGCTGACTCTTTTTCTGTTCAACTCCATGTGTATGTGAAAAGCTGAGCAAGAAGAGCTATTTATTGTTCTTTACTAATTTTGAGTCTGTTTGAAACTTTGTTCAAGAAATTGTAAAATGACCTATCTTCACTTTGGCCACCATGAGTTTCATATGGTTCTAGTAGTTGCTCATACTTAATAATGAACAAAAAAAATCGTGCTGCAATTATTACTAATCTTTACTTTCTTCTTTCACTCCTTTTTTCCCTTTCCTCATCCTCCAGTGTGACTGTGGCATTGAATACAGCTGAGACAGAGCTGATTCCAACCTCTGGTACTTATTTTTGGCTCATTAATTTTTAGCAAAGAAGGGACACTTAATAGGTCTGACGTTCCTGGCTAGGTGGTGATTGATCAAAAGTCAGCACAGTCAATGTTGTTATTTTTTCCAAACTCATAGTGACGTTATTCCCTAAGAGCCCACAAAAACAAAGCAATTAGACTGGCTTGATAGGAATGATGGTGGGTAAACCAGCATCAGAAGTGAAGATAGCAGTTTTCCATGGGATTAGCTTTCCCCTACTTATTTCTTGAGTCTGCTGCAGTCTAATTTATAAAATGACAATTTTATAAAATGCATGTTGTATTTAAAGTGCATTATCTGGGTTATGCCAACTGTGCTCTTCAGGAATGTGACATTGTGAAATGAGATTTCCACACACCTACAGGAATGAGCAGACACTGTATTTATTAGCCTAGGAAAAATACAATCTTATATCAATAACACCCAGGTTCTCTCTCCATTTCTTCCTGTTTGTGTTGTGTGTCTGTGTCAGCCTTGTTCTGAGCCAGTGTTGCCAGGTGTACTCGCCAGAGTCTACTCAATTGGAGCTGTGAATACCAGCCAAAAATAGCTAGGACTGATCAGATGCTCCAGCAGAGTTAATAATTCAGAGTCAGTAAGAGTGTATGCAGAAGGTACACACAGCTATTGGCTGCTGGAGGTTTGAACTTGTCCACTGAAGATGAAGTTGTAACTGACATCAGGATGTGGAACACTGTTAGCTGTCTGGACAGGCTGGTTAGTAAGAAACTAGGTGGTAACTTCAAATATTTAGGTTCAAATCCTGCCTTAAGGCGTTGAGCTACTGGGTACTTTTACTTAACCAGTACCTTTCTTGTGACTTGATTTCCCCACCTCTGAAGTAGAATGAATCTGCTCATGAAAAGGAAAGATTAGATATTCCAAACAAAAGCCAGTATTGCTACTATTGACAGGGAAAATATCCCAGTTGGATTGATTTGGGATTCCATAATGTTGGTAATACACTCCTGAATAAGGTGGTGCTGCTGGTATTCAGTGGATGATATTCACCTTTGCACAAATTAGTAGGTTTACGAAGGACTTTTGGAATTGGTGATATAAATGTGCTCCATATACAGATGCATTTCACTAATTCCCCTTTGAATCTGCAGGTGTTGATCAGGTCCAGAGTACCTGAGACCTACCAAAACTCTGGCAGAACTTTCTGTCTTCATTTGGAAATGTACAACAACTCAGGAAATGGAGAATGTCCATTTTGGTTTTATCTCAGTAGGTTTAGTGTCTCCCTAATTCTGATATTAATTTTGCTAATATTTTGAGAAAATTAGGTTTTGAATGACCCCTGAGAAACTACGTTTTCAGGGTTAATGAAAACAGTAAATGAGTCTGGTTTGGGACCCAGTAAAGCAGTTCTGGATTGCCTGTTGTAGCTGGTAGGCTTCCAGGAGGGGTCTGAAAAGGGAAAACTCAACTTTGGTTAGGAATACAGTCGAATGACAAAGGCATGGGAGCCTGAAATGAAGAATTTCTGTCAGAGTCTTCCTACATAATGATAGACGCAGCAGGAGATGGTTGCTTTCTTTGGATGTCAATGTCTGACTCATTCTTGTGAGAGCCTTAGTAACGCTGAATTGGTGGTGCTTCAGAGAGCCAGGCAGGTGCAAGAGGTCTACTGAGGTTTGAGCTTGAAAGGAATGAAAGACTGTTTGTGTGTTATTTGAACTTTAGGAAGGAATGAAAAAAAGGTTATCTAGCTGTTGTGCTGAGTCATCTTAGTGTGGAAAGTGTTACGAGCTGCTTAGGTCAGATGAAAGATTGGGAAGGAAAAAACTGACTCAAGTATTTTCTCGTGTCAGCAGAGGGTCCCTGCTGCAGTATGAGCTGAAACTTAGAAGTGGAGATGTGAAGGGGAACATTATAAACAGCAGCTGCCTTAAAAATAGTATCATTCCTTTGCTTCTGAGGATTGCCTAAAGTCACAGGAAATCCAGCCGTAACTGTCCCTTCTAATCTTTCAACAAGTAATATTCACATCCCTGTTAGTTATTTTCTAGCCTAGTTACATTACTTAGTGCTTGTTTAAGAAAAGTTTGGTTATACATTCTTTCCTTAAATTGGCTTCATCTCAAGCAAAAATTTCAGATGCACCTAAGTGATTTAGAAGCCTAGTCTGACTGAGCTTGAATCACTCCTGAAAGTTAGACCTGACGTTTATGAAAGTGTTATCTGTGGCCTATTGCTAAAATGAATCATAATATAATATTTTTCAACTTCTTTGGCTGGAGGTCTCAAGTATCTTGTGAACTTCTAAATGAATAATTTCATTCTGTCTATGTGTAAAAATATTTATTGACCCTACCCCCTATGATGACATCAGTTTGGCTTGCCCTTGGTGATGGGAACAGTTTAGGAATTTTCTGACGAAATAATATGTTGTTGGAAAATGCTTCAACTGGGGCTCTCAAGGCTTCATTTATTACATGTGCTACTGTAATTCCTACGAGCTCTAGTGAGCGAGACCTTTACTCTGGGCCTTGAGCATAATTTTGTGTGCCTCAAAACCTTGCTTCATTCTCCATTCTAAAAGAGTGTCCAAGTAGTAACTACTTCAAGCCTCCTCTTTGCTTTTTGCTTTCCACCAGAAATAGAAGACATATTACGTTCCACTGCTTCTTCCAGCTATACGTGCTGCATCTCTAGCACATCAAGATCTGTTCTATTAATGGTTGCAAATAGCTGGACTGTGGGAGGGTTTTATTTGCATAAGTTGTGAAATGGTTTGTCTTCTATCAGTTCTTTGCACTAAGTAAAAGAAACAAAGATTTACAGCAAATTGGTTCTCTTTAGAGTGCACTAGAAGATCTTTCATTCAGGGAATGGGGTACAATGAAATTTCCACCAGATTCCTTTCTCCACCCTTTCCTCCAGCTTACTATCTACCTAGGGGGGTGAGAATAGCACCTTACTGGCTAGGCTTGTCCACAGAAGGTCATGCTTAAAGCCTTGTACCCGTAATCATTTTGTCTCCTTGCTCTCCAACACTGCCATGTGAATGAGGTCATGGTAATAAGTGGTTCTAGTCTGGCTCCGTAATATCTTTGCTTTGTGTCCTTAAGGACTTCTGGAATCCGAGCACTGTATTTGGGGAGTATTAGATAGGAATCTTTTCTTAAGAATTTCATGATGTTGGATTTATATCTTTATGTGCTTTGTGTCTTCAAGTGATTATTTCTTCCATATAATATAAACGCTTCAAATGTCAATATCCTGATACTGTGTATTCTGCAAGGAGGGTGGGGGGCAGAAATCCCAACTCATTGATTGCAATTCAAAAAGGTAATGCCCTCTTATAAAAGCCATGTTATCTCAAGTAGTGCAATCAGATTCCAATTTGGAAAAATGAATCAAGGCACTTAAACTTTTCTTCTGCCACTGTGTTTAACATTTCTTTCTTTTTTCACTTAAAGTGTCAGGAAGTGGTGCTGAGTTGGCAGCAGTATATACCATCCCAGAGGACGCTGTAAGTAAGTGTTAAAAATGTTTAGTGCTGTCTATAAAAATGACTTTTACTGAACTCTAAAAAAGTAGTAACAGAACTGCCTCTTCCAGCAGTTTTTGTGGTTATCAATAGATGTTAGTGCATTGATTATTTTCTAACGGAGATTTAACTTCTTATCTGAACTCTCCATCCAAATCAAACACTTTCTTAACCTTAGCTATCTGATAAAATTTCTGTGAACTCCTTTACACAGAACGAAATTCACCACTGTATAAATTAGTAGGCTTGTGGGAATTATTATTGATTCATATAACTAAATCTTGTGGAGACTTCTCCTTTTGATGAAGAGCTCGCCTTGAAGAGTCATGTTACAATTCATCTGTTCACGTATTTCACTACAGAAGTTATTGTAATTAAGGTCTCTCATACACTAGAATAAATTTAGGAAGCTGTATTAAAAAGATGGCCCTTCATCAGAATATTAAAATTATTTCCTGTTATTTCCTCTAAACAGAAGATTTATTATTTAAACAGTTACACTGCTTCTGATCCTCATGCAACATAATTGTCAGCATTATGATGCTAGTATCAGTAATGTAATTTAACTCACTGAAGTGGAACATAGTATCTGTCAGGATTATTTCAGCCTTTGCTGTTCTCCTGGTAAAGAGAAATTGAGAATTTTTCCTTTTATGAAGACATAATATCATTTTAAAGGAACATCTACCTTTTGAATGCCATGATATTAATGTTACTGATTGTTTAAAAATCCTTTTCCAGTGTTGTTGTGCCCTCACAAACTTATTAGCAGTTTTTTATAGTTTTTCTGGGGGTTCAAAATGCCACCGGAGGACAGATGACATACTATAGTATACCATTACAGTCTAATGTGTTACTTTGTCGTCTCAGGTTGCTCTTCCTTGAGTAGTTGGATACTATCAGTTGTCAGTTTCTCATCTATTGTTTCTTTCCTGCAGAAGCTCAGTAAGTGGGAGATGACAGAGCGGACGTGCTGCCTGTGTTAGGGGAGCAACAGAACTCCAATAGTGATATAAATTATTGGAACAGTGTTCATCTGGGGAATTGCAGACAGACAAAGCAGCGCTGAGGAAATGCATCCCTGTCAAAGACGGTTAGTTTCAGCTGAGGCTTGAACAGCAGCAGAAGTAAAAAACAGAGTAATCTGGTAAGGGGGAAAGCAAACTGGAGCCACTGTATGTAAGTATTTTCAAATAATTTCTTACAGAGTTCACTTATCTGATAAGCAGATTACTATATGCATTTCTGGACACAAATTGCATTTCTTTTAATGTGATGCATAGGCAGATTATTTCTTTCCTGTTCTCTAAATATGTGGAATATTTTATATGAAGAATAGAAATTCAAATATTTATAGGGGAGAAAACACTTTTGTTTTGCCTTCCAAGTATATGCTGATATATTAATCTAAGTATATACTGATACTTTGATGTGTGGTCAATACCTTTTAATGGGACATACTTATAAACAAGTAATCGTCGTATTTAAGACTGGGTGATTATAATTTCTATTTATGGAACTGTTTACATTTCTACTGTTTTCTTCAAGAGACGGTTTATGGGAGGGTGTTAATATTAATAACTTACCTGCATTTACACTTGAGCAAACCCAGTACTAAAAACTGGCAGCCTGGAATGAGTATGCATAGAGTTTTATGACAGTCTGAGGCAAACTGTTTTTTACAAAAAGTTGTTTCATTTGATTCTCAGCAAAAAAGTGTGTATGTGTTTGTTTCTGATAACTAAAGAATAAGTAAATTTTGGCATTACCAAAAACTTTATGGGACCAGTTTTGAATGGGACAAATCAACTCCAGTCAATGGAAGATTAAGGAACTCTGCATTGTGCTATCACACTCGGACTGCCATGACAAACAGAATAAAAAAGGATCATTTGGATTTTCTGAAACCTGGTATTAACCTGCAATTATTTGTCTGTATGTTTTACAAGCAATATTCATTAACAATTAATTCAAAGCTCATGTGCCTGCTATAGCAACGGCACTTCTAGTTTTTAGAACATTTATGGGGAACTGCAGCACTGCACCAGGCTAGATTTTTTGCATGTTTCATAAACTGATTATGATGTCTGTTTGAAGTGAAAAACAGTGGTATAACTTAGCATGAGTATATCTTCTCTGGGAGAATTTGATTTGACTGTATCTTGTCAGAGGCTCTAGATAAATAGGGATTCATGTAACTAAATAGTCTCATGGAGACTGCTCCTTCTGATGGAAGAAACTTGGCCTGCACATGCATGTTACAATTTAATTGACTGTCTTGGAAGTAGCATGACATTCTTGTCTGTACTCTTTCCACATACTCAATGAAATGGTACTGGTTTCTTTTTTTAAAGATAGCTTAACAGTTTTAAGCTTACGATAAAGAAAGTCTCCAAAGAACTTACCTAAAACTTTGTATCGAGCTCAATATATGCTATGACAGAAGGGTAGCCAGTAATTCGCTGAGGAATTAATACCCATTTCCTTTGTTTTCAATGTGATGGCATGTCCAATTACACTTGGAGTTAAAACTTTACTGCTAATCTCAACAGGACCTCTCTTGCACTTCTTGCCTTTATTGTTCATAGAGCTTCCCTAGTGTAAAGTTAGTGGATGATATTATTAGAAGTTATAAATCTAGGTTTTTACAAGTATTTTCTGCATTTTTAGAATAAATTGAGGAGTCCTTATTCAGCCAAATTGAATGATGACAGGGAATTCTCTCTGTCATTAGAGCTAGAAATACTTTCCCCTAAAATCAAATAAGTTTCAGTATTGTTAGTATTAAATCCGCAAACTACAGCTGCTCTTTTGGTTTTAGGATAAACTTGGTCTTCCCCAAAAAAGGTAGGTTTTTGTTTTAATGAAAACAAATTTCTCCATAAATAGCGGTTTTAGCAAAAACATTATTTATGACTGAAAAAGCTCCTATATAAAACAGTATTAATCTTTGTCTGTTAACTATATTTAAGATATTTTGCAGAGTTTAGTCCATTGGCAGGTCATTTTGAACTCCAAACTGTCTTCAGTGTGTACCTGTAGAACAAATCAATGCATTCAATGAAGCTGTGGACTACATATAAGAAGCTTTTTAAAACAACTCTGTTCATTTTCTGTTAATCATAAACTCAATAATGATGTTTGATGTAGAAAATTCATTACTCTCTTAGGCGAAGAAATTGGGAATTACTAATGTTACCATTGTATATTCTAGTGTTAAATAGCTATCATTGCAAAAGTGTTCTTCTGGACTCTGTATTTATCAAAAAAGAAAACCCCAGTAACGATGATCAGATAGGGTTAAATTCACAACTGAATGGATTAACTAAGCTGTATCCAAAATTTAAACCATTCTTTCCCTCTTTCTTTACTCTTTCCCATGTTTGTGAATGCTGTTTTAGTGCCTCTACTATTAGGGAAGGAAAGTACTTCTGGAGGCGCTAGGTGTGGGTGCGAGTTTACCCTTAGTTCTAATGCTCTGTGTGCAACTGAATTTGCCTTGTAGAAACACTTTAGAGTCTTTAAAGCTTTGCTTGTTACAGATTGAACTGAAACTATCAAAATTAGAAAACTATTTTTCATTTACATTTTTCTCATTATTTTATTTTTTATTCATGATTTTTTGTTTAAGGTTTATGGTAATCTGAAGCAATCATATAATTCAGAGAAAAATCCAGATCTTCCATGAAAACAAAGAAAATATCAGATTGGTGCAGATGTCTGCACCAAAAAACCTCTGTGGAATATTTTTACTGGAAGATCAGCTAGTTTGAAATCACATAGCTAATTAATTTCTCAATTTTAATATTAA
Source organism: Aptenodytes forsteri (assembly GCF_000699145.1). Lineage (NCBI taxonomy): Eukaryota > Metazoa > Chordata > Aves > Sphenisciformes > Spheniscidae > Aptenodytes > Aptenodytes forsteri. Next base: position 525,411 of record NW_008796178.1, read on the forward strand.
AAATTACGCATCTGGAATATGGTGGCTCTCTCTAAGAAACAGGGAGACCTAGGCTTCAATCTCCTTGAAAAGATTAAAATCTCATCACTTTTAAATAAAAATATGAATCTATTTATTATATAAAGTATTAAATTTCCCAAGCACTATTTTTAAAAAGAGGAAAAAGTGTCAATGAGGTCATTTCAATTCCCAGGATAATCATATTTCTAAATGTGTTTGTGTACACTTCTGGCATAAATGACTATACTTTCACTAAACTTGGTGGAACATTCTTATGCTTCTGACTGTTTCAGCAGCCAGTGCTTGGGTGGCTCAGTACTAGCCAGCACTGTTTTGATGTCTGGCTGGCCAAGGATGAGAAGAGGAAAAGGGCAACCAGAAGATACTGGTTGTAAATTTATTCTTTTTGAAATAGTTAGAGCTACATTTTAGTCTTTTGTTTTTAGGTGAATAACTTTTTATCAACTGGAAACCATTTGTGAATCAGTGCTGAACTGCTCTATAGCTTGTTAAAAAAAATTAAGCAGAAATGTTTGACTTCTGTTTAAAAACAGTGTTTTGAGACTAAATTTAGCTCTGTTTAAAAGCTAATTTAAAACCAAAACCCTCTAGTAGAAATATTACATTTGACCTCTAATCCTCATTTAAATGCTGGCCATTGAACAAAATATAAATACCCCCTATTAGTGCAGTTCTAAATCCAGGAAACTAATTTCCAGCTAAGGGATTGGCTTTTCAAGAAGTGTCGGAACTCCTGTTATGTTGTAGTGCAAGTCTTCTGAATTGCACAAAGGAATGAATTGGGGATAACAGACTGAAACCTGGATAGCTGCTGACCAGGAGAATGCAGCTGACAAGTTTGACTCCTAGTCATGCTAAACATGAATGGAGGCTGAAAGAATGTACCGACTGGGATGGAATTAGTCCTTTTACTAACACCTGAATGCAGTTCTCAAATGGAAGGCAAAAGATAAGAATCTTTATTGTCAAAAATTCACAGTTCAGAGTTTAAGGTCTGTTACAAAGTGAATTCACACTGAGTGGATACAGTATTTATTCCCCTGTTTCAATCTACAAACACACTTTGTCATGTGTCTATGATTCTGTGTTTTTAGGATGATAGCAAGGAAAAGTGTTGCTCCAAGGGCTTTGCCTTAAAGATATATAGGAATCAAGGGAAACTCATTTGCTAGTGGTTAACACCAGAGAATAGCCTTCTTCCTCCTTCAGATTGATGCATTCCCTAGGCATGTGGAGAAACTTGGTATGTGTCAAACAAGTTGGCACATATTGGGCCTAGTATTCAGTTAGCATTTATTAGTGTAAATTATTACTTCAGAGCACTTCTTACACCAGCAGAAAATATATCCCTTAGAAGTGGCATTTCTGTGCAGAGTACTTAATAATCATGATGCATGCATTGTTCTACTATGTTCCCCTCCCACTTACACAGAATTTCTGCTTTGCAACCCAAATTTACTGATCAAATGGGCTAGCTGATTATATGTTACAGCTAGCTATATTGTTACAAACCCTTAGACCTCTTTTAAGTGGTGTTAGAAAAAATAAAGGGAGTTGTAAATACAGGCAAGCTAGCTGAGTTGATGTTTAATAGATACAAGAAAGCTTTGTATTGAAGACACAGCTTTCAATCCTTTTAGTATACCTCTTATAACCTCTTCAGCATTTGGATATATTTGTGAGCCCAGTAGTGTATCCTCTGTCTTCAACTTTGAAAAAAGCACAGTGGAAACTCACCAGTAAGTCAGATGAAAACATTCTGCGGCCTACAGCTGTTTCTGTGCTACATGGCCTTTTAGTTGCATGAAGAACAATTGGGGAGTGTGGGAATTGCTTTAGAGAAATCATAAATTGTTTTGGGATTTACTCAACGGATTCTAATTTTGGATGAAATATGTGATTATGGAAGCACATAATAAGCATTCTCTCCTACACTCACAAAGAGGCTTTCAAATATTTTCAAACAATTCTCTGTTAAGAATACTCAGATTCTGTTGTATTATATCAGCCCAGTCACATGCTTCAGTCAGGTTCCATAATAGATTTGCTAATGATGGAGATTTTTTCCTTCTAAACAAATAAACAAACAGAATTCCTACCTGTCCTACAAGTAACACTGTTCTTGTGACAACTACTATGCAGTGATGCTGGGTTTGTTTCAAGTATGATGCCGTGCACCCTTCCTCAGAACACGGAAAGAAAATGAAGAGCACAGTTCATTAGAACCCGCCTACAAGCAGGTGGAACCTGTTTCTCATGTAGGTACTACTGAAGAATTAGCAGAGAAGGCCTGATGGTAGCAGTAGGTGGGGATATTTGGCCAACCTCCCACCCAAGCTTCCAGTGTGGTAACTGAATTAAGACCTTGACTATCTTAAGGCCCCAGTCCATAATAAGGGACTTGGTGACAGAATGGGAAGAATCTATATCAAAACACGGCAAAGATGAGAACATACTCTGAAAATTTCTGAGCCATGGTAAACATGAGGGGGGGTTTCTTAGCTTAAGGAAGCAGCTAAAAAGTTTATTGCATCTAACACTTTTTTTTAAGCACTTTTAAAATCATGAACAAAACTATAGATCAGTTGGCAGTGCTCCTTAGTGTCCTTCATTAATGGTAAAGATGTAAAATAAAAGCACGGAATTAAGTGGAGAGATCCAGAGCACTGGTTCATGCCCTTTTTATGTAAAAAAGTATGCCCTATAAATTTCATATTTAAATTTTCTGAAAGCATGAGTGAATTTTCTCCTGCTCCTATCCTTACCCTTGTAGAGTATTTTTCAGTGACTATAAAATAAAAAAAATGGTTATTAAATATAGAATGTATGTTTTGCTGTGGTATTCCTCTTCCATATATAGATATCAAGATAGCTACAGATTACTTAATGACAGCCTTTTGGTCCAATGAATGTGTCAGTAAAGGAAACTAAGTTTCTCTTAATAAAATGGCTTTTAAGCATCCTCGAGGACACACTAAAGTGATCTCTTTAGAAGTCATATTTAGTAAGCTAATTAGCATGATCAGAGTGTGCATTCCTTCCTTGTGATTAACTTCATGGCACTGAAAGGAAAACTGTAGTTAAAAGTCTTACAGTGACACTGAATACATAGATTCTTATATTCTGTATCGGAATGCATGACACACTGGCTACAGTTTAACTAACTGTTTAAAATATTTTGAAAGCAGCAAGGACATAATTCAACTTAAGCTCTCACTTTCCTCAACAGAAATACACATGGCATTAAACAACTTGGGCAAACAGTCTGGAAAGTTACATTGTGGTTCATCCTGTTACACTTGGTGCTTTTTATGTAATGGTGATTTCTACTCTGAGTTTTACTCAGTAAAGCTGGGATTTCAGCTTTTTTATGAAAACATAAAAAATTACAATATCTCATCTTCAGTATTGTGATAATCTATTTACTGTGAAGCAAAGATAAAGCATATGTATGTGATAATGATCACTTTCATCACACTCTTCAAAGTTTGATATCTAAAAGATTAAGAATATTACAATATTAACCACAGGAAAAAACGTTATTGATGGCTTTTTAAATTTTTTAACATTTTTAAAATTTAATAAATTAAATTTTAAAATTTAATTTTAAAAATCTGAAATATTGGTATTTTAAAAACTGAAATATGAGTGGTTTTATAGCATCCACATGAACATTGCTCCATAGCATTGTGCTCACGGTATAAGATCTGTACTGATGCTCAAGCATGCTGTTCCTATAAACAGTATTACTATCTAATCTCGGTTTAGTTGACTGAACTATGCTTAAATTATTGGAAGACAATAGCCTTTGGTGATATAATTTTGATTGTAGCAAGATGGAAAACCAAATGTTATATTCCTTAGAGTTTGGGGCTGAGACAGGAACAGCATGGTGTTACTTAACACTGCATACAGAGTTTAGGTGATGAGTTCTTCAGCAGAATTGCACAACTTAAATATTCTCTTTTTTTGTGTGTCTGATGTGGTGTACTGACTGTCTGCTCTTCTTAGTTTGCTTGAACAGAAGTCTTGTTTCAGCTATGATGAGGTACATCAGTGTAGCTCCCACTAACACTCTCTGATTTTTACTTTATTGCTGGTTTATGTCAGTCTATCAATCTGTCTCCATTTGGAGATCTCTCCATGTTTCCTCTTGTCAGATGGCCGTTGAACTGCTTGAGAAATTGCTTCTAGGTGAAGACATACTAATATATTTCTTTAGATTAAACTCTTTACTGATTTTGAGTGACCAGGTTCATATGAAAATGAGTGGGATTTGGTAATTGAAATAGCTTTAAAAGTATCATTCCTGGGAAATAATTATTAATCTAGCCTTGAAACAATGCTGAAACAGACTGTTAATGAGCTTGCTCTTAAACATTTGCCTAATTGTTTGTTCAGTTACGTAGGCTGAAGCCATTTATTAAAGTTAGCCTTTATTAATATAGCTAAAAAGAACATGTGGAGAGGTTTAAGGGTAGTCTTGTCCACCTGAACCTTAAGAACATATGTGCCGAGAAGGATGGAGCAGACACTGGTGAGAACAATTGAGAAAGAAAGAAAAATGTCAACAAATAAACCAGGAATTGTTTACATGAGATTACTTCCTGCTCTTGAGACAACAGCAGAGAGGACAGATATAGCAGGTATTTCAGTGCCATCTCAAGAGGACTGGGGTTCTGGACTTAGTTGTTGGGAATAATACCTGAAATAAAATAAAAATAACTTTAATTCCATTAATTTTTTCCACCTAATGAACAATAATGCTGTTAAAAGACATATGTAGGTTCCTCTATTTCCTTAAAGTCACATCAGAGCTTCTGTTTTCCTTTAATAGGAGCTGACTCCCGATTGCACAGTCCTGGTCAGGTCAATGAGGCGTCCTTGTTTTAAGGAGTAGCCATGTCTGTAGGAGACGATCCATGGGCTAAATCTGAAGCTATGTCATTGCTTTTTTGTTTGGACTGGCAGACAGGGGAAGTACAATTTTTTAGTCTGTGCCATGGCAAAATGTGATTATATCCTTTGCATACTAAGTTCAGTCAGTCTTCCACGAGAGTGTGGGGAACAAATCGCTTGAGAGAAGTGCTGGCTGGAGGTAGATCCATATCCCTTTTTCCAAATAAATATATAGGTAACAGAAAAATGTAAGGTGCAGCCTGTAGCTCCACTTCTTGCTGTGCATCATTGGTCTTGAGTATTTTCTGGTGCATCGTTACCAGTGAGTACACCTACTGGGTGCACCTTAGCAGAGGCTGCTTTACCTTACTGTAAAAATGCTGTCAACAGCATACACGGGTTTATTCATTGGTGGCTTTAAGGCAAGGTATTACTTGCTTTCACAGCTTTGACCGTGCCCATACTTCCTTCTGAAAAGGTACTGTATCTTGAAGACTGGTGGAGTTCATATCACCCTACTTCAGGATATAAAATATAGTATGGGTCTTATGATTTCACCCATGCAAAGATAAGTAAGAAACACTGATCTAGGGCCATAATGCCAAAGTTTTGTGGAACAAACTGAACTGAAACAATTTCAGAATATTTTTCAGTTTTGAAACAAAAATAGGAAATGTGCTGTATAATGTAATTATACATTATAAAAAGATTAGCTCTCTAAAATCAGATGCCACAAGAAGATACTGGTCAAACAACAGACTAATGATGCTTTATTTGCAAAATAATTCTAATTATTAACTACTTTAAATGACTAAATGGCATTGCTTTCATAACAAATTATTATTGATATATTTGAAATTATGGGACTGTAATAATGTAAAAATAAGATTGTAATGAAAATACAGATTTCCATCCAGACTTCTGGTTACTGTGCATTTTCTGATTGTGGTCATTAACATTTCTTTAAAGGACTAAAGCACTTGATGAAAGACCATTGTTTAGGTTTCAAAGCCGACAAATTAAAAAAAAAACCAAACACCACCAGATCAGTATACCAAGGGTGGTTTTGCTATTAAATTAAATCTGGAATCAGAAGAATTGTCCTGATTGTTTTCAGAACTTCAGTTGTTTCATTTCTTATTTAAAATACAAAGCTCTTTGGGATTTTTATCAGAGAATGCTACTTTATGGTACACTGTAATTATAGATTACTGTCTCTGAAGTTTGTCTTACAGAGCAGAGAAGGGGAGAATGCAGTCACATGTTCCACCTTTACTACTGCATTCCTTGGAGGGTTCCATATGTTTACCTTCATCTGACTTTAGGTTTTGTGCCTTTGTGGTTGCTTGCAAGAGCAGTTGAATTCTTTCATGCCTATTGCTTTAATAAGGAACGTGAAGCCACATACATAATAACACTAGAACACAACAGTATGAAGCACAAATAATCCCTGATGAGATGCATATCTTGAGTAGGGATTAGGAATACTTTGCACCTAATCCTTTATTTGGACTGTTACACTTAAAAATTCCAAAAGGGGGCAATCTTACCCTCTGCCTGAAAGTCTATAAATGTAATTCAACTGAGAAAATACAGCACGCTACTTTCTAAGTTCTCATTTACCTTAGAAAATTGAAGGTTAGTGCAATGATAAAAACAACTTTTAGGGATTTGGTTTTGTTTTTGAAAATTAAATTTTAACATTGTTACTGGATTTTCAAACTTTATTAACTGTGGTAGTATGAATACATGTGGTCACTCTCAAAGTGTGATGGTTAAAATTATCTGATGCCCTTACTTGTAGAGAACAATCATGTTGTTGAAAGAGAGAACCATAAAAAAATAATAAATTATACACTTAAATTGCTCTTGGACATAAATCAAACATATTTATGATGGAGATTTAGGGAAAAACAGAATCTCAAACTCATCTTCTTTTTCCAGCTGATTGCCACTTATGAATTTAAGACAAAAACTGTGTACTCTCTTGGAGGAATGTAATGGTAGCCAAATTCATGCCAGTTGTTTTTTACAATTTCTTATCTTTCTGTAGTATAAATAGGAGAAATAAACTGTAGCCTTTTGAAAAAAAAAACCTTCAAGAAATGTGCTTGCCATTCATGTGTAGTAACTTTTTTATTATATATAGTATTTTCTGTAAGAGGTATGCATGTTTTCTTTCTATATGCTTTCTAAATAATGTTTTGTTGACCCATCTTTTGTAATTTGATGGCAACAGTAATTTATAAGAAAAGAAAAAATTTCATGTATATGATATGTATATCTATATCTATTGGCTGCCAAAAAAGAGTATTTCTGTAGGTATTAGAAAGCCAATATCAAGCCAATATCCTTTGGTTGAATCAAATGGATGTTCAAGAGGAAGGCTGCAAGGAACTGATGAGAAGCATTCTTGCTCTTGACTGTGTATCACAGGATGCTAGAGTCACAGCCTTTCAGTTTTCTCCACATACCAACTTTCTTAGTATCCTGTCTTACTCTAAGACTGAATGTCTGCTACATGTTCGTAATTCTGGCACCTTACCGATAACTCCCTGCCTCGGAAATCAGGGGGTATCTTGCTGATACCCCCTACCTCAACTGAAATAGACCCAGCATGCTGAAGTGAAAGATCTAGTACTTCAGACGTGCTGTTTGTTACAGGGCAGATGAGAGCTGTGCTGGGTGGAAGAAAATGGAGAGATACAACTGAGAGGTATATTCTGATCTTGGCTTTATCTTAAATTTCATTAGAGAACACGTCTAATGTTTTAAAGATTTTAAAAGCTTTGAGATACTTCCGAATGCTGATATTTATGAACTGAAGCATCATTGTTCTTTAATTCCTCTTTTTACTTGTGGTTCATCCCAGTAACACTGGGGCTGCATATCCTCCCATTATAAGGCCAAATCTTATAATTAGTCACTACTACATGGAGTCTGGTTGAAGCTAATAGGTTACTTGTAGTAAAAAGAGTTGCAGCTTGTGATGTTTGGAAGCTTGAGCTCCAGTCCATCTAGTATGAATAAAGAGGTACCGATTGTCAACCTGTGTATGGCGAAGTGGCTCTGACCCCTGAATCACAGCCAAGAATATGGCTGGTACAGTCACAGTTCAATAAAGCGTTATGGTTAAATATGTTTTCATAAGATGTAAATGAAGCTAAAATAAATTATAGCACCACTTTATTTTTATTGTGATAAGCAGTATACATAATAAATTAATAAGATTTTTTTTTGCCTTGCTTCACATTCATGTGATGTAGACTATTTTAAACCCAGCTACATTTTTTTCCCCTCTAGAGAAGATGACCATACCAATTGCCTCACTGTCTGTTTACATTCTGGAAGGAGTCATTTGGGATTTTGTCTTTCTGAAATAAACGTTTGCTTATGGATTTTTTTTATTGTCACATCCATGGCATTTTTAAAGTAAATAGGAGTACAAGGTTTATATTATTTTAAATGTATATTGTATTTGTCTTCCCAACACTGTGGTTTTTAGTACTGTGAATAACGTAGTATGGAGCCAGCCTATTAAACAGCCTGTTTTTGTAAGGAAACTGTTAGTCCACCTACAATATTCTATTGCTTACTGTGTTCTTCCAATATGCTTAGCATTCCACAACCTAAATGATCATTTGTTGAACAAATTCATGCTTTTATTAGTCAAAATACAGAGAAAACAGAGCCCCCCTGTTTCAAGATATTTGCTAATGCACGGTTAATTATCACATATAGCTTACTATAATTCATTTTACAGGGAGACCTCCTGCAGGTAACATACTAGCAGTTTATGAAGCAAAATAACCTCACTATAGATTAGAACTGTTTCACTACTGGTCAGACAGTTGCTGCTTCTAGGCCTTCTCACTTCACATTGCTAATTTGAACAAGGCTTTATTTTTATATTTGTCAGCAGCAAGACTGTAGCATGGTTGTTAAACCTCTCCCAGGCCTAATTAGAGTAGCAATGCTAGCATTCATAATGAATCTCGTGTCCTGGGTTGGAGGAGGTAGCCGTGGTGCTACAGTAGCTTCCTGGCAGACAGTTGCTGGCAGGTTTAAGGTAGCTTGTGGCTTGCAATATTAAGTGACTGTTGAAATTCATTGACTCCACTGCGGCTTATGTGTCTAGATGACAACAAGTTTACACGGTTCTTTTATAGTTACAGCAAATGGGTCCATTTAAATATTTATTAGGTGATTATGGTGATGTGAAATGGAAAAAAATTGCAAAGTACGGTATTGCATGTATAACTGTTTTAACTGTTTGTACAAAATAGGCCTGTGGTATCATTTGAAATTACAGCATCTTTTTTCCTCATAAATATTTATAGTGTATCAGTAGCTAGGAATGCTAATTTATTTGCATTTTGTTTCTTATTTAATTTGACAGCCGTTTGGGTAGCCATTAAAGGCACTCACTCTGATTTGAATGAAGGATATTTCAATCAGCAGTTGAGTGGCATTTTGATTGGAGTGGGTGAAGTTCAATTTGCATTTTGCTTATTTAATTTGACAGCCGTTTGGGTAGCCATTAAAGGCACTCACTCTGATTTGAATGAAGGATATTTCAATCAGCAGTTGAGTGGCATTTTGATTGGAGTGGGTGAAGTTCAATTTTAGGAGTTCTTTTTGCCTTTATGAGACACAGAAAGGAGTATTACCTGTGTGTGCTTGATGACGGGAGCACCCACAGAAGGCCTGCTTCTCTGAAAGTTTTACTTTTGAGGAATTTGTCATAATTATTGGATTAAATGTAGTCAACTTGTTTTATTTTGTTCTTCGTGTGGCTTAATCAAAGTGAAAAGAACACAAGAGCCAGGTATAAATTTATGCAAAAATTAACCAAGAGTTGTAAAATACGAATATGAGTTGGATGATAGAATAAGCTATCTCAGGTATTTAGATAAAAGGATTAAAGGCATACAGGAGAAAAAGAGATCCAATTCTTTGACAGCTTTGTAGCTACTGTTTACTTTTTCATAGCAACAGAATAGATGGAAGTGAGTCAATCTCACTCGAGGGCATGAGAGAACATGATAATGATATCCAGAGGTGTCAGAGCAAATATGTACATTGGAAATGCTCTCAGTGATAACACAGAAAATACGTATAGTGAAGAGAAATCAAGCATAGTACAGTAAATTTACTCTGAATATATGTGTGTCTATATCTATATATAAACTTAAATACAGTATGAGAGACTTGCTCTTTGTAAAGAAAATAATTAAATATGCTACAGCAGCTTCACTCATGATGTTATCACTGAACTTTGCTGTTGTTTAGAAATTTAAATTTGCTGCAAGTGGGTGGCATAACTTTCTAAACCTATATTTCATAAAGAACAGAAATTAACAGCAGAGATAACAAATCTGAATTCAGCTTTTGTCAGGGGAAGTGTTAGATGCACATCATTGTCAAGTAGAGGCAGCAAGCACTAGCTGAAGTAATTTAACTGTGTTTTGAGATATTGACCAACATGTATCCACAGGTCTGATTTGTGCTTTGCTAATTCTGTGCAAATACTTTCTTTGATAGATTCCCATCAATTTCAGCAGGCTTGCAATACATTCTATTTTCTTCTATTGGAAATTAATTTAATTTAATTGGTCCTGCCCTCTTTGGGAGTTCTACTTGTTTGCATTCCTTTGTTCTCCTTTAGTGCTTTTCCTTCTTCAGTTCTGCCACAGTGTCTCCGATGGCCACCCTTGCTCTTTAAAAAATTGCACACAGTTATTCTGTTTCTTTTGCAAGGGATTGGCATGAATATTTTTGAAATTTATAGTTAGAAGGAGCAGAATTAAGAATTTAGAATATAAAACAATGAGCGTAATTGAGATTTAGAAGACTTCCATGATTAATATGAGTATACTGAGATTTCTAGAGACCAGCAGTGGAGAGGGAAATATCTTCATTATTTGAGCCAATGTTGTCAATTGCACTTGAGGAAAGTAGTTGCACAGCCCAGAAATATTGACACCAACTTGAAATGGAGACGGAAGAAGTTTCATACTTTTGCAAATGAGGTGAGTTACTCTTCCAAACAGGATAAGAAATTTCCAGGAAGTAAAATGGAGACATGAAGCTGAATTAACTGCCTCACCAAGCTACCAGATTGTCCACAGGCTTCCTTAAGACTTGCTGTAATATGTCTAGGATTGGGATTTAGTCTACTGTATAGAGCACAAGATTGCTGATGTTTTGTTACTCCACTAATACTTATTTCATTACCAGTAGCAAAAAGCAAGACAGCAATCCTATAGGGATATGTTTAATGCTGGCTTTAGCTCAAGTTTGGTGCCCTTGCTCAAAATTGAGAGAGCTAGTGACTGAAGGATACTACTACAGTACAAGTAGTAAGAATTACGTATTAGTGCTCAGTTGAGAATGGGTTGCTCAGTTTCTTTTCTGCTATGAGAACTTAAAAGCTTAGGTGACAAATTACTGCATTAATAAACTGTCTATAAGATTATATAGATATTTACCCTCAGGCTTGAGAAATCTGTGCTTTATCTCTGCACTAGTTTTGAATGAAGTCCTATTAATGCCCAAGATGGTAAGTTAAACTTGCAACTCAGAGTGAACGTACATCAGCTTGAAGCCAGGACACTGAAAATGGCTGTGTTCTTGTGCATACACAATAACCCTTGGTCTTTAAGGTTGTCGATCTAATTCTTTTCACAAGCACTAAATTAATTTAAAAGAAGACGAAGTGGGGAAAAAGAACATTCTTTAGCTTTTTGAGTCTGGAACTTCTGTCCTACTGTTTGCTCAGATTTTCCAGTGAGATCACTTCCTGAATGGGGCATAATATGAATATGTGTTCTGAGAGGCAAGTTCAAAAGCTAAGCATGCAGAAACTGTCCAGTTTTGTGGTATCCCATCAGTGACAAAGCTGAATTTGGTTCAAGTTTTCCAATAAGCTCAGCAATTTCACATGTGCAGCTTGAATAAGATGAGCTTTTATTGTATCTTACATGATAAGTTTAATTAAATTTTTAATTCTAACAGTACTATTTAGGTTTTGAAGCACCTTAATGTACATATCCGCCTTGTGATTTCAGTAAATAATTTGGTCTGAATAGAAAAATGTCAGAATTTCACTCCAAAAGTATGTGCCAAATTACATGGTTTTACCTCCTTATAAAGTGCAAAGAGAGATTGCAAAATATCTGTAGTATGGTTATCATCAGTTATTTTAATGGAAAATTTGTGTCCTAGTTAAAGACCCGGATTCTGTCCAAACACAGTGCAAAAGATGTTAACTTCCCCTATAAACATTTCAATGCAAGCCTACTTGGAAAAAGAAAAGTAAGATAAAATATGAATTTACAGTCAACTGGTGGTTTATCCTAGGGCTCATATAGTTGTTTTGCTGGTAGTAGTTCTTAAGAATGAACTGAGAAAGAATGGCTTTCTTACTTGCATACATCACTTTGTGATTGGTTTCCTAAGTTAGATGCCCCTCTCACTTTTGCTTCATTGAGTAACTATAACTGTTTATGCTGCATAATAAAACTATCTTAAATACAGGTGGAGTGCAAACAGACATTTCCCAAATATAGTAGAAGCATAAAATTAGTTATACAAAAGTTTATGAAGACCAACTAGAAGAAGCAGAACAGAACTCGTCAAAGTAAGCTGCTGTTTTCTGTGTAGGCTGTTAGCTGGACTTCAGAGAAATATCATAGAACCATAGGATGGTTTGGGTTGGAAGGGACCTTAAAGATCATCTAGTTCCAACCCCCCTGCCATGGCCAGGAACACCTTCCACTAGCCCAGGTTGCTCAGAGCCCCGTCCAACCTGGCCTTGAACACTTCCAGGGAGGAGGCATCCACAACTTCTCTGGGCAACCTGTTCCAGTGCCTCACCACCCTTAGAGTGAAGAATTTCTTCCTTATAGCCAATCTAAATCTACTCTCTTTCAGTTTAAAGCCTTTACCCCTTGTCCTATCACTACAGGCCCTGCTAAAAAGTCCCTCTCCAGCTTTCTTGTAGGCACCCTTCAGGTACTGGAAGGCTGCTATAAGGTCTCCCCGGAGCCTTCTCTTCTCCAGGCTGAACAACCCCAACTCTCTCAGCCTGTCCTCATAGGAGAGGTGCTCCAGCCCCCTGATTATCTTTGTGACCCTCCTCTGGACTCGTGATTCTCCCACCTGGAGTACTGCATCCAGCTCTGGGGCCCACAACATATCCAGGAACATCCCTGGAATTTTGCTAGCTCCAGACATGTTTGGTTTTTTTCTGATTATTAAGCAGTGGTAAGCACTACATTAACTGTCCTTTTCACTAGTTGAAGTGGCATCCAGGTGTCACTTCCAGTTTCTGCAGTACCTGCACCATCCTGGACTCTCAAAACTTCTTTAATAAAGCAGGCATTGCACCTCTCGTCTGGCCCTCCCTAGTTTTAAGAACCCTTGTTCAACACGACTGGGATTTTTTTAAGTGATCTAGTATTTTCGTACTGATAAACTACTCTTGTCTGCTGAATACAGTCTGAATTTTTGAAGTAGGATCAATGAAATATTCACACAGAAACATGAGATTGAACTGACAAAATTATGTATGTGCCTGAAAGCAGAGCTGAGTGTTTTGGCTCAGTGAGGCTAGGTTACAGGCATGTTTTTTTTCTATTAATTCATGCACAGAGGCTTTCTCATGTTCAACTTGCAACCTTGGAGAAATGGCAAAATAAACATAGATTTGCAGAAAGGCCATGCTGGAATAATTGTATGGTGTCCATGATTCATGGATATCTGAAGCAAGGTTTGTAGAGGAGACAGTATCTTTTGTTAGCTGAATTATGTTTCAGATAAAGGGGAAAAATTTGGGAAGAAACCCTGCAGAAGACCATATGGACACACCAGACCCTTCAGCTCCTGATTTGGGGGAATAATAAAGTGGAGAGGGAATCAGCAGATTTAATTAAGAAAATACAATAATTAAAAGGAGTGTTGGAACACATGGGCAAAATTAAGCTTGCATATACATTTTTGTCTTAAAGAATCTGTGAAATCAAATATTTGAAGTGTGTGGGGGGGTGTTGTATGTGCATTCAATATACGGTTGACTGTTCCTCCAGTGCTATAGCCTTTTCTACCTCTGTTTTGTGCCACAACTTTGTGACATCTTTACCCAAGATAATGTTAAATACTTCATTTTTAAGAGATTTCTGCAGTTTAGTAGTTGAAGTTAATGTATTTTATACATTTGTCAGAACTGTTACAGGTCCATTATTATAATCCTTATGTATTAATTCTAATAACACTGCAAGGTGGGGATGTACTGTTTTCCCTACTGAACCAATACAGAAAATAAGACAGAGATCTTGTTCCAGAGATGGATATTAAAATCTGTCTCTGACTGCAAACTAGTTCTCTCACCCCTGAGTCCCTCTTCTGCTGACACTCCATGTTGTGATCCATTTAGATGAAAGACACTGAGGGGCGGGGGGAACTGCAAAAAAACATGCAGGCATGAGAGAACAGCACTTGCTGCAGTATGGCAAAATAAGGCTTCTTTTTACAATATCAGGACAAATAATTTTAGACAATCAGTAGTACAATAAACTATATTTTATCTCTGTGCATGGCACTGGGAAATAAAAATCCATCTTTCAGTTGAATGAAAAATAGGAGGTCCAAGTGTCAAGATCTTAGCACTAGGACAAGTTGGAAACTTTCCAGTGGAACATTTTTCTCTCAGCTAATGCTGGTTCACCAAAACCTAACACGTTGCATGAAAATGTCTATTCCAATGAAATTTTTGATGGAAATGTGCTTGGTTTCCTGCCAGCTCACCCGCTTTTCCCAGCTCTCAGCTCCCCGGCATCTCACGTGGAATGGTGCCAGAAAGTCAAGTTTCTTCACGTTCTTGGCCTGTTTGGCAGACTGCCACAAAGGATGGGAGTCTGGGCTCACGAAAGTGGACAAGAAACCTTATACATGCACATACAACCATACACATACTCTCACAGGTCATTTAAATCCATGTCAGTTCATTCAAAGTAAAGGTTTTTTTACATAGAGGGTCTTTTAAATATGACCCTCCTATGGAAAATTTCTCATGTTGGAATTTTAATTCCAAGTTGCAACTGAAAAAAAAAATTGGGGAATATGAAAAATTTTCCTTGTAAGGGAAATACTGATTCCTGTGCAACTACATGTAGCACTATTGTCTTTGAGGCTATCAACAGCTCCATCTGCTTTTCTTTTTCATTGCATAACAAGATCTGTATTTGTAACAGGTAAGATGTTTACACACTTAACCTTAACAAAACAAGATGATATTTTTAGAGTTTTGTAAATATTTATTTTAAAAATTCCTCTTAAACCACCTTAAATAAGCCAGGCAATCTTTTCTTGGTCACTAAGTTTTAGTCTGTGGACTGAGGGGATAGAGAGTTTCAATGTTTTTGGCTGATTAATAAACAGAAAATAGGCATATATACTGAAATTCTGACTGAGAGGTCCCTGAAGCAGGAGCACTGTAATGTACTTTTCCATAGCCTCACTTCATGCACTGCAAGCTGCTCAGTCGCTTGTTATATGTAAGTAAATAAATAAACTTCAATCACACTGTGTTAGGTAATTTCTGACTGGGGGGATGTGTTCACATTTGAGACAAAAAGCAGTTGATTCAAGTAGCCATTAATGAATTCTTTTTCTGATTATTCTTAATACCTTGGATTAGCATAACAAAGTCAGACTCTTTAGGAGATCAGTACTTGAAGCAGTTAATTTTTCAATTGAGCTTTTGAGAAGCTGGGCTTTATAGTAATAGATGAAGTTCCTACTACTTCATCGAAGAAAGGTTCCTGAGTAGAATTCCACTGCTGTGTAAATTGGCATTGTGGTCATCAAGTCTGATCCTCACTGTCTGTCTGTCAAAAAAATATTGCTTTTGTAATAATAGGAAAACGTTAAATGTCCTGTATAAGATGCTAAAATTTCTATTAAACAGAGAAAATATCTTTCTTCGTCAAAATAAGGGAAAAAAACATTACTTATTCTTTTCGGGGGGGGGGGACACTGTGTAGTAGAGCAGGAGGCTGCATTGATGCTGCCTCTGTCTCTTTCACAAAATTGTAATGTGATCTGAAATTGCTCCCAATGCCTTTTTTTCTGATGCGATAAAATGGGAATCATCAACAAAATAGTCCTGTATTAATGATAGCATTATGTACACAAATATTTGTAAAAGGCTTAGATAAAATGCACTGTTAGACTCACTAAGCATTAATTTGGGGTGTTGAAGATTTTTATTATCCTGGGAGTTAACTTTGAATGTTCTAAATGTACGTGTTTCTGCCCTTGTCATTGTAATAATGCTGAAGAAGGCTCCATGGGTTGCAAGCAGCAGAAGAAAGTGGGTAAAGAATTTATTGGCAGAAACTTTAGTTCAGTCCTAAAAGTTGTCATCTCCCTCGCTGTGGCTGCACACAATCCCAAGATCCTTTGCTTGCATTAACCTTGACATCAGTCTATCCATGAGGAGGAGAAAATGGGATGTGTGTGAGTGTATATACACACACACATACACAGCAGGATTGAGCAATTCAAATTAATCCTCTGAAAAGAAATTTTAAGATTAATAAAATCACAGACTTTTTAATTGGTTTCAAATTAATTGTTCCTTGCTAAAAATGACGCAACAGAAACCTGTATGTTAATGGTTGCTTTCTAATGTCCCTAAATTGAACTCTCAGTTGCCCTCTCTAATCTCCTAATCTTTTTGCAAAGGAGAGCAGAAGGGCCTCTCTACAAAGCAATCTTGACTGCTTTATTTGACTCATTGGGGTGAGAGGAAAAAGGGAGGGGGGGTGTAACACATATCATGCTGCAAATACAATTCAACATGTGCAATGAAGTGACAAGTGAATTCTTCAGGCCTTTATGTCAAAGAATCAGTGCTGGACTGTGGTGTGTAAGCAAAGACGTCTCGTACTGTTATCTGACCAGTGTTCTCTAAAAGCAACAGTCTGACTGAGGGGAAAAAAATATCAGCTCAACTCTCTGGAAAATAGAAGAACACTGGCACTGACTTTCCTCAGCAACTACCTTGCATAAAGTGAAGCTCAGCTCTTTACTGTAAGACTGAACTAGTTCTGACCTCTCTCCCCTGTTGCAGGCACTTGCAGCTGCTCTCCGGTAGAATGAGAAAAATCTGATTTCCATACAGAAGTGCATCATCTAAGATTTTGAACTTTTGTCTATTCATCCAGACATAATGTAACACATTTTTCTGATTGTTCTCTGGATGTGTTAAGGGGCTTAGATAAGTCTATGCTTGAAAATTTGCATCTGGATCCAAGTTCTTTGACCATTTCTACCCCATAATAGGAAGACATTGAAACAAGCAATTCCACAGAAAAAAACTACACTTACAGTATTTTGGGATGCTGGGTTTGGTGTCACCTGAAAGAGAGAGCAAGATATGATTCTGTTGTGCAATGCATGTTGTGCTGTATGTTTTCATAAGGAGGCTGATTTTCTTAATGCAAACAAAAAGTTTGAGGTTAGACTGACGGTGTTTCTGTTCCCAATGTACTAACCTTCATGACAATTTCTATTAGCTCTTCATGTTGTACGACCTCAGACTCACAGTGAAATCACCTTTATCCAGAAGTACACACCCTGGTATATTCCTTAAAACCAGGGATGGACAAAGATAAGAAGCAGGGATTCCTAACTCCATATGCTGAATTAGACTGAGACCAATGGGCCTGTATAGAATGTAGATTCTCAAATGTTTGGAGGTTCAGGAACATGGCCAGTGCAGTGCTGGGCCTGGGGGATGAGAAGCAGCAGGGGAGAGCAGCCACAGAGAACAGAGCTAAGGATTCAGGCTTGGACTTTTATAGGAGACTATGGAAGTAAAGGCATCTCTCTTCTATAGTCTGTCATCAATACCTATTAAAAGCTTATATTTCTTGCTATTGATCTCTCTCCATTTGCTGTAGTAAACTGGACCTGATTTCTTGATCTATCTTTCTGTAATCAGCTACCTTGACCCCAAAAGCTGATTACAGTAACTAAATTAAACTGTGTGCAGTGGTGTATCATCCCATCAGATGGCACAGATGAGTTCTACATCTCCTTGGAGTCACCCAAATCAACTATTAATAGCTAGTTTAAATGTAAGAATTCCTATGCGGTTCAGTTTTTCTTTGGTCATAAGATATTCTGGAGGTTTGGGGTTTTTTCTTCCTGAAATTGTTGTGCTGTTTTCGGTACTTAAGAGACAGACTCCAAACGAAGCAGCCATTCCTAACCTATGCAGACAAAGGGAGTGGTTCCCTTAGCAACAGGAACCATGTGGAGGTTCTCAGAGAGCTCTCTTTTCCCCCTACTCGTGTTTTCTTTTAACTCAACATTTTGCACAGCGTCTTGCATGGAGACTCCGACAGCTGGGCTGGAGGCAAACGGTTCTTCCGGCTCTAGCTAACCAGTGCTCGAAAGGCAATTGTTCTACGCTCATCAGACAGAAAAAATTATAATCATGGGTAAGTGAACTGGCACACAATCAGAGTTCATGCTGAGGAGGGGGAAAGTTTACTGGCTGGCAACCAGAAGTGTCCAGCACTTCCCAGTAGGCACGTATGTTTGAAACAGGGGTACTAATGTGATGCTTACCTTGTTTACTGGTAGGATTGTATGTCTGTATTTAGCATTTCAGGGTTTGGAAACATTAGCACAACTGGGTTCTAGTCCTTAGTATGCTACTGACTTCCTTTATAGCCCTGAACATCTCACCTCACCTCTCTGTTTTCCTTCCCCATCCACTAAATGGAGATGATATGCCATGAGGATCTTGAAAGGACTGTAAAGTACTGTAGAAATATACCATATTGCTCGGCAAAATTGTATTTGCTTTTGAAGTTAATGATAAAGTGTGCAGAATCTGAATAAAGTATTGCTCTTTTATTGAAGATTTAGCTCAATTAACTTTTCTGTAGATCTAGTTGCTTTTCTTCAAGGTACAGAAGAGGACATATGTGCATGTAGTGTCTGTACATACATGTGCATATGCATAAAAATTTGTGTATGCTGGTGTATAAATAACAGAAATAGAACAGTTTATTTCCCTCAAAATAGCTATAGCATTGGTAAAATAGTAGCTGTGTTTCAGAGAAATCCAGCATACTATAAAATAATGGAATTTAATCTTTGTATGTATTGAAATAAACACATGTTCTGCTCTCCCTAAAGTCTTATATATTACCAGAGCTCTTGCCAGTCTCAGCTGCAAAAGCCTAATGCATGAACTCCGTAAGTTTGTAGTCGTTTTACCTAAAAAGAGACATCTGAATTAATCCAATTTTACGTCAGTTATTTTGTGGGGGACTTGCATAAGGGAAAAATTTGTCTCTCAGTTCTTCCTAATTTAATGTACAAAGTTCCTCTGGTCACAATTTTTCATCACATTTGAATTAAAATGCAGGCATTTGAGTTCATATTTTGACAAATAGTGCTGCATACTGATCATTTGGATGCAGGCATCCTTTCATTGCACACTTACAGACGAGTCTCATGATGTCGCAGTGAATGCATTTACCACTACAGGCAACTTAGTTGCTCTTATTTCAAATGTGATTACTGCAGGAAAAAATAGTTGTTGGTAACTACATGCGCAGAGCAGCTGCAGAAGTATCATGCATCAGCTATCCACGGTCATGTCAATAATGTACTGTTATTACTCTTCCTATTCCTTGTGCAATGCTAACCTTCTACATATCACTTGCTATGTGCTTGTACAGCACCCAGTACCACTAAGCTTTTCCTAGATAATCACAGGTTCAAACAGTCATAATACTCCCTTTTGCGTGGTAATTGACAATTTGTCTCTTAGCTCCAATTTAAATTAAGAAAAATTGCCATGTTTGCACCTTTATGAATAATGTTAGCTTTTGTGCCTGAATAAAGATGAAGGCAATAATGTAATGTCATTGAAATGAATTGTTCCTCTTTTCTCTCTGTGGTTTTATTTCCCTCCTTTTATGCTCTACTTCAAACAATACTACTGCATGAATCAGTGATACCAGCTAAGGTACAGGATTAAAATATTTTACATTTAGTAGGCAGTGTTTGAATTCCAGATTACAATTTGGTATGTATATTTTGTAGTATGTGAAGAAAATCCTGCTTTTAGGGGTTTTTTTAGCAAAGATTTTAAGTAACTGCACTTGATCTTCTTGATTACTTCCCCCATCCCCATTTGGTGTCTAGTTCTGCAGTTTTCTCTTGTTCATAATTTACCCCATCTTTTTGGGTAGAGTTTATTTTCATTCAGATGAACAAAAATGTCAGTCCTTTTGCCAGGCCTGCTGTTAGAGGTTTTGTATGAATAAGCCACTGAGACCACTTTGAGTTACTTCAGATTTAGTAAGTTTGTACTGTTTTAGCAGTAGGTCTACTGTGCCTTTCATTCAAGCATTTGAAGTGCACTGCAAACGTAAATGAAGCCTCCCCAGAAATCTGGAGACAAGGAAGTAACACTAAGGGATCACTTCATCCAGAAACTAAGTAAATAACAAGAATTCTAACAATCTACAGAAGTGCTACATGTCTTAGAACAGGAAGCAAAGATCTAATGCAGAAGAAGCAGATTAGATTGATACCAACACCTATTTCAATTTCTTGATGCTTCACATATAGGACACATATATAGAGTAAGCTGAAACGGAAGAAGTGGATGTTAGTCTTAAAGATTAAAGAAATGAATGATGATTGACCTATAGGAAGAGTTATGAGAAGCTTATTTATGTGGCTGGCAGCCAAGAAGTTGGAGAAGTTTCATGCTTTTAGCAAGAAGGATAATCTCATACAGATCATATCTCTGGATTTTACCATTTTTATATACTATAAGATTTTTCAATGCCAAGTAAAAGGCAAGGCTTACAATGTGAGTAATTCTTTTTTCAGTCTGATTTATTCATTAAAAGATCAGCAGGTATAACTCCTCCAAGATACCCCTGGCTAAAAAGCAAATCATATATTAGCTTATGCATGGATCATGGCTTTTTATATAGTAGCCCTGAAAAGAGGACTGGTGTGATAGTCTGATGCGATACTGCCCCTAGAAACCTGTTATCAGTCATCTGATCCACTGCTAAAATACATTACTATTGCATGAAGGTAGATGGTGGGCATCCTCTTCTATAAAGACTTTTCAGCATCTTTTGTGGAAAGAGCCAGAAAACCTAGGAATTGTGAATGGCTCTTATGCATCTGTTTCTAATCCTGGAACTCGCCTGGCATTTTCAAAGAGCCTTGAAGGATTTAAGAAGCCAGGACTAGTGACCATATACAGTCTGTAGCTGTTGTTCAGCAAAGTAGCTAGAGTCTTTATCCTTGTGTCATTTAAGTTCTGACTCTGGGTATGTCCACATGGCAAACTTTGTAATGTAGCTAGAGAGATGCATGTGGGTCGAATGCCAATTAGTCCCCGGGACTAATGGCCCAGCTACTCACTTATATAGATGGAGGCCCTGAAAGTAGACAAAGTGCCCCAAATCTTTCATTGCCCCAACATCTCATTTAGTCATGTCATATCACTGAGCCAAACACAGTTCTTACTGTAGCATATGCTAGTGTGCTCCTACTGACATAGGTAACAGCAGCTGTAAAAACACTGCGGGAATGGGCTTAGCTTGTTCCAGGTTGATGAGAAGACAAACTCTCCAAAGACCCATGAGAGCACTCTAGTTTCTAAGGTGTAGGAAATCTAGTGCCTTCATGTCTTCATTGCTAGTGTTGTCCCTGCTAGCTCATTTATGACAAAATTTGCTATAATCGCATTATGTTCGCTTGATGTGTAGGCATACTTGATGTGGTATAAACTGTACTGAATAAACAACTGGAAAGTGTTATAGCCCAAAGATTTACTTCACTGAAAAAATATATTCCCCAGCAACTAAGATGTAAAAATAACAATGTGATGTGCTTAAAAACTTAATGGCAAGGAACAGTGCACTTACATCCTCTAAAGTGCAAGAGTAGGTGGGACATCTGAAAGAGTTCAGCAAGGAGTTTGGATAAACAAGCCTTGTCTCAAAGCCTTTTCAAATTCATAAATATCATACATATGCGAAGACTTAGATTAATGTTTCTTCTCTCTACTTGAATGTTATCAATAGAGTTTTAATGGACAGCCTATGGAGAACCAGCATTACTTCCTTACGCCCTCATTTTTAATTACTTGCTTCTATTAATTCTTTAGTCATGGGATTTGTGGAGCTGTTTTCTCCTTTTCCTATGACAAGTTGATTTTACTTCTGTATCAGTTTTTGTTTGTAGATGTTGCCTTTTCATACATCCTTTCTCTTTTTCTTCCACTCAATGGATGAAAAAAGAATCTTTTCTTTCTTTTCCTTTCTCTACTCTTTCAGCGCCTTTATGAAAAAGCACGTAAATGTGTGTTTGTAGAGTCTGCTATACAAAAGCTATTCTGAATTGTAATAGGGATTGATTCATGGGATCATCCTTCGACTCTAGCCTATTGCCTGGGACAGTTGTAGGAAAAACTACGTGGGAGGGTCTTCAAAATAAACAACAACTGTGGTTTATCATTTCATTTCTCTGTCTCAAGAAATATTTCTCTTTAATCTCAAAAAGGTAAAACCAAGACCTGAAAAAAGTCCTTCGCTGATTTTGTGTTAAGTCTGTGTTAAGGATCATCTCATGTATGATTCAGATTAGGTTTGTTCTGTAGTAGTAAACCTTGAGGGTTTGGAGTGCATTTTGGAGGAAGGTCTGGAAGTTCAGTATGAGCTTAAAGTTGATGTCTAAACTTGCCTTCCCCAGAAACATATCAGAAATGCATATACAACAGCTCTGAGTTCAGGGTTAGTTTCCTGCCTTAAGGCAGATGTTGAGCGGAGAAAGATAGAAATCTGCAGAGGGATCCCAACACACCCTTTTCTAAATCTTTTAAGGCTAATGTCTCCCTTTCCTTTTGCATCCTGACAATGTTGAAATTAATGATCTTTGGATTTAAATTTCACATGGAGTCAAGCTGAGAAGATGTACCTGAATCCAAGTTTCTTCTAAATACAAAGTTGCTGCAGCTTTTGTTCAGAGCTAATCCTTGTGTGAATCATATGGCAACGCTCAGCATGCCTGGTCTCCTGAAGATGTTCCTTTGAGGTCAGCAATTGTCTCAAGCAAATATTTGCCACTTCATAAATCTCTGTTTGTATAGGCTGGATTCTATAGCTTCTTTTTTGGGCAGTGCAAGATTATACAATAGCTATCATGCATCACCAGGGGAGTAACAAATTCTTTTGGAAAAAAGAGACTAGATATTCAGACTGAAACACAATGCTTTTTGTAGCCAAACTAAGTTTTAGATCAGTCAGATTGTCACTTGAAATAGATAGGAATTTCAGGTCCAACATATTAATGCTTAAAATAATATGTTGTGAAAATTGACGTGCAGTCAGTGCACTTTTGAAAAGCAAAGGAAAAAGTTTGAAATATTTCACAGAATGTATGATTATGGTGCTTGGGGAAGTTTCTGTAATAATATTTAAAATTATGACTGTATTTCAAAAATTATTATAATGAAGTGTATCAAATTTGTTCAGAAGTTAATGTTGAGTTAGAATTGTCATTTAGCCATTTGTACCTCTTGAAAAGTATATGTATCACTAGGCATTTTATATATGGAAAATTTGATGTATGGTCATTGCAAAAGGATATGGAAAAGAACTGGCCATTTTTACTGGATTCTGTCTGGTGTGACAATACTTTTTGGCTCAAAAGTGAAGGTAATCATTCAATTATTATTTGATATATAGCCAGAAAATTATTCTTTAAAAATAATCAACATAGCATTTTACTTTGTTTGAGTTGGAATTTAAACCAGATGATGGTTGTTAGGGGCTTTTCAAAACTAAATGGGCTGATACATTATAAAATATCCTACATCTAATTAGTTAATGTTGATTATGTTAAAAGTGACCTCCATTGTATAATTCCTTCTGTATAATCTGATTGCTTTTCACTGCGGTACTGTGTACAAAGAAGCTCTGTGACATCTCCTTTGGGCAGCTGAACGTCTCTATGTTGTCTGTCTAAAGGGTTCTTCAGTTTTCTAACACAACGTTGTAAGACTTAGGCTGATGGTGTCTGAACTTGACCATTGTGGTCAATTGGGATTAAAAACAAATGTCATAATAGCTATATGTTCACTGCTTTCCAGGATATTCTTATATAAAGTATATTTTGTATCTCATTATCTGTATCTATTTTGAGCATTTAGGACAGAAAGTGTGCAGTCTGAGTGTTCACAGGGGTAAGGGTAGAGCCTCAGCTGTGACATGTTTCAGCACTACCAAATTCAATTGAACTGCTACAGTTTACATCAGCTAAACAATTGTTCCTTGCAGCAGTACATTAAAAAATAACTTGATTTCATTTAGATAATAATAAGAAGCTGAGAGTTGCAGCATTTGATGGCTCAAAGTGAGGCATGTATTTTTACATGATGTCATGCTACAGGCATGCTGTTCTAGGCATTTTTAAAACTCCGTAAGATGATAGGAAGATGAAGTTTTGGAAAGCATACCAGATTCTGAGCAATGTAAGAGAAAAACAGAGTGGAGGGAAAGATTGGTTTGAGGAGTTGAAGTTTCTTTCTTTTTGTCACTGCTTGTCTGCAGTTTGGTGATAACCATTGCTCCAGACAGCTCCCATCCTATCTCGTTATTGTCCCTATTGAACAACAGTAATTCTTTGCTATTTTCTATTTAAGGGAACAAAACAGAATGACAAAAGAGTTTCTCCAAGTGATATCTGCTGTTGACTTCAGATGGCTATTTATTTAAACCCATGGTATGCAATAGTAAAGCTGTGAAAGTGGTACTATTTACACTGAGCATTGTCAGTCCTCATAGTCTGATTATACTGCCAGTTAGGATTATATTTAGATTCATCATTCAAGAAACAAAGAAGGAATTGGGATAGAGAGAGGAGAGATGTGCTAGGAGGATGGTAATGGTAAAAGTAAAAATATTTTAGCCTATTACCTTCTAGTCTACCTGGCTACCTGGTCACAGAGTACAGTGTGCCTTTGCAGGCAGAGGTGGCTAACTGAGAGATAAATGTATGTGGTTTTATACAGTCTTCATAACTTGCAGCTGAACATTATTTATAGATATTAATTAGTTCTCTGTCTCTGCTATTTTGTTATGAACCTCTGTCCAGCTTTCTGGCATGCTTTTTATCAGGATGATTAATAGTGAACTTTTAAAATGATTTAAAAACTAACTCCCCTGCAGGAATCTGTAGAGAGAAGAAAGGTGATAGTAATGCAGTGCTTTAGTGCAATACTGAGAAACTGTATGTTGAGAATAAGTGTAGTCATTGTTGCATGTGATTTTTTTCCTTTGAAAACTTTTGCTGAGCTTAATATTGCTATTGAAAAAGGTGATGTTTTAGACTCCATATTTAAATTGTTGACATAAAGTGTATTTAGTTGTAAACCCAGCAAACTCTCTGTAAATTGTATGTCTCAGACCTTACTCTTGCAAACACCTACTCATGCGTCTTACCTCATCAAAATCAGCTATTTATACACATAAGTGTGCCGATTGGGCTTTCTTGCTTTAAATCAATGAGTTAAGAAAGACTACTGCTTTCAGGACACTGATTGATTTATGCATGTTAGCAATAAAATACATAATATACCATAGTTCTTTCAAAGTGCCAAGGCAACTTCATTGGGACTTTTATCCTGCTCACAAAGTTTGCCATACAGGACCAGGTTTCAACAGTGATAGATTTCCCAACAAGTGGCTAGATTGTTTATTTCATGTTAGTTAGGCCACTACATTTCTTAAATAGGGTTTTTAGATCTATCTTGGGATTTCAAATTAATATCATAAAGGGTTTTTGTTGGGACAGAAAGGGAACATAATCAAAAAGCCTCTGAAATTAATGGAAGTTTTTAGCGCTGATCAATGAGCTGTGAGTTTAACTTTCAAAGGATGTTTTTCAGAATTAATTCACTTATTTATATACCTCATTTATGAACCTGATTATATTTTTTTCTGTCTTGCTAAAAACCACACAGCCTTTAGGATCAGAACCCTGAAATTTCCAGTACCTAGTACAGTAGCTGAAATATAGCAGCTCATACTTCATTTTACTATTTTTTTTGTTGTTGTTCTTAAAGAAAAGATTGAAATTATATATAAAACCCAAGACATCCAACTGGTCAGACACGGGAAGGGGAGTAAGCAGAGCCAGCTGCTAATCATGTCTCCGCCACTATGTAACTAAACCCACACATGACTATCATCTCTTCACCTTGCTGTTTCCTCTGTGTCTTACTTATTTATATTGAAACCTTGAAAGGGAAAGTATTCTCTCTTGCTAAGTGTTTGTAGAGCATATAGCCCAGTTTCAGCAGAGGCCTCTTGATACTATAGTAATAAAAATAAACAATTAAAGTCTAGAATAATTGCTTTAATTAGATGTTTTAGATCTGACCAGCTGCAGATTATGGTAGAAATGTGTCATGCTGGCTGCTGTACTGGGTACAGAATAACTGGTTTGTGTCCTTAAGCTTGCCAACAATATTCTTTTCAACTGGCGTTATTAACCTGTATTCCCCCCAAGAACTGAAATGTAATACCAGTATGGTAACAAACATAAAAATGCGTGCCATGTTTCCATGTATTACTAAATTGTTTTATTTTGAAAAAGTTTAATTATTCTCTAATGTATATTCCTTCCCCAATACAAAATCTGTAACATTAGGGATCTCCACAGATCGTAATTCAGTCTTTGCTCTCAACACATTCTCTCTTACTTTCTTCGCACTTCCGTATTACAAGAATAAGAGCAATTTTCCTAAGATCCAGACTTTTTCTCCTCTCTGGAAGTTCTGGTTTCTGTTCATAGTTCTCTGTTTTGTAGAGTTGAAAAAAAATATTTAACAGTTGGTCATGTGTAAAGTTCCAGTTTGCAGTGGGTGGAAGTTTTTAGTTTTACTAAATTTGTGTTGTCAATTTGTAATAGTTGAGTGCTACAACACAAAATGTGCACCGTGTTTGGTATGGAATGCTGGGGAGAGAGAGACACCTTGGTTTTGTGCAAAGACTTACTGGAATCTTCTGCTGTGCTTGTCTTTCTGGTGTGACCAGGGAAATTCTTGCAGACAGTAAAAAAAATATACTCAGGGTTGGAAGTGTAGAGTAAATCAGATAAATTATTTCCTTTTCATAATGAAACATGAATAGTTTGTACATGATTCTACAGGTGAAATTCATCATTAATGGTTTCCTGTTCTTTGGTTAAATCTGAAACAGGAATGGATAGCTTTTGAAAGTTCTTACTTACAGTGTCTTACTATAGCCACTAATAATGGCTTCCACCATATATGTGACAGTGTTCTCTATGTGTGAGAGAACACGGAGTGTTGAGAGTTCAGTAGGCATTTAATAAAATAAGAGCTTGTTCTTCTGAACAAAAAGTATTTTTAAATAGTGGCTTTTAGAAATCTGTCCTTATGGGGAGTCACTTCATTTTTTGATTTAAAGGTTGGACTCTGAACTGGATTATTAACATGCAAACCCGTGCACCAGCAGACACATAATATACCTGTCTCAAGATATTTTTGAAATGTCACCTAAAATAGTTACTAGCCAATAGAAAAATTGCTGCAAAGGAAGCTATGGTGTCAGTTTATGTGTATTAGCATATGCAGCAACCCTGTGTGGTCACTTTGAACACTCAGTAAGTACAAACCAGTTTATTCCACTTTCTAAGGATTTGGGGTATGGTGAGTGGATTAACACAGGGAATTACTGCAAAGTAATCGGTATGCTGTAAATTTATGTCCCAGTGTAATTTGCAGTAATTTCCTGGGTAGACAAATGCAACGGAAAATGAAACGGAAATAAACGAACAGACAGAAGCAGAGCAAACCCCAGCTCGCAATCCAGACTGCAAAACTGAAAAAAACCCAAGTTTCCATCTGGCTGAATATAAAGGAAACACAGTCCATAAAAGGGGATACTGAGATCTCCTACAAGTTCAAACGAGGACAGCTATGCATCCTTAGAGAAGCCATGACCAAACTTGTATGGGTAGAAATATAAAAATAGACTGTCAGCAACTTTGTGGTTTTGTTTTCACGTTCTGTAAGACAATCACTGGTGGTAGACAGACCACCCCAGTGTGCATCTGACTAATCTGTATAGGAGGTTTAAAAATTAAATATGATTTTTACCTAGTTTCTCCTAGTCTGCTTGATAGTGCATGGGGAGGGCTTTTATGTGGCATATTTGGTCATACATGTTAGAAAGAAGTGGTAAAATTAAAGTATTTGCTAACCACTGTGAAAATTAAATGCAGCCCCTGTGTATGGGAAAGTTGGAGGAGATTTTTTTGTGTAATTCCCTCTTAGTGTACTGAAGCATTTGTCCCTCAGCAAAGTGCTGTTGATACAGGAGTGGGAACCAAAGGCCCCACAGCCATCTTTTCTGCCTCAGTAAAATGCATTCATTGTAACTAGAAATACAAAGATAAAAAATGGCTCACATAAGCCAGGCACCTGAGCATATCTTCATTTTAACTGTTACAATCTGATCTTTTCATAAACATAGTGTTACATTTCCCTTTGAAATTTTATTTTGATTTTGATTTTGAATTTTAATGACCAAACACAGCAATCTGAAATCTCGTAGGCTCCTTTGCAAAATCTTGCCCTTTGAACAACAGTGAAATATATGGGTCATTTCCTGGTCTGACTTTTGGCAATGGGACCGTAGTGTATTTTCACAAAGTGAGATGTTTCTCCCCAGATTTGAGCACCTAGTAACATCAGTCTTCAGTGATCCTTGCAGGCTGGCAGGAAACACATAGTCTCACAAATGTGTCCTGGTCAGAGACATAACAGGGTTTGCCTGTGCATACTGTGCAGGTTTATCTGGATTCATCATCTCCAGTGAATAGGAGAAAAAGAGGTCTTACTCACCTGCGCCTGCTTCTGCACCAGGCAAGGTTAATATTGCAACACAAAAATTGTTCTAGCAAAGGGAAAAGGAACACTTTCCATTGCAAAATTGGAAACGTCAAGACAGAAGAGAAAAAGGGAAATAACAAAATAGACTAGACTTGTTACCAGTCCTCTGAGCGAAGGAAAGACAAAGGGATCATTCTACCCCTCTCCCCCAGTTAGGTAAGACAGATCAACCAACATTTGTTTTTTATCTTGTTATCTAAAGAAGTTCTATAGGGACATGTCTTTGACTGCAGCAGGGAAACAGGCAGTTCATAGATGGATTCAGTATCATCAGGTGACACTAATCCACGACTCATAAATGCTACCACACTATTACTACTACTAATAGCTTCTACATAGCGTGTCAACCTGAGCCTCCCTGCGGTCATCCCCAGCGCCAGCTCCTTGGAAATCTCTTTGCAGCACTTCTTGTTGAAGAGGGGAAGCTAACTTGGAGTTAACTCTCTTCACCAGGAATGGGGTAGTGCCCCTTCATCAGGTCATGCAACAAACTCATAAAGAAATAAAAATAAATCTGATTTTCATTCCTAGTTTGTTCCAGACAACTTCTTTTGTATAGATGAACGTTGTGGTTCTTTTTCCAAGAATGATGTGGCTTGATGGGATGGGGAATGGTATCTTTTTAGTTTACATGGAAATTGCCAAGAAAAAGACGAAACAAAAAAAATGTATTTTCTTAATTTAGAAGTCACCCCAGGAGGCTGATTTCTCAAGAGCATAAACCTCTGCCACATAATTTCATTTTGTGCTTTTCACAACTGATTAGAAAAGATAATGCTGGAGAACTTTAAAGAAAAAATGAGAAAAACACAAAGTCGTGAACTGGAATAAGAATGAAAACTTGACTGTCATCTGTAAATAAGCTATCTTGATAGGGGAGTGTTCCTACCGGCCTTTTCTCTTGCAGGGTGAAAACTAATTCAATATAGTTATTTTCCCAGTTTTCTCCCTTGAAAAGCTGAGCTCTGAATCTGGCTATTACCACAAAAACATTTAAAAATTACATCTCTGATGCTGTATTTAAAGCTCTTCCCCTTTCAGGTATCATCTGACCAAGATATTTCAGCTTATGCCTAAATATAAGCAGATTAATTAATTGTGCTGAAATGGCTGTGTGAATTCCCACTCATAAAGAAAGACTCATTCTTTCAAGTATCTTTTTTAACTGCGTCTAAAATCCTCAACCATTATCAAGAAACCTGCATTTCATAAAATGTATTTAAGGATGAAAAGATTGTTCCAAATTTGTTTCCAGATATACCTGTGAATTCATGGTTCAGTCCTTCGGATTGTAGTCGACTTTCACTATGGAAGGTATTTGCACCACTTAGCTTAGGTGGCAAAATGGGGGGCCCAGACTCACCTCATTGGAGGTAGGTGACATCCAAATTTAACCAGTCTCAGTTCCTCTGAGATGCTTGCCTCACTGCTTTGACAATAAAGGAAGCATTCACTACCAATGTATGTACCTAAAATGAAGGCAGGGCGACTGTCTCGTCCTCGCTATGTCTTCCAACAGAGCCAACAGCACGGCATTTTGATTACAGGATTATCTGCCTCTCAGGTAAGTATTTGTTGCACTTTAAACTTTTATGCCATTGACAGAAAGACTGCATCTGTTTAAACTTAAGTGCATACTTTAATATTTTACTGCATGGGAGGAAAAATATCTTTCCATACCGACTGAATGAATGTTAGAAAAGAGACTAATGTAATAGGAAATTCTAATGTTGTGTCATTAACTGCTGTGGTGATGCTCACCTACTTGATCTACAAAATCAGGATCTGGGTCAAATTTTGTCAAAGTTTCATAGCCTAGATTTTCAGTTTGCAAATGGTGGAAATCTGTTACTCTGAAACTTCTAGCTTGTTTTTCAGGCTGTCAAAGCTCAGAAGTTCAGACAGACATTTGGCTGAGAACCCAAAACCTGAAATTTTCACCAAACTGGAAAATTAATTGAGTTTTACTTGTCACTGTGTATAATACTGATACCGACATTTACAGCAGAAAATATTCCTTTCCTAGCTAGAACTGTAAAGCTTTTAAAATAAGTTTTTTCAACTTAAATACTGTGACATCTGTGAACTTCTGCCAATTTTTAACAGCAAAATCATTGGTTCTCTGGAAATAAATACTACAGGCCTCTTGAAAAACCACTTTAGACTTCAGAAATGTCCTACTTCCTAATTGTGATCAATAAAGGATTCTTCAACTGGCAGAATAGCTTCCCTTTATATATATGCTTTCTTTACACACAGATTTTGTTGTCATTAGTGGATTCTGTATGTGAAACAGTACTACTATACAGTAGAGAAATGTCCTGAACAGCAAGAACAATTTTTCAGTAATTGAACTTGCATATAGAGTAGTGAAGAATTTGCATGATTACAGATGTTGTAGAAGAGTAAATATAAAGGCACTGTTACCTGCAGGAATGAAATCCATCTTGTCAGCTAGTTGGAAGACTCATGAGAAGGAATTTCCTGTTGTGGCCAATTTCATCTCTCCTTCCTCCGCCCCCATTACGTCTTTGCTGTGCCTGCTTCTTCAGCTCTATCCGAATATATTTTCACTACGGCACATTTAGTTATCAATCAACGGGAATCTCAGCTGCTGTTGTGCTTGGTGGACAAACTGTTCTTTCTTTACACTAACAAGGAATGCCTGAAATAGCCAGACACACAGCACTGATTGATGCAGCTACAGTTTATACACCTAGATTCAGACAGTCTGAAACTGCCAGAATTAATGGCTTATTATTAGAAAAATACTTCTGCTAGACTTATAATTTAAAACCATTTAAATGTCTCAGGCATAATCACTGAAGTTAAAGTTTTAGCTCGTAGCTTGATGGTATGAATTAGACACATGTCTGCCTGTCTCAGGTGCGTTTTCTCTTAATGTTTTTGCTGTTTTAAGGTTTTCCTGTATTTCTAGGACGTGATATCTGGGACGATCAAGATTGATGCACAACTTTCTATAGATTACATTATGCCCCTGACTAATACCGCTGAGCAAAATAGAAAACTGTCCCTCTTCCACCGAGTCAAGCCTAGTCCAAGCAGGGTCTGGATCTCCTGTAGAATACAGCTCCCACTTTTCAGTTCTTGTAGATAGCAATGTTCTGGTGTTAACTTCAGGGAGGGAGGAATAATTAAAATATGAAATGCAAACTTCCCCACTCCATAAGCTACAAAGAAGGGGAAGGAAAAGATATAGCAAACAGCATCAGAGATGGGAGCTGTTTCTTGCTTATCACACTAGTGAAAAGCATGTTTAGAGGCTCTTGCGATGAGCATGGTTCTAAAGGGCTGAGAGTATAAAACGACCAAAATCCAAATCAGCTAGAACTCTTAAAGCATAATAACAGTCTGATTTGGGGGAAGTTACGAGAAAGATGATGGGACCCCAAAAGTTTAGGACTATGTAATGTTGTTGCACAAACAGAAATGACCATACATCTTCGTTTACAATCTTGAACTATCTGATTAGCTCAACTCGGTGAGTGCCCACTGCTGAGGGAAAACACCAAGAGGCCACCCCCTAAAGGGAATCTACATTTGCTGTAGTGTTGGCAAAAGCAACAACTGCTTTTTCTCCTGGACTTACTCTATGACATATAACAGAATTAAGGGCTTCAGAGAGAACATGTTGGAAATGGAGGGAAGGTACCAAGTGAGATATGAGAGGAGTAAGATACCACACAAACAGGGGCTATGGGACAAATAGCTCAATTTTGCCACACACATTCTTACTGCCTTTGACTGTGACTCTTAACCTAATGGTTAGCCTTTCTGTTTTAAATATAAGAGTTAAAGTTTGTGACTGGCTTTCGTCATGAAAATGAACCATGATTTAAACGCTCCGGCAGCACAAAATGCAGAATATCGAGCTATGGGAAACCTGTCCAAAGGCCGTATCAGTACTGAGTGCTCAAGAATAATACACAGGCTGCCCAGTTAGGTGAAATCAGAAAAGACAAGGAACTAAAAGAGGATTGTAGCTCTAACTGAGATTCAAAGCATAAGGCTGTGTGTTGTCTAAGCAACAGTCGGCACTCAGAAAAAGCTATCAAACAGACCTGGATATTCTCATCACTGAGTGTGTTTTGTAATGGGCAGTACCTAGCACCAAGATGCCTGAGCAAGGACAGTCTCCTACGTTTTGCTGAACTGTAAATGGCTATAGCTTTGCCACCTGTGTTAATACAATACTCAGTTTAATACAATACTTTTAGCAAAATTGTCAATGTGCTTAAGGAAGACTTTAACTGATGGAGTTCTTCTGTTAACTAACTAAAGGAATTTTTCTGGGAATACTCAGCATTTCAAAATATTTATGAAGGTTGATGCAAATATTTATTTATATGTCACCTGCTAGATACCTTTTTATCTCTATTCTGTTGTAGCCTAGTCAATCAGAACATCTAGTGCTTGAATCAGGTCAAACTTTTTGTGAATTGATAAACTAAAAAAGGTGGTATATGCTGAACAGCATAATTTTGTTGTAAAAAGTTTATGCTTTAACAACCATCAGTGCTGTTACTTCAGCAGTCCTCTTTTTAAGAGGATCTTTTTCATGGTCCGCTATCCCTATTCTCTAAGTCATCAGTAAAAAAAAAAAGGTCTCATCACTATTACATTTTCCTTTTTGAACCAAATGTGTGCTATTCATCAGCTTTCGAAGACAGAGGAAGGACTTAGAGGCTACTTAGGGGGGAATTGGGAGGCTTCTATATAACCTTGAGAACATGTGGGGCTGCACCCAGGGTTGCCTGTGTGCTAAGGACACACAATGTCAGTCTGCCAGCTTGGTTGGAAAAACAGATTTTTTTCCAGCTCTTGCAAAGGGCATCTCTTTTTTTCCAAGCTAGACTCCTGGTAGCTGAGCTCAGTGTGTTAGTCTGTAGAGCACAATGGCAGTCTTCAAACACTGGTTGTTATGCCAGACCATTGTTCCTTGGTTTGTCAGAGCACTAAGTCACTCTGTAAATATACACGGGGTGTTAAGTATATCTCTGTTCTCTTTCTATAAGAGCTGTTTCTGAAAAGGTTTTTTTTAACTTGAGCAGTGGCAGGAAAAACGCAGTATTGATTTCGCAGGTTATCTGAGGCAAAGTCTTGTTTTGCTTTCTCTGGATAATTTGAGGCATCCTTTATAACCATGACTTTCAGACATCCCTCAGAAAAGAAAGAATTTTAGAGCCTTTTTTCCTTGCTTTTTTTTTTTTTTTACGTAAAATCAAATATAATTTGAATATATTCAAATTGAATAAAATATATTTAGCTCTTCTTGGTGAATCTCAATACATGTGCTGTATTTAAATAAAACATAGCTTTCTTTTCTATTTATTTACCTTTCATTTGTTTCAGGAATAAATTCATAATATAGTCAGTTACAGTACACAAGTGCCTTTTTTTTGTATCTGGCTCTGAGTAGTTAATATACTTTTATACAAATTAGAGCTAAATTAATGATATGTTTGCACTAGGAACACTAGGACTGTTTGCACTCTTATTGCACTAGGAAGTTCATGCAAAGAAATATTTCTTATTTTTATTTAACATCCCAAATTTTATTGACTCGGAGTCTTAAGGTTAATAGGCATATTTATAAATATACCCACATCAATCTATATTGTGGCTCTCAGTAATTGCTAGAGAGGAGTTGTTTGCACAGGAAGTTAAGACAAATTAACTAAAGATATGAAAGTAAAGTATATTAGTTGAAGTGCATTAAAGCTTGGTGTGAATGTTCTCATTCAGAAGTAAAGTGACTGTAGTTCACTTTACCTTAATGCACTTTAAATTCACACCTTTCAGCTAATTTAGCTTAACTTCCTGTGTGGACAAGCCTTAAGATTGTTCCCATTAAATGGCAGTGCTGAGCTTTATTTTCTACTTCTTAAGTGCAAACATGTAAAATAGTCCTATGTTCTAAAGAGACTATGTTTTAAAAAGAGATTTTGTTGTGAGTTTTCCAATCATGACATTTGCTTGAATGGGGTACTCAGTGGTAAATTTTATACTTTTTAATTTTTTTTTTAATTTCAGGTATGAGATTAGTGAGAGATAGAATGTATTTATCCAAACAAAAACCATAAGACACTATGGGCAGCACATGAAACTATGACAACTCTTACTCAATGAGTTTGGATTATTTTCACTTGGGAATCTATTGGAGCAGAATGAAGATAATTTGAACTATTTTTTCAGGATTTCTGTACTTTCAAAGCTCTGGAGAAAAGGTGCTGTACATAGGCAGATCGACACACCAGCCCATACATAGCGACTTTGATGCTTTGAGGATGTGCGAAACTTGGAGTGGGGAGACCTACACACATAGAGCTCCACCCAGGAAACCTTGTCACTAACATGGCAGTGCACAGACATTTTCTGTTTGAAAAAACCTATTTCATCTCACTGTTTAGCAGTAATTTTGGTATAGGCATTCCATCTTAAAGATGGATGTTTGATGATTATTTATTACAGTGTCTTTGTGTATTTTGGAGTACTTAAGGTATAGAAACTAATCACCTTATTACTCAGCATAGATTTTTCATTAGTTTAGGTTTAGGTTTGTACCCTTTTAGTCTCGTTCATTATCAGATAAAAGATAATTGTTCTTCTCAGTTCCATTAAAAGCTGTATATTTCAAGAAACTGAGCTCTTCTCACAAAAACTTTTGGTTTACAAATTGTTTAACGTTATTTGACATGTTAGGCTCTTATTAATGTTGCGTATGTATAATATCAGGGATATAAGCAAGATTGACCTAACTAGAACTAACTGAAATCTAACCCATGTTATGTGAATTTATCCAGCCTACCTGTAGCAACATTATTTACCCTTCACAGAACTTGTGCTTCTGCAGTTACCCGTAGGTTGTTGTATCAAGCACTGTACAGAGCTGGGCAATCTAAATGCATTCAACTGAAAATAAGGATGTGAATTAGTGGTTGGATCTGCAAAGTGTGTTGGTCCCAATCCAGCAGCCTACCTGAGTTTCCACTTAATTTTTAAGTACTTAAGTGGTCTCATTGTTTTCAGTGGAACTACTTACACTTCTGAGGGGTTAAAGAAAATCATGTGCTTAATGCTTTCCAGGGTTAAGACCAGAATGCTAAACACATTTTAGGGTTTAGCGCTATGCATTTTACTCTGCCGATGACATGAACTTTAACCAGGGAGTGTGTGTTACATTTGCCAGCTGTTGTCCATGGTGTTCTATGGTTTGATCAGAGCTGGCAAGTAGCTCAAAAAAGACTGTATGGCAGCTGATAGTTAAGTATGTATATAATAAAAATTGTATTTTTGGTCTTCAGATAATGGTGAAAAAGCTCCAATTCTCTTTCATACTCTTTTCCCCATTTGTCTTATTGTTCACATTTTTTAGGAAGCAGTAATACAATTTTTAGATCAGTCTTTATTCACTGTATTCACTTTATTCTCTTTGAACATAACTTCTGTTCCCTTTTTGCATTTTTGAAAAAAGTTACAAATTGTTTGAGAAAATTAAACTCTTAGTACCAGTAATTCCTGCCAGCCTTTTCCATAAAAAGGAAACCCTATGTGAAATAGAAGAATAACATATGAAATTGTGGGTTTAAAAAATGGGTAAAGAATAGCAGACAGATATAGTAGCAAGATACATTGCCAGAGACCAACTTTTCCACACACTTTAATAAGTAAGAAAAAATATATGAATTGGTGCTTGAAAATATATTTGTATCTGATATATACTAGAAGATTTACAGAGTACAACGGAAACAAAAAGCCTTTGGCATCATTAATGGTTTGCATATTTGTAAGACTGTTTTGCCACTGGGAATTATGATAATAATGTCTTCTGTGAGTTTGACGGTTATATGTTGCCATCTCTTGAATCCTAAACATAGACAAGAAGCATTGTACAGATATTATTTGTGTTACAGGATCACCTACAGGCCCTATTTTATTAGGTATTGCATCTAAGAAAGAAAGCTTGCTGTGCAGACAGATGATGGATGAGGGTGGAAGGGGTCAGAGAAACAGGAAGCGACTTGGTCACGGTCATATAACAAGAATAGAAACGAAGTCTCCTCACTCCCAAACCCAGCGTGTTATCCAGTATTCCACGCTGCTTCTCCATCTGTATGCTTAGTTATTTCTTAAGCTCAACCACTGCTTGAAATCTGAGCCCACCTACCCTGGATGTGACAATAAGCACCACCAAAGTTTTAAGCAGGTAAGTTAAATGTGCAGGTATAGCAAATAACTTAGCAAGTGTAGCATCAGGTTTCTAATTTATCTGCAGAGACCATCATTCCAGTTGTATTTTAGCACCAAAATAGCACATTAGGCAAAAAATTTTGGCACAAATAGTGAGTTTATCATCTCTTTGTTTCCTCTGTACATATGATAGGTTCAAAGTTGCATTTCTAGCTGCTTCACAGACAGAAGTGTAGTGTGGGGGAAGGACTGTAAACTAGTGGTCTCTGCAGCCAAGTTTTTAGATTTAGGGATGATTGTCAAAGGAAACCTCTTTTCAAGCTGTCTTAGCTTCAAGAAGAATAACTTGTACCAGTTTTTAAGCTAGTCATAACCTCTGTGGACTCTTTTCCCTGGTATGCCATGTTCATCTTACAATAAGCTGTCTTTTCTGTAAAAAAGAGAAAGTCAATCATATCGTTCTGAATCAAACATGCAATTTTATGGCAAGGCTGAATCCCTTCTGTAGTGAGAGGAGGAGGAGTGAGATTGCTTCCTTTATGCTGCAGTGGGAGTGTAGCAAACGATACAGGGAGATGAAGTATCCCACAGATACAAGAAACATTGTTCATGTTGTATACATATACGTTATCTCAAAATTCCAGTATGGGAAAGTTTAGCTTGTTGTACTTCGGTCATGTGTCAGACTAGATACAATTGACATGTTTTAACACTATAGTCATTACAGTGACTCAAGAATTTCAATTGGGAAACAATTCTTCACACTGGAATTTACTGAAGAAGAAATATGGGATACCACAACTCCAGATTTTCCTCTTTCTGGATAAAAACTTTAGCTTCAAAGATTTTGCCATATTCAAACATTTATCCAGGATTCCTGGTAACACAGCAGGCCAACTGGACCATCAGTGACTGTGACCCATGTGGCAGTTGTAGTAAGCTGGTTCTTTCAAGAAATGTTTGAGTAAGTGCACATGCACTACACAGTTGCTGTCTGCCTGCAATAGATCTGACACTTTCCGGAAGTTTTGGACAGACCTGCCCTACCACACATGTGCTTTCAATTCAGGCTGCACTCACTCAGTAAGTCAAGTCTTTCAGGAAGCATCTGACCTGCTCCACAAGCTCTGTATATTTTTTCCCTGCATGCACAGAAGATTTGCTCTGTTCCTCATGTGCACAACAATTATATCCCATACAGCAGGTCTGACATGATGTTTTCAAGGTGTTGAGCTGGCTGCACAGGTGTTGCACAGCGTATGTGTAAGTATTTCAATCTGGACTTATTATAGGAACCCCAGAAGGCTATGTCTTATGTTTAGCTGAAACAGTTGCTATCACAAATAGTTGCTATGGCAGAACACAGGGCACTGCATTGTTACTGTATGGACGGAACTAGAGATGACGGAGGGTAGAAACACCCCCAAGTCAACTCTGCTGTCAGAGAAAGTGCTTCTGGTACTCCAGCCTTTACGTGCATGTGCCGTAGAGCAACTTCAAGCATGCATATTAATCCAACATACCTCATCAGACGAGGCGATCTGATTATGAAGACAGTCTATGCAGCACGTGTGCACTAGATCTGATGACCTGCAGAAGTGTTAGACTTACTGTATATGTGATACACGGATCATATTTGCATAGGGCAGCCCTGAGTATAGACTCATTCATAGGCTGTAGGAACACAAAAAATAAAC
>NW_008796178.1:564289-566256 GCF_000699145.1 Aptenodytes forsteri
ACCCCCTCCCCCAGCCATAGTAGCTTTGAATATTTAGGAGAGAGTTGCAACTTGTACTTCAGTTGCAGTTTTATTTAAAAATTACTTTTCCTCTGAAATACAGAAAAAAATTTGCTCCTGAATTTCCACAGAAGAAGAAAGATGACCTTTATAAGTATGGTAGATTATTTTCATCATTGATGGAAATAAAATGCATTGTGTAGTCAACTCCTATGCACAGTTTATTTATACCGCATGTCCTATCAACACGCCAACTTATTAAATTTTCTCTTTACAAAAAGAGTATGGCCAGTATGTTCAGATGTGGATGGTTTTTACTTCTTTAAAACTTCATTGTCTGCTCTTCCAAGAATTCATTTGCATTAGAAATTACACTTTTGTGCAAACTGCTGGCAGATAATCATTACAGCTTAAACGGTCAGCCAAAATACACCAAAGCTATGGTTCTCATATTTGCATTCTGTATTCCTTCACTGTCCACTAAAGCAAATTAATTACACTGTGTTTCTTTCGCAAGTCAGCAGGAGGTAAATTGGTGTGGTAGAAATGAAAGGGAAGAGTCTAAAAGAAAATTGTCAACCAATTTGTTAAGTTTTCATTTCTCTTTGCTGCATTGTTTTGCAATATCAAAGCCTGAAAATTAAATGCCTGTCATTGCTTTGGGCATTGTCCTAGTGCTGCTGGCATGGGAACTGTTAGTGGTGAGTGAAAATGTCAGATGGCTTTTTGAATGGCAGCTAAAGGGCATCATGAGGACTTAAAAAATCTGTTTCCTTTAATTTCTAATGGGCTTCATCATTCATTACATTTAAGAGATATTGAATAACATGGCCTTGATTTACTTTTTTGAGGCTTCTGGTATCTTGGCCTTTGCATGTGGGGGGATTCCATCTCAATTTTTTCTTGAAAATAAAATCCTCTCTTTTGCTAAAGTCTGTACTCCATAGAAATAATCTGGGACATCTTCCATTATATTCAATGGACTTTAGGCTTGGGTTTGTATATATAAAAAAGCACAATGTTGTAAGTGCATGTATTGCTCCTACTCTTTACACCTGTGTTTAGATTAAAGAAGCTGAAGAAACTCATTACTAAGGATGAGAAAGAAGCACAGCATCTATATACTGAGTGTGATCCAGTCCCCTACCCACATCCTCCCCTCGATTCCTTATTTATTACACCTCTCTTGGCTTGCTCAGTTATGATTTACCAGGGTGCACAGATCTGTGAGAATATAGGTTATCAGTAATACAGTTGCAATCTTGTAGGTTAAATATCGTATCAACATCCTACCAATGTTTCTACTTCTGCTTCTAGAAATTCACCTGGAAATTGAGTTTTGTGCACCACTAACTGGTCTTATTGTGAGCCCCTTGTTGATAAAATTCAGGTGACCTAATTTTCTGTATTTTGAATCATATGGTCTCTAGTCCCAGTGAGAAAATAAGAATAGTGGCATCTCCTGTTATTACATATGCAGAAAAAAAATAATAGCACTTGCTTCAAAATTCCTGGGGTAACACAAGCAACAGGTCATCTTGAATGGTATAAGAATTTTTAAAGATGAATAATTAATTTTGAATTGAATCTTGTTGTCTAATGTAGAAAAAAACCACACACAAACTGGAAGGTCTCAGAGCATTTCAAAAACATTATTGTCCAATATTTCTAAATTTTAAAGTAGAGGGAAAAATCTTTTTTGCTTGTTTTGTTTCATTTTCAACCCATTGCATAACAGGTAAAAAAGTAAATATGAATTTTTGTTGTGGTTTAACCCAGCAGGCAGCTAAACACCACACAGCCATTCGCTCACTACCCCCCAGTAAGATGGGGGAGAGAATCGGAAAAAAAGGTAAAACTTGTGGATTAAGACAATTTAATAGGATAGAAAAGGAAGGCAAAATAATAATAATGATGAAAGAATATACAAAACAAGTGATGCACAATGCAATTGCTCACCGCCCGCT
>NW_008796178.1:566824-567550 GCF_000699145.1 Aptenodytes forsteri
TATCCACCCCTTATTCTATGCCATCTACACCATGCCCAGGTCCCACACTTTCTAATACATACCAATTAATCACCACCACTTTTCCTGTATTTTGGTATATACACACAGATATCATTCCCTTAGTCTATGGGCCATCCCTCTCAAATGTTCGTTGAGCTTATTTAGACTTGGACTTTGGACTCCATCTGTCATAACAGTCCTTCAGGGCAGGAGAGATGGTGTGTGGTGTTGGATTGTTGCATGCTGAAGCCAGTTTTGGTTCCATTATT
The DNA here is from genome assembly GCF_000699145.1 of Aptenodytes forsteri. NCBI lineage: Eukaryota > Metazoa > Chordata > Aves > Sphenisciformes > Spheniscidae > Aptenodytes > Aptenodytes forsteri. The sequence goes on from NW_008796178.1 coordinate 567,094, forward strand.
GCTGTGCTTGTCCGTTTCTATCATTGCTGCACTTTGCTCAGATTCATCAAAGTTTATTCTTCATTAATCTAGGTGATTCTTACTGTAATACCATTGATATGGCATATAGCCACCATAGAAGTGAAGATATACAGTATTATATAGCAATTAACATAATACAATTTAATTCATTGGCTGTTGTCACCCAAAATCAAATCCCTTTGAGGTACACATCAGAATTCCACATCCTCCTGCATCACTCACCAAGTGCACCCAGGTCCTTGAGCAAAAGCAATTCCACAAATGCGTTTTCCTTTGCCCAAGGCATGAATAACCCAGACTGTCTTCCCCATGGGCAGGGCGCTCGATTGGCAGATCCCCTCGCGTTGACTAACCAGGTGGCCTTTGCTAAATGTGTATCCCCTTCATAGTACATAAAAGTTTTGACTGGGCAGGGCCAGCTCGATTGGCAGATCCC
>NW_008796178.1:573522-647668 GCF_000699145.1 Aptenodytes forsteri
GAGAAGCTGAAGAGTCCTTGACTAGTGTAAGCACTGCTCAGCAACAACTAAACCATCAGTGTGTTATCAACATTATTCTCGTACTAAATCCAAAACACAGCACTGTACCAGCTACTAGGAGGAAAATTAACTCTATCCCAGCCAGAACCAGGACAACTTTTTATAAGAACTTTGATTGAAATTTGAGATTTCAAAGAAAAAGAAAATTAAAATCATCAATACAGCTAAACATTTTTCTATGCTTCTGAGTAGCTTCAAACAATAACACTCAAAACCAACCATTTTAATCTCTGTAGTGTTGATTTTCAATTATATGATTTCAGTTTGCTGAGCAGATGGTGTGCAGTAATAAAGGGGGAGTGACACAAGGGTTGAAAGGAGCTACAAATATTAGAAAAGCATTTTATTTTACTTTATTTTATTTATTTACATTTAGGGGCAAGTCTAGGGAGTTCACAAAAGTCAAGTATGTTGGTTCCCTTGTATGTAGTAATTCCGGTTCCTACATTGAATGGGTTAAAGATCTGACTCTGAGCTGAAGCTTCAACACAAGTGCAAATTGAAAGATGTAAATCTGATCTCACAAGTCTAGACATAACTGTCAGCTACTTTTAGCCATTGTTCTGTATTGATTTTTATGTTCTTAGTTTTATTTAATGAACAGGTTATTTTTCCCTTCCTCTGTAATTCTGACCTTATTCAGTAGAATCTCACTCTGCAACTCCCCTTTAACTTTCAAAAAAATCTCTTCCATAACAGGTTCAGAAAGCAGTTTCCTGTGAATTTTTATGAGGATGTTATGAAAATTAGGGTTGCATTTTTGACCCCATTTAATCTCCAAGCATCTGGCTTGCACTGTTCTGTTTGGTGATGTTTCTTTCCCCCAATATGACTTTGATAAATACTTTTGGTAGGCTGCTTACCCTTTGCAATTCAAAGCATTAGAGTTATTTACTACACTCCTGCAAACTTTCCTATTGTTTCCACTGTCCTTTGTATCAAATAAGTTGGAGACCAGCACCAGCTTTGCAGCAGATTGATTATGTGGCTGTTGATGGCTGCTTCTTTTGGTAGTTTTGAATTTCAGTTCAGAGTAAGGAGAACTGTGCAAGTACTATAAAATTATATCTTTCTTGCTTTTATTTTCCCTTTGCACATGATGCTTCTATTAAGATGATATACTATTTTTATTTGCCATGAAATCTTAGTTCTACAAAACTAATTTAGTTCAGATGGCAATACTTGACATATGAATTTTTAAGAACTTTGATGTCCTACAGGACAAAATTCTTTTCATGCACCTTCAGTCGACGAGCTGTATTTTTACTGTCAGTAATATTTACTTTTTTTTTTTAGCATAGTAGTACCCCACTGTGAGCAGATACCCATTGCAGTAGGCACTAAACCAACATTTATTAACAGAATTCTTGCCCTGAAGAATTTACAGTCTGAACATGAACATACAGAGGAGAGGAAAGGAAAGACTGTTTATTCTTCTTTTACAGAGGAAAACCTTGAATACAGGAACATGAAGGCTCAGATCCACAAAGACATTTAAGTGCTGTGGAAATCCACTAATCAATTCAAGGTCCACGATCACTCTCTGTATAAGTATCAAGAGGGAAGACACCAAAGTTGTGTATACACTTCCAAATACAAATACTGGAAAAAAATCAAAATAATATAAACTAGCCACAAATACATATGTTTACATACAGTGAATCAGGATGTTTCCATCTATTGGTGGAAAACACTCCTCCTGTATGAGTATTGGCAGAAAGAAACTCAACTGTATTCATGGAAATTTATAGCTCAGTGCTCTGATGATCAGAGAAAATTAGGAGGCATCTCAGGTATCTAGTCAGAGAGATCTTGGAGTTTTGTCTTTGTCCTTGAAAGCTAACATTAGAGGCTTCAGAGTTCATTGACCTGGACTCATGATTGCGTGGAGGTTTTGTTTGTTCTTTAACAGCGTTATAAATACATAGTTTATAATGCTTTTGTTTAACATGGGAAATACCTGTTAGAAGCACAGAAGCTGTATGACATGTACAGTGTTTGCTTGCAACAAAACCTCTCATTGATCTGCTTCTGCTAGAGATCTTGGGCTTTTGATCTCTACTCAGTGGATGCCCCAAAACCAGAAGATAACCTGTAGGACTATAAAAATAAAATTCTGAAGTTTATCTAGGGACTTGTATAAAAAGCTCTTTTTACTGAATAATCAGAAGATTATTCTAAGTACCTAAGAAGACTTAAGAGAAGACGCACTTGAGATGAGAGGAATACTTGGGAACTTGGTGATGTATCTGGTTTTGCCAGCCAAAAAACCAGGTCAGATACAACGCTTGAAAACCAAAAATTTTATATAAGCTTTGTTGTGTGCTGTGCCACTTACTAGCAGCCAAACTGATATAAGCCAGCTCATTCTGTGTAAAACACCACTCAAATTCAAATGGCATCATTTCATTGAGCTATCCAAGCAAATTCTGTATTTTTAAGAAAATTACATGTTTCATAATTTGTGAGAAACTTAACTTTTATTATTCTCTCATCACGGATTATGGCATAAAAATAATTAGATAATTTGAAGATCTATGTAAAATCTTAGAAGTTAATGTTTTCCTAATAGCAGTTCACTTACGACATATCTCTATAGTTAGCTTACAGATAGTTCTATTTCGAAGTCAGGAGAGGAACTGCTTTTACATTATCTCACTGGATAACAGAAAATCCCCAATAATTAATGCCAGATCCTCAGCTCTCATAGTTTCATTGAAACCATTAGGTCTATGCCAGTTTACATCATTTGAAGATGTGACCCAGCAGGTATAAAAATGAAAATGGCAAGGCAAAAAAATATGAGCAATTTGATATCAATAAAAATGTTCATGAGGTCAGTGGGGACAGAGCCTTTTCAAGTTTTCCTTTGACTTTTTTATCCTAAGGAAGAATTTTTTTTTTTCAGTCATTGAGCAAGGTAATGTACAGCAAATGATAAATTACAAAAGAAAATAATCTGTTGTAATAAAACCTGGGCAGAGGCCCAAGTATTTGTTCCTAAAATATTTATTTTTCCCCAGCTGTATTTATGCATGACTACATTGATGTTTCTAAAGCAAGTATTAAAAAATGTAACATCTTCTGAGTAAGAAACTGATTTTAGTTATGCACATTTCCAAAGAAAAGTTTTTCCTTTTTCAACATTCAAACTTTGACCTTTCTGGAATCTCACTATCACAACTGACAAATTCCAACTGCTTTTATTTGACAATGCTTGCAGAAAAAGAAATTTCAATTCAGAAGTCTGAATCAGATTTCTGACACAGAAAGTTACTCAGCTGCCCAGAAAAGAAACTGTAATAGATCAGAGGACAAGTTAGTCTCTCACTTTGAAAATCAAATATATTCAATAGCTTGTATTGAAATTATTGTCACTATAACTTATGTCTGGAAAAGATATATTAATAATTATTTACCAAAGAAAAATTACATCAGAGGCAAATATAGAATTTGCTGTTAACTCAAAGAGGGGATGTTTTCTTTTTATTTCACTGTAGCACTGGTAGAAAACCTCAATTAAAAATTGTTGTAAGGAAAACTACAGTTTAAATAATGAGCTTAGTGAAAAAAGAAAGCTCAGACTTGAGACCTAAATGTAGAATATGAAAAGTTTGAATTTTACTGAGCCACAGGGACAGAATATTGTATTAAGGAGTTGGGTGTGTAGCCCCACATGTGATTAATTAGCTGCACCCAGGTGGTGAGATAAAAGAACAACAAGCAGTTGAGTTGAGAGAGAGCTGTAGGGAATAGGGGGCTACTGTAGAAGTGCTGGGTCAGGGAAAGGGGCTTGCTCTACCAGCTAGATGAAAGGCCTTGCTAGGTACACCTGCTGTGTAGACAGCAGCAGAAGCCCTTGGAAACAGAGGTCTTAAGAGAGGCCAGACAGCAGGATTTGGTTTATCTGTTTTCTTTATTGATGACCTGTGTTTGAACAGTAAATATATTCCTTAGAGGGGTATACAGTGATGCTAAAGATGCTTCATTAAAAAGCATGACTGGCTTATATCAGAGTGGGGAAACTGAGGCAGGAATGTTGGAAGGTGGAGTTGTTGCTGGTATTGCAGTGAAGTACTGCTCAGCTCTCCTAAGCCTGTACCTGCCTGCCCCCACCAGCTTTGCTTTGCTTTTGGAGTGTGTCATGAGCAGCGGAGCAACTTGGAATGTTCTTCAGATCCCTTACTGAAGGTAAATAACAATGATAATACTGGCTAGGAGAGAGCTGCACAGAGGGTCTGGGAACAGAGAGTAAAATGAGTGGATCCTATGGAGGAGAAGTTCCTTGTCTAGAGTGGTTTGGGTGTATGCTGGGACCTGGCCTCATTATAAGGAATGGAATATATGGAATCAAAGTGAAATTCTATATGGGACAAGAAATGGGGTGGTCTTTATAGCAGGGTGGTCTTAAGCTGAGGTTTAATGTATGTACAATATACAAACATTTTTGACAGACCATTAACACCTATAATCTTGTAAATATTTGCAATTTTCTAGATCATAAATATAGCTGCATAAGCAGTTCTTTCAGGACATCATTTATACTCCATTAAAGGTTAATTTACAAGTTAGTACCTTATAGAAAGAAGATATGTGTACTTTTATGTTAACTTTCTGTAAAGGGAGACTGGTGTCTCCAGCAGCAATTTGTAATTCTCCTGTGACACTCCCAGTGGCACTATTCAAAGCACTATTTGAATTCTTTTCATCAGCTCATGTTCACAGCAAACTTAATCTTCTGTTTTGAAGACGGAGGGGGAAAGAAAAAGAAAAAAGAGCAAGATCTTAGGTCTTCTGTCTGCGTTCCCAAGCATCCAACTGTTTGTTTAAACAGTCTCCCCTGACACACATTCTCATTTGTCACAGTGCTGATGATACCTGCTGCTGTATCTTAGCCCAGCTTAACTAGCTTGGTTGTCCTAGAGTCTTGGTCATGAAGGGGGGCAGGGAGGAAAGAGGTAAATAGTAGGGGTTTGACTCTGTGGGCTATGACTTTATTCACTGTAATGGCATTTGTGCTTTCTAAAGATCAAAGGCCAGAAAAAGGGTGGGGGCAGGGGGAGAGAAAGAAAATTGTTCACTGTAGACCTAGTCAGGAGCTTTCAGAAGTGCCTGTGAGAAATTAGGTGCCTCCCTGCACATTTGATCATCTAACTTTGAAATCCTGATGCGAGAGCTTAGAGAAGGATCTGAAGAGAAGGGAGAATAACCACTCATAAGTTAGGGCTATTGGGGAAGAATGAACAAGGAAGGTGACAAATTTAACTGATTTTGATTTATTTTATTTTTCTAAATGACAACGTCCCTTGTTGAACCTGGTAGTTAAACAAATGAGTGGCTTTAAAAATTGTAGTTAGCTGCAGATATACAGGAAAAAAAGAAATCTGTTGTAAATTAATATACTTTGTCAGTTACTGGGATAAAAGAAAGCTTTCTCAAATGGTATGGTATGAGTTCCTACAATGGTCTCTATGGGTTTATTCACCTTCCGTAGGATTTCCCACGAAGAGAGATGAAAGCTTTATGCTTGTTGCTCACTATGTAGTATATGTTTATCTTTGTTATTCATATCTTAATAGTGTAAAGATTTCAGCAGCATTTTTTTCCTGTTTCAAACTACTGTGCACATTGCAGAATGTTCCAAGCTTCTGTTTTTCATATATTGAGATTCTTTCAGCTGGTTTCATATACAAAATGGAGGGTGGTCATTATGGTGCATTCACAACATGCTAAATAGGAGCTAATTAGGTATTCTTACTGTACTGTTTTCACTGGAAAGCTCTTTATAAAACTGGAAGCTTTTCTCAAAACAGAATGACATCAACACTTGGGTAATCTCCTAGGCTCAGGGTTGAATTTCTGACTAAGGGATGCGAGAACTGGAAGCTTTGACCATTGCACATTGAATTTGTGATCTTCCAATCCATACTTATGTTTCCTCTCTGAAAGAGGCAGATCAAGGAGTAATTAAAAACTCACAGGCTCCAGAGGGAATGAGCTTCCCTCTTACCAGGTTAGTGATCTAATTGTAACACTATAGAGTCAGTCCAATCTGTCAGAACTGCTCCACTTGTTTTAAACCATAGCTTGTCTCAGAAGAACTTTCTGAGGTACTGCTTGTAACATTAAACCAGTTTTTCTCAATATCTTTAAAAACACATCCTTATTAATCCAGTTGTACCTCCAGTGTTGAATGAAGTAACTGCCTTCTTGAGGCCTGAATGAATTGGCATGTATTTTAGTATTAAATTCAGTGGAAGGACTTCTACTATAAATGTAGCTGGAGCTGTACCTGGCTCTAGGAGATATCTGGTATGACAAGGACAATGCTTTGAGTCCTACTGTCATATACATGCTTGGAAATCACTGCATTTTGCATGACCAAGGAAACATCTTTAATTCTTTTAACAGGAACATCGATCTTGATGCTGAAGAGCAGCTGTGTGGCATAATGTTGCTGATTAATGTTATGTGCTGTGTGGCACAGGAATCCCAACAAGAGGTTGGAGAGGGGCATATTAAAATGGCAGAACTACATAGGTCAGTCACAAATCCAGTCTGTGCCCTTATGAGGCACAAAAACAGTTGCTCTATTAAGTGGAGTGCTGGGTTTGCGTATACATATCAAAAATGTGGTTTTAATTTATCTTGTAGTAGTTACCCTAAATAGCCTTATTATAGTTGAGGTTGTAAGTGGGTGGGCAAAACAAGAGTAATCATGAAGAAAAGTCTAAAATGTCTCGTTCACTAGGGAATTCATCAAAGAACAGTTTCTTCCTACAATCACTAGTAAAGTGGCTGTGGTGAAGCAACATGAGGTTTAATGGCTGTGTAAGTGCTTTAATATAATTTAGCCTTAGAAATCAGTTAGCCTCAGTGTGTGCAAATTCCTTCACTTTTTTTTTGGTATTGGGCCTGCTCATAGGTCTGTGGCTTGCCATTGCACACTTGAGGCAGCTTAAAGAAATATTTATCTACATTAAGAAGTAGCACAGGTATTTCATGAGGGTGTTTGCTACTCATCTTGCAATCTGTGAAAGGACTGTCTTAATCATTTGTCTGGTCTTCTTTCATATGTCCTGAGAACTCCCCTCCATATCTTTCAGAAATAGGAAAATCTTCTGAGGAAATCCTTTCTACTACCCTCTTCCCTTTTCTTGTCCCTGCCTCTTAGCTCTAGAAATGTGCAGTCCCCACTGTGCAAGCTAAGGGCAGAGTCACAACTTGAAGAGGGTCTTATTTCATTTCGCTCTGTCCTGTGCACAGCTGAGGGATGGCTGTGACCATAAGCTTTGCTCCTGCAGCAGCTCTATTCAGGTGTATAAAGCGAAGCATGTACTCATGAGTTTGCAGGAGCAAGCCCAACACATTTGCTCTTGGCGTTCCTCTCCTGCATTTCATGTCTAAATTTACACAGGGGAAGCTAAATTTTACAAAAATGTTCATAAATAAGTAAATATATGATTGTCTCAGTATGTGAAATCTTCCTGAATTCTTTGGGTTGAATCCAGATTTACACAAGTGCAGAGCTCAGTGAGAATGTAGGCCTCACTGATTATAATCCCTACTTATTTAGCTGCTCAAATAACTTTTACCTCTCTAAATTTTACAATAATTTGTGGAGCCTTTAGGCTCTTCTGTAGAAATCTTAATTTAAACAAAATGTTAAGGTAATAAAAGGCTGAAAATATAGATTAAAGCAGGATTCATTCTATTAATTTTGTTTCCTAGAATGGAAGCAATTTCAGCTACATTAGAAACTTAGACGTGTCTCTTAATTATTAAATTCACAGTTTAAAAAAATCTAGCAGACTTGCTTGGAACTGCATGAAAACCTGTATTTTTATGTAAATTGGTAAAAAAATATGTTCAGTTGCCTAATCTTTGAGGTAGTGATATGTCACATAGTTATTCAAGAAGCTTTACAGAATGTTATTTGAGGACACCGTTAATGTGTAACAACTTTCTGCTGATAATTTTGTATATTTTATCATGAATGTAGCTCTTACATTTATCAGACTAGTATCCTTCCCTTTTCATTTAAAGGGTGATGAATGAACATAAGAGAGCAGTTTTTCTTTTCTGTTGTGAGGGAAGGGAAATGTGCCAATGCTTATGAAATGGCTATGCTATGGTTTGTTAACGACATAATTAAGTAAAAAAGAGTATTAATGTTTTTATCTAGATGTTGATCAGGAAGGGCTTATTCCTGCAGTAGCAGAGTTAATGAGATATTAACCAGCACTTTGCAGTTTGATCAGAGCTGTCATTCCACAGTACTATTTTGCCAATCCTCCAAATTACTACTTTTATAGTAGAGTGTTAGTGTGAAAGAAGACTTTCATGTTTTCCGGTCATTTCTAAAAATGCTTTGTTATAAATATAAAGACAAGAAAGCAATTTCATCATTGCAGTAAATTTCTGGGTATAATAAGCTGTCATTAAATTGGCTTGCTTTAACTAGCTTGTTACAAACTGATAGTACAATAGTTTTCTGGGTAACAGTCAGCTTTGTTTTCTGAATAATAGTTTGCATGAGTTGAAGACACTGACAATGCTTGCCGAATGCAGCATGCTTCTGGTCTTTCAATATAAAGCATAAATAAAAGGAAGAGCTACCCAAGCAGTTTGTCTCCAATCCCTCTCTGAAGCTGTGTATTTCACAGGATTATTGTCGTGAAGGTGACTATCAAAGCAGTGAGGAAAAAAAAAAATCCTGATTTTCTAAGAGTGAAGCAATCTAACAGTTACCTAAATATTTGCTTTAGGAAGTCTGATGCAACTTTTTAAAAAGTCTTCTATTACCTTGTAATCCGACAGCACAGAGGTGATCACTAGAGCATCTTTAGGTTGTAATAAACAGTTGCAAAATTGCAATGGAAAAATGCAAGTTGAACAGTTGCACAGACTTCTTATATCTTTTTATTACTCAAAAGCTACTGGAAAACTTTGTCCATCTCTCTAGTAAGCTGGTATTATTTATATTCCCATGTATAATACTTCAGCCAAATGACTGAGATTTTGGAGGCTTTCCAGAAAGACAAAGTGCTTGATATATATACATACTCTAGCAGAGATCTGATGTTGTTTGTTTATACTTTCAAGATCCAATAAATTAGTGTTGCTTTCATTGTTACATAAAGTCTGGGTCATTGTGCTTCATTTAGCTTTAGGAAAAGCAAGTTCCTGTTTCCTTGGTCACAGAATATACCTAATGGGGAGGGGTGTCCTATTTTCTCAGCTGTTTACAAACTGCTATTGTAATTGAAGAACTATGATCAGAAGTTGCTCTTAGAAGTCCCGTGTATGTTTTCCTTTCCCAGACCTTGTCACAAATCCATTCTATAAAGATAAGTGTTAACTCATCCTGGACCATGTTGTCTTTTAAAGTTTTCACATTGAATGATTCAGATACACATCTATTGAGACTTTCAAAATGATTTACCAAAATAGTGGCTCGCTTTCTTCTACTGACTGAGATTGTATCAGTTTAAACTGGTGAGAATTATTTATCTAAGAGTATAGCTACTCGTAAGACAAGGGATTATTCCATCACTGAAACTACATTTTCATCTATTTTAGTTTCACTATAATCTATCCTTTGTCTATCTTTTGGTACCGAATTAATTTTCAGTATGTCTTCCTGCTTTGGTCTTTGTCTTGGAAGAATGCTGTAGATGCAATAGTAATTTCCTGTGTGACTTCTAAACATCTGCAATTTTTAAACAAAATGTGTTTCAAGATTTAAAAAAGTCTGTCTCCAAAATAGTAATAGTGGATGCTGCACATTTTGATTCCCTGACAGCTGCTTATTGTTGCTACGATGGTATCAGTGGAAGTTAAGGAAGCTTTCAGCTTTGGTGTTCAGATTTCATAAAAGATGCCAATAAAAGAATGTAGACAGATGAGTTGTGGGTAATCGGAACAAGTTGCAGAATGTACAACCTGTAGTTAAGAAAAGCCTTCCATGTCTTCTATGCTGTCCAGCAAAAGAATTAAGCCAATCAAATATACTCTTGAAGCAATTGATTGGTTCAAGTCCTGTCACAGTTAATAGTGGTCAGTAGCTTTAGATGGTAATTTCTGATCCATGATTGGTTGTCTTCATGTGTCATTTGTTGAGGTTTTTGAAGATATTTTTTGCATCATTCATTCTTAATATAGTATTATTTTCAGAACAGTGCAGATAATGCAAATGCCGTTTTTGACCTTTTTTTAATCGTGACCTCTCAATTGTAAAGAAAGATGATTTTGTTTTTTTCCTTTTCCATTTGTTCCTGGATTAATAACAGTGTAAAATCCTGTGTTATCTGAAATAGGTGAAATTGTATATCTGTATGCTGTATTCTCTTCTTAGAGACAGAGGTGAAAATGAGTTTAAAGAAAACTTTATATTAGTTCTATATATATAGAACTAATGGAATAAAATTCTGTTGTAATTACTTTCAGACTTCACCGACTTTCATATTTTACTCATAAGCTTAATTTTCTCATCCATCTGTGTATGGTATTCAGTGGTATTAATTATTTCATATTGAAAGGCACTACTTGATAATTAGTTGGTTGTATAATTTTAAGCAAATGCTGTAGTGCATTTTGCCTTTCTTTTTATTCAGAAATCATCAGCAAGCAGTTTTTTTTCAAAAGTACTATTTACAGGAAATTATTTACCTGGTAGTTATACTTGAGGAAATACAATTGCTCTCTAATAATGTCTAAAAACCTCATTGTGCGTATCTAATATTTTCTTTTTAATATATTCTAACTCTCTTGGTTGCTTTTTATTAAACGGACACATATTGACATAGTAATTTTCAGTACAGTAATTTCTTCACTTTCTGCATTGCTTTTCAAGGAGAGGAAAAGTGCATGAGTTATCTCTGAGAAGTCATCTAGTTTTATTTTATTGTTTGTTTGGAAATACAGTTGAGATGCTTCTTTGGATAGACAGATGAAAGAAATCAAAAGGAATTGATTCTGCTTTGGAGCATGCGTTCTCAAAGCCACGTCTTGCAGGCAGACTACTCTTACTGCAAATTCAAAACTTACCACTGCAATCCTAACTATTTTCTTGTATACTTGTGATCACTCATTTATTTTCCACTTCACATTTCAAATGTATTTCTGGTATGCAAGTGGCATTTAATTCCTACACTGTCATCTACTGTAAGCACCATGTGCACAATTGGAGATATTGTCTGAACTTATAAACAGCTTTCTTCTACATTTTGACAACTGATTGACAACATAGAACAGCAGTAGCTCAGTACTGCCAAAGTTTGTTAGGATTGGTGTTTCTGTTGTGATTATCTGTTTTTAATAGTTGAATCTAGGGTTGAAGAAAGTAGATATTTCTCATAGGTTTCATATCTGTAACCTATTGAGAGCTTCTCCCTATCCAAACCTCAGATCAAAGAGCTAAGAAGCTTACAAACCATTAGATCTTTAGGAGATATCCAAAAGGCATTAACTTAGAGGGGTGGTTATTTGCTAACAAAATAGGAGCCCCCATTATGGAATGAAGATCATATTGCATGTAGCTGTGGAAGCTCACTTAAAATTAGAGCTTACAAACCATTAGATCTTTAGGAGATATCCAAAAGGCATTAACTTAGAGGGGTGGTTATTTGCTAACAAAATAGGAGCCCCCATTATGGAATGAAGATCATATTGCATGTAGCTGTGGAAGCTCACTTAAAATTAGAGAAGATTCATTTCACTGTAATCCCTGTACTCCTTATTTTTCAGGAGGGCTGTATAAATGATTCTGGCTAGAAGTAACCAGTTGTATTATTCTCCTTACTATTCTCAAAAGCCTGCTGAACAAGATGCTGCATACTAAAATCACGTTCAATTGTTCATAGAAAAGTTTTTGGAAAAACTCTGACCAAAATTTCTATAGTTAACGGTGTATAACTGTGACTGCATTATTTCTTTAAACTCATATTAGAACTATTTGGAATTCTATGAATCATGTTTTTTCTATTACATATACTAAAAAGTTAAATTCTGGTCTAAATAGAGGAAAATCTAGGCAATCTTTGTGGTGGGCCAGTACATTAAGCTTGTATCTGTGTTTCTTTCACTGTTAGAAAACATAGCTGCTTCACTTGTCTTTTTGTGTGTCGCACAACTTTGTATTCTCCCAGCACAGTTTGTATCTGATATATCAGAGCATTCAATTTTTAGATTGCCTATTAGTTTGTATTTTCAGGAGGCTGGTAGTTACAGTCTTGGATTTCTCACCCTTCTAAAGAATCATTCTTTAAGGACTGAACTTGTTTGAACATGCTTTTTCAAGTGTCTGGATGTTTTTTCAGAAAATAGGAAGCTGTATTTAAACTGTGAGATTGTGATGTAATAATGGTCTCAGTAATCAAGCTTTTCTATAATACTGAAATACTGATACTTTAGCTTGTTGCTGAAGTACAGGTTCACTTCTTAGTGTTAAGCTGGTTTTTAACATAGCTTCATTTAAAGAAAAAGATGGCATCATTCATTAGCCACTAACTTTATTCTATTCTAATTTTATGTAATCTAATCTATGGGCTTTTCTAACACAAGTATCAGTGTAGTGTGTCAGTAATTTTAAAATGCAGTTCCATGGTAATTTCTTGAAGTGTGTGGGGGGGTAAGTCAGATGAGCCAAGCTTGGACAAAATTCCAGCATTTCTGTTAAGCCATGTGATGAGGTATAAACAGGCATAGGAACAATATTAATGTCCAGTTCTACCTCTGCCACGTCTACACTGAGTAACCATTGGACAAATCACTCTTCCTACTTTCCTTTTCCTGTCCCATCTATTTGCTCTCCATTGAACTTTCAAGTATTGGTACTTATAAGAGTAATTCCAGTACAAAACATACATTTTCACACTGACTTCAGTAAAGAAATGTATCTGAGTTTTCTGATAGAATATTGTAAAAGGGATTACTCTATCATTGAATGCTCCTTTTTTAAAAAATTTAAAATGGAATTTTCATGTTTTTTTCATGGTTGCTCTTTATCTGTGATTCAAGGTTGAAGTAGTTCTTACTGGCTTTACGTGATTCAAGTTGAAGTAGTTCTTACTGGCTTGACTCCCCCCCGTAGTTTAATATTTCTCTCAAGAAAATTCTTGTATTGAACAGTGGGCAACAGAGCCATCTGCACCAGCAACCAGCAGCTTATTTGTATTGAACAGTGGGCAACAGAGCCATCTGCACCAGCAATTCTAAGAAAGGATCTTATGATTCATGTTTAACACTGCTTCTTATGAAGTGCAGCTGGAATAATCAATTTGACCTTCTGTTTTTCAGCAAATTCATTTGAAAGATGAAGCAAGACAGCAAATTCATCCTCCATACTGATAGTGGGTAACTCTCAAGTTCTTTCTAATTGGGGCCCCTAATTAAAACCAAAATACCTGGTTTTATTATAAAGTACAGGCAATAGAAAAGATCAGGTGCTTCCAAAGCATTAGAGCACAAGATTTTCTGTTAGAGGACTGTATGTAATAAAGTATCGTTCATCTGAGAATCTCTTAATACTTGACAAATATTGGTGATTTAAGCTTCACAATTACCTATCAGCTGTATATTTAATAGATCAGAAGCTGGGGAAAGGAAATTGTAACATACGTAGGACACAGTGAGGTGTCCATATTCATATTAAAACCGGTACTGCTGTCTGGGCTTCTTGAACCTTCAACTTGTTCATTAATCTTCAGGACTTCCTTTCTTTTCTTAAAGAAACAGGATATTCTACCTAAAAAGCTGTTGCTATCAACTTTTAAATTAATATACCATCATCAGAGTAGAAGTGGTTTTGGTTAACAGCATCATAACACATGATTGTGGTCATGTTTTAGAAGGAGATCAACAACATATTGCCAAAAGACAGGAAAAATAAGTGCTCAGTTTCTGATCAGGGTGTGCATATTTGCCAATACTACTCAAATCAGTGCAAAATCAAAAACTGATCACAAAGCAAACTTGTTGCAAATTCATGGCTTTATTGCTAGCTGAGTAGCAACACTGGATGTTGCATGGAATCTGTTGCAATAGGGCCTATTTGGAAAAGTGGATAGAGGCCCAGAGGCAGGAGTTCGCCCAGAATGGTATCTTTGAAGAGGTAAATTATATTCTTAGTTGCAATCATTCAAAAGATCTGCTTTGAGTGAAACAGTGCAGAATATGATCTAAAGCATATTATTTACCAATCGGAAAAAAGTCACAAAAGAAGTTCAAAAGTATTCATTGGTGTGATAAAACCGCACGTTTTTGGCTTTGTGGGTATTTTTTTTGATGTTACAGTCAAGAAGAGCACCTGAATTAAAACCTGTAGGCATTTTTGCTGTACAAGGGCTCAGGTGTCATATTGATCAGTGATATTTGAAGGGTAATTCTCTTGCCAGCACTCAATATCTATAAGATTTCAGTTGGACACGGTGTTGCCTATAGAAGAGACTCACTGCATTACCATATAAGATACTACTTCTGTGCAGGTTTGTGGATTACTCATATACAAGTTATCTATGAAATACATGAATACAGATCATGCCCCCTTTTTTTTAAAAAAAAGCAGCGAAAAGGTAGTCAGTGAGAGGTTTCACATTGTGTGAATTCAGCTAATTTTTCCTTATAGCACCTCATAATTTTTCTGAACAGAGATCATTAATCATTCCAAAGTGTGTAGAAGTTTGTGCGATAGCTGTAAGACCACCAAACTCTGACCCTGGAGGAAATGAATTCCTAAAGGTGAAAAGCAAGTGTTTTCTTAATTAAGCCACCTAAGCTGCCTGGTTTTGCAAATATTTTTTAACTCAATTCAGATGAAGTCAGATCAGCACTTCTAGCTGCAGAGAATGTTTCATTGCACCACGAGTCCTTGTTTTCAAATCAATATTCAATGTTTTAACACAACAGCAAATTATTCTCCCCATCTGTCTCCTGTGACAACTCTAACAAATGTAATATCTGGATGGTGATGTACAAACACTTTCTAAGTACTTCATTTATAAAAAATATAGGTAGTAGTTATTTATAATATGCTGTTGGGATGTTGTGTTTTTCACTTTTTGAAGTTAATTTTTAATAGTCTTTTCAATTTGTTGCATGTAACTGAAACATAAGTGAACATGTAGATAAAAAAACATTCTTGATACAGTAAACTTGTAGGGTTTGTGAGTTTGGTATCACAAAGGCTTTCCCAGCCAAGGTCTTTGGACTCTAGTCCTAAACAAGTGTTTTAGTATGAGTTGAAGAACAAAAGGTTCTTTGAAACTTGGCCCAGCTGGAGACTGAACCAGCTCAGAGTGTGACTTAGAGCAGGCCATGCCAGTTGTACTACCTAGAGTGGATCCGGGCACTTGCCAGAGTGCTGTTGTGTGTTGTAAGCTCCTTCTGCCCCAAGATTAACCAGCATTGTTCCTTCTGATTTAAGGATGAGTGAGAATGAGTAAAGCATGTCCCAGGTGGCCTACTAACAACATGGAAGTTCAGAGACTTTTGCTAACATATCAGGATTTGGCCTATACCACAATCCCTCATAGAGAGGGATTGGGGTTTTTTGAGTCCTGAAAGGAATAATAAGTGGTTTGAAGGCTGCATCCCAAGTACTTTGCTAAGTCAGAGTTTGAATGTGGGAAATAAAACCAAGAATCTCCTGGTCTGAATCAGATTCTCTTTGACCTGCTGGAAAACAGAGTAATGCTTGCTGCAACCTGCCATGAGAAGTAGGAATTTATTTCAGATTCATTTCTCACCTTTGGTGTTGATTGATGCATTAGGACATGAGGAAGATGGAGGAATGGAAAGAGAAGCTGTGAACTACATACATCCAAAAAGTATGTGCTCATTAAAGAGCAATGATCACTTTCTATTCTGTTCTCATTTGTGGTGGTGGAGATGGGACTTGTGGCAACAAAGTGAGGACTAGTAATAATGTTTATGGCTTACCGAGAGGCTGACATAACTAATTGAAAGGAAACAGATTCATCATTTTTAGGGCTTACGGAAAGTAACGAGAGGATATTTTCGTGAACTGCTATTCTAACTGCTACATATTTTAAAAGCCTCCACTGCAATAAAGTAATGATTTTTGGCAAAGTATGTTACAGATCTCCTATATTCTGCACAGGAAAGATTTGGTTGCATTTCCTGCATTTTAATTTTACTTTTATTGAAACGTTGGACTTCAGGAAAGAACAATCACATATTTTGAGTTTTGCCACCGATTTTGCTGTGCCTTGTACCCCTTGTAAAGTATACATAATCATATGCCCTTGTTTCTGTAAATTATAAAAAGGCTTTAACAAAAACTCTTTTATGTCCATGTACATTGCCTCTGTAGTAAACCTTGGATTTTCATGATTTGAAAGCTATCATAAATGGTCAGCAAAAATGAATATTTAAATGTGCTTTTTAACTCAATCCGTAATAGAATTGCACTGGAAAGCCTGGAGTTACTTCACAGCAATCACTTCTGTTTAGGTTTTTGCATTGCTCCTGTGAGACGCTGATTTGGAACTCATCAGAGTTATTTTTGTTTTAACTAAAATGTAAATGAACAGTCACATCAGACCAAATGATTGCAGCATGAATTCCAGCCTGTGTAAAACTATCATAGCCAGGAAGTGTGATGTTTCTCTATTACAGAGATGACCCCTGGGGCTATTCACAAAAGCTGGTCTAGTGAGACAGATCTCCTTGTGGTTCTTTCTCTGATAATGCAGACAAATAGGCTCTTGTTTTGAATTGTTATCTAGAATAGTCTGTCTCTATCAGGATCTGGAAAAATTATTCTCCCTAGGTAAATGTTAGCCTTTAAAAATAGTCCCCCTACTCCTTGTCCTCAGTATCAAAGTTTTCTGAAATGGTACTTTATTCTTGTTTTTTGAAATGCCTGATTTTAATCACTATAAAATACTTGCTAAAGAGAAATCACTGCCCTTAAACAGATTTCTGCCTTATCAAGGCAAGCAAGCTGCTCTTTAAGGAATATCTGCTTAGTGAAAGAAACACTGCTTGGGGTTCACAAAATAGTAGGAAGTTGTTCTTCTAGTATCAAAGTTGTTTCTTTGCTCAGTATGAAAAATACTGACACTTGTTTAGTGCTTTATAATAGATGCTCTTATACATCAAATTTTGAAGAAAAAGGAGATTCACCTTCAGAAATGGCCTTCTATTAGTAAGTACATTGCTAATTACTGTAATCATATGAAAGTTGCAATGACATCTATCTATATATTTATAAGTTCATTTTGGTCTTTTTGACCATGTCACAACCCTAAAAATTCTTCTGATCTTTGAAGACAGCAAAGATCAAGACTATGGCTATAGTTTAAAAAAAAAGTGTTTCTCTGGAATCATGCATGTCTGCCTCTGTTCAGCTTTGTTCCATGCTCAATTTTGGTAAATCCTATTTTTTCTTTTTTCTTTCCTAATCTAGAAATTGCCAGCTATGAAAAGCTTGTTAATTGCTGTTTGTAAAATGTTCTGCTGTAACTTGGATTAAATGCAGTGCAGCTGGGAGTAGTCATGGCCAAACAATACATGGCATAAATTATCTCTATATGGAGTGTCTGACTAGATAGCATAATCAACATGAGACTGACAAAATGACACAGTTGCGCTGTTGTTGCTGACAACTTCATTATTTCGATGATGTTCAGCTGGGTAATTTGTTTCTGAGGAACAGCAATATCTTCAGATATGTCTAATGGCCTGTATGTACTTTTATAAGCTTTCTGAAGATGGATGTGTTTGCACAAGTTTAGGTTTTTTCCTAATATGGAGAACAATTGCAGGAACCATTAGCAAAGAGCATTCTGCTCTACATTGTTTTTGCAATATGGCAGCGTTTCTATCAAGCAATGTTGGTGAGCACCTCTTGATAGCTATGTGGATCACTTAGGGTAACAGCAGCTGCTCTTTGATTCCTTGTTTCAAACACTAATGGCTTTAAGTTCACTGATGAACTTCTTATACTAAGGTATTTCTGTTTACCTTAACTTACACTCCAAATGATCCTAAATGATTAAGTAGTGTTCTGTGGCTCAAACACTCCAGGCCTGATTCTGTTCCACTGCAGCCAGGGATTATTATTCTCAGGAATTTTCCAATTTAAAAGGCTAGGGAAAAAAATGCCACTTTGTCAAAAACAAACTGTACAAAAAACATGCCATTTTTAAAGAATTCTGACCAAACAGTTCTAGTTTCCTGCCAGTTCATCTAAAACCATACTCTGCAATATAAGCCACCAGGGTCCACAGCTCCAAGGCACTGCTGCCATACAGGCTACCACAAAGCTGCAGAGCTCCCGGCGTCCGCATCCCTTCCTGTGGAAGTGGGAGTCTGCAAGCCCCAGGCGCTGGTGTATCTGCCAGCTTCAGCCCTGCAGCAGAGCCTGGGTGTGTTGAAATCCAGGTCGTACCGAGAGGACTGTAGATTAGGAACCACCACTAAGGGGGGAAGCCTGGAGGAGCTGGGGCTGCCAAGCTCAGTTTCTTTTAGTTGCTTACATCACAGGTGTCTCAAATATTTCAAAACACTTGGGAAAATTATTTCATTGGGAAATTTTCTAAACTTAGTCCAAACACAATTATTTTTTCTTCACTCACAATTTCAGAATTTCTTGAGTTTGATCACGTCTATGACTGATGAACTGGGAAATATTTGTGTTTTTTATGAATATACTGAATACTTCTGTGTCTCTGTGGATAATAGGTTATTTGCTATGGATTTGGATCAAGAACACTGGCTAAAGGAACTAGTGAAACAGTAAGACTCAGATCAATGTCCTTGAGGAAACACAAGAAACCAGGGAATATGACAGAGAACTTACAAATTGGCAAAAGGGTATGTGTGAAAGATGATAGGTAAACAAGGAGCCAGAGAGGCAGAAATTGCCAAAACCAAAGTTGGAATTTACTACAGTGGCTTATATGTGTAAAAGTTTGCGAGACAGAATAGGTATGGGGACAAAGAAAGATACACTTTTATAGGCTTGCCTGGGTTTTTTTGGTTTTGTTGTTTTAACCTTTCCCACTGTATACCTTTGGCTGTATGAAAAAAACACCCAATATCTTGTTTCAAGGAGCAGAGTCACTTTAACCACCTTTCTAGTCATGGATTTCCAAAATGAGAGAGCATACAGATGCCAGACAGAGTTGGCCTGACTATGCTACTTTAGGAGGGAGGCTGGAGATCCTGTTCCCAGGTATCTGATCTGCCTGGCTACATTGCCTGACCCTGGCCGTGACAGTGTATGGGACATCAGATCTGACTTTTGAGCAGTATTTGTTCTTTTAGGGGGATTATGAACAGTAAAATACAGCTTTGTCTCTAATGATGATGACAGCTTTGCCATTGACTGATTAGGAAGTAAAGTCAGGCTCCATGTGATGTTTTCAAATTCCAAATGTTTGAGTGAGTTTCTTTGCTCCAAACTTCCCACCCAGTTTCCAGACTATTGGTCTATCAAACGTTTTTTACAAACTCAGTGTATGCGTAGTGCCAAAACACAAGGCGATATGAAACAGGAACGTTAGTTTCTGTACATGGAGGACGTGCTTGCTACTGAAATGCCATCTGCAATTAAGTGTTGGACACTGTGTACTTGGGACAATGTAATACACGTGTGTGGCTGCTGCTCCATGGACCACATCAGGCTTTTGAAGAACTGGGTGAATACTGCCACCTATTGATTGACAAAAAGAAAATGAATGACTCCCAGCTACCCTGAGATTTTATACAGGGCAGTTTTGTGAGCTTCTCATCCCAGAAATGTTACCGGTGTCCAGAAGAAACAAACAGAATTTGCTGAATGGCATTAATGGCCAATACAATGTGCTGCTTGGCTGCTAAAAATATCTGTGGTGTATAAAGCTAAGAACGATACAGGGTAAACGTTTTGGTAAATGTGTCAGTTAATCAGCCAACTTGGGTGGCCTCTTTAAACAAAATGTACTGCTAAACTTACATCTTCATAAAAATGTGCAGCTTTAGCAATAGTAATAATAATAGCAGCTTGTGGAATCAGTTCATGATGTGTACTGCAGGTAGGTAAACCTTCAGAGTGATCAAACATGGAATGAAAATCTGTCGCAATAGGTTGAGTAAGTAGTATAAGTACAGCAAACGAAATAGTCTGTTCAACTAATAAGTATGAAATATAGGCAAGTGAAATAATAAATGGCTGACATCTTTGAGCCATCTAATGGAATCATCAAAGGCTAAGAACACACAAGCTTCTGTACAGGATCAGACTAACGGATCTGCTTGCATGTGTTTTATCATAGATAACTCAGGTTTTTGTTTTCTGTAGGTCTTTTAGTCTTCTCCATTTCCAGAAATAGACGTAAGTGCCTCTCGCAGTTATTTACACACATTCATGCATCATTTTTACTTTGTTTTTATCATTTGGTTAATTTATGATTACTTCTCTTACCTTACTGAGTGTTGTTTTATGTCTTCTGGCTTTTGAACAGCTTAATAATGAACTTAAATTCATATGACAGGAAGATTAGAAATATGTTTACTTGATATAAACAAACTAATTGCCTTCATAGAACTAGCTTGGGCAAGAAAACATCTTATCTTTTACTATTCTACTAAATAATGTTTGGGTAGCAATAGAGAAGTACCAAGGATTATGAAAATTTGAATGGCGACTGCAAAAGGTCTACTTTCCACTAAGCTGAAGGGAGAAAGCAAAGGAAAGAAGGGGGAGAAATTGCTAGAAAATGTTTAAGAATATACTAGTTTCAGTAAACTCGCTTTAGCTTTTTCCTCTGAAAACAGCTGGAAATTAAGAATTCCCTCATAAGTGAGTTCCATAGATGGTGTCTATACAGACCAAAAAAACTTAACCAGGGATTTTGACTCAAAAGAATCATTCCTATTCAGCACA
Organism: Aptenodytes forsteri; assembly: GCF_000699145.1. Taxonomy (NCBI): domain Eukaryota; kingdom Metazoa; phylum Chordata; class Aves; order Sphenisciformes; family Spheniscidae; genus Aptenodytes; species Aptenodytes forsteri. The sequence continues at coordinate 594,476 of NW_008796178.1, forward strand.
GTGCTGAAAATGGAATTTTTATGCTTACATTAATTTTAACTAATTTAGACATTCCCGATTTTCAGCATGCTTTTTTCCAGATAGTATCCCAGTGTTAGAGAGGTATTCAGTGGTTTTTGAAAGATTTCCAATCTTCCTCCTGTTGGCAAGGAGCAGTGACCTCAGTCAGCTGTCCTGTAGCCTTCTGACTAATGATCCTTAGAAGCAGCAGAACAAAAGAGGGAATCCTATACACGTATAGCCTGTGATTTTCACGGTATAGGAGAAGGAATGTTGTGCATAGCATATTGTCGTAGCACTTCATAATTCTTTGCTGCAGCAAAACATGCAGGTAGTTGCATTTGATATTCTTGTTATGTCTTTGAAATATGTACATATGTTTACATACACACCTATATGCACAGATGCATGCATATACATATATAAAATCTCTTAAAAATGGCTTGGTCCATATCCAGATTGATTTAAAAAGTATAGAATAAGTTCAAGTCCCATGGCATACAAATGTCAGGCCCAGGACTAGATTTTAGCTTCAGCTACAGGACACTATTTGCTGAGGGGTACCGAGGTCCAGTATTCTGAACTGAGTTTTGAAGGGTGGGAGAATCAGACTGGTCACCAGCTTTTAGGAAGTTTCCAACACTTTCCAAAAATCAAGCATCATGTCTGAATAAAGCCAGTGAAATTTTTTCAGCAGATTATAACAGTAGCTCTGGTATCCCTTTAAAAACAATAAAAAATACCTTTTCTGTAGATATTAATGATCATTGGCTACGACAGACCCAGGAATTAGGGTGTCTTAATTTTTTTCTATTGCCAGATGTTGCACAGGAGTGTTCTGTCTACCTGACTTTAACCCAGTGGACTATCCAGGAAGGATAATGATTTTCTAGGTTGTTTTTTATCTTTGTTTATCGCCTCCACTATTTTTAGAATTCTAAGGCTGCATATGGTTATTCCATATTCTGACTTTGTAACATCTTTGTGGGTTTCTGTGGGATTCAGCATTTGCATTTTTTGCCCTATAGTAAAAAAAATTAATATTTTGAAATATCACTGTTCTACTATTTTAGAAGCTCTTAATGCAGACATTACAGGATCTGTTTTAGCTGAAATATAGGCATCAATAAAATGTTTTTTATTCATTTAATAATCTTTTTTTTAAGCGTAACCTGTTCAGGCTGGGAGCTTTCAAATGATCTTGCAGATGTCCCATAGCCATGGATATGGTTGCTGCTTTTGTTGCTATGATTGCAGACAGCTGTAGTGATAGCTTGCTTGAAGAAAGAAGAAACAATACATCACATGCAACATGCATTAGTGGACTGATTGTAGGACTGTGATTTGGTTTTTTTCCCCTTTTACTGGTTTAACATAAAACCAACTGCTTTAAGATGGCTACATTAATGTCTTTTTGCTCATACTTCATGGCAAATTAATTACAATCACAGTTTTGTTTACTCTGGCAGTAATTATTTTTCTACTTGCACGCTGTGCTGCTGATCAGTTTTAAGGGATACAACAAGCTAAAAGCATACAGAAGTCAGGACATCTTGACTACGGAGGCAAGAGCCTTATGTATTAGTCATTCCTATAGCGCACAGGTAACTAGTATAGAGTTAAGGCACCAAACATTTTACCTGTGATACAACACTATTTGCTTTAAATACCGTTTTGCTCTGAGATCTTATCAGTGATCTTGGACTTCAGTAATTGCTAGTAATAAGCTTTTTCATATCTGATCATTCATGCAGTATAAGGAAGAGGTTTACTCATTCTGCCCAGAGGCTGAGCCAGCAGAGACAGCAAAGCCAATGTGATTCATTGAATGAAGACAGTGGACAATTACCAGCAATTTGTTCACGTTTTGCCTTGGATAGCCTAAGCTGGTAAGTCTAATTTAACTCTTTAATGCATATATTCTTAATTATTAGTTTCAAGTGTAAAATTGTTTCATAAACATATTTAAGAACACATATAGTGTTGAGTGGTTTCTTGGCTGTTGTGTTTTCCTAAAATCTGAAGTTAATGCTTTTACAGCTATGCTGTGTCCTACTAGTGCACCTGTCTATACAGTGCAGCATATATGTGCCACATACAACAGACAGTGACCTATAACTTAGATTTTTTTTCTCTCTCTCTGCAATATGTTTTTAAAAGGACGTGAATATTAGGTCAGTATTTGCCAATAAAAAAAGCTTTTATAAGGGTAACTAATTTGTATTCATTTGTATTTGAATTTGACTTTTAAAGCACTCTGAGGTTGGGGAATAAAATGGTTACTTCAGCACTTAGAAGCGCAAGTAGAAATCCAATCACAAAGATTAAGCTACAGTATATATATGCAGCATGAAATGTGTGTTGGAAGACTTCAATCACTGGTTTGGTACATGCTATAGCAGGGTGATAGTCACACAAACAGGACTGCTTTGGTGGTTATTTCCAGGGTAGTGCAGTAACTGTTTTCCCCAGAGATTCAGGTTATTTGTTATTGGAACCACTGCCATAAGACTTCCGTTTTGTGGGGTTTTTTTAATTCTTGGAAATGCAGACTACTGTTAATTATGACTAGTTATAAGGGGAGCTGCTGTTGTTATTCTGTCTAGTTCTGCCTTTTACTGAGAAACCTTGTAATGTGCTGCTTGTTGTAGTTCTTGACTTGCTGTGAGAATGCTAGTTAGTCAGATCACATGGGGCTACTCCGAACCTTATTGAGATGTCCTTATTTCATTCTGACCTATGCTAGGTATGTGCGGAGGCTTCCATGGGTGAAAAACATAAATAGATCAGTTCTGGACATCACCTGTTTCTAAACTGTTAGTCTTTTGATATACTGTTAACAGTTTTAGTTGTGATAATGATATATCTTCAGGTTAAATGCATTTCAGTTGAGGGATTCATTATTTCAACCAAGACAATGCACATTTCAGGGTTTCACCTGATCGTTGAGGTGAGGACATGGCTGTAAAAAAACCCAAAATGAATGACTTAAAGGAGCCTAAAACTGCTTTTACAAAATAGTTCATGTCTGTAAAAATAAAATGCCAACATCCAATAAAAAACAAGTTTTCAATTACAGAATCATGTGAATTGAGATGTCTGTTTTCCTTATTTCTTATTATACTTTTTACCCATGATTTTGCCGGATCTCCATTTCCATTGCTCTCCTGGGAGTCATTTCTACAGCCTAATAAGATCACATTTCCAGAATGTTTTCTAGAATATGCAGCTTACCTTCACCTTTTTCCATTTCATACCTTGTATGTGACATGTTAAATATGATATAATCTTCAGTAGCATTTTGCATCTTACTGTTTCAGTACACTGGTAAAAAATGCAGTTCACTTGCATTTTATTATTCCAGCTATTGCTTTATTGTCCCGCATTTATTCCATGCGCTATTTCAGGATATTGATGGTTAGTATACAGGAAACATCTATGTTTCAGGTCACTTGTGATGCACTGATTCTGTGTGGATAGCAAAGATACCATCTGTTTTATTGTTGAATAGCTGCAATTTTTACAGTGTTTACTTAGTTTCTCTATAGACTCGCCTGCTCTTGACTTTAAAGAAACTTTCATGAGATTATAAAAGATTCTGTCCTCTTTTTACACTAATGTTAGTCTTGGGCATCTGCTCTGGCTGTGTACTGAAAAAGCTTCCATGTGTAATACGGACACCCTATTGTTACTGTCCTTGGAAGTCATTGTTCAGACAGTTAGTAACACACTATTGTTTTCTTCTGAATGTATAAATCCTGTTTCATTGACTAGATCGAGGTGGGAAGGACTCCAGCAACCCCTAGGAATTGTAATAGCTGGAGTCAAACTACATTTAGATACAGTCAATATGAACAGTAACCCATGCCATGGGGAAGAGGCCTGAGCAGACTTGGTATTAAACTGCTGCTAGGCTTTTCTGGGTTGGAGACATAGGCTAGCAGCCCAATGATACCTGAATTTGCTTTGGTCCTGAGACTACACCAGCACCCTAGAGTGCTGTAATATATTTAGCAAACCTAGTTTCTTTTTACAGTGTACATACTGAAATAGAGAGAACTGACCTGCAAACTGTCTGAGTTTTGAATGTGTATTGGGAGATGTGTGACTAGAACACCTCTACCAAACCCTCAGATTTTCTGGAAAACTGTTCAAAAACTGAGAGGTGCTTCTCCTTTACTTACTCAGGTTAATATCTTCTCATAAAAGAAAATGTTGCTGTCAAGCTGTTCTCTGTAAAAAGTTGGGATTCTGAAAATAACTTCTCTACTTCTCAAGAAAAGCTTGAATTTGACTTTCAAGACATTCTGTGAAAGACATCTGGGCAACTGAGTTTAAGGAGATGGATACAAATACACCTCCTGCATTAGTGAAGGCTGGAGAAGAGATTGGTTATTTTAGGAGTCAGGCTGGCAAAATTCCTTTTCTAGTAATTATTTTAATCCTCAAGAGTATTGTCATAATACTAATTCTATGAACTAGAAGCACTACAGCTTCTATAAGCATATAGACTTTAAATACAAATAAACACCTCTTCACATCAACAACAAAAATCTCCAGCCAAGATCAGTTCTTCTTCAGTGGTTGTCCTCTCCACAGATAACTTAGGGACTTGAACTCAAGCCGGTAGTTTGGTCTAGTGAGATGGAGGGAGGACTCTATCAACCTAGGGAGGACTGATAAAGGCATAAGCCATGTTAGCTTTAATAACAGGTATTCTTGTTTGGTTTTAATACCACAATAGGTATGAGAAATCCTACTAAATAGATATGCCTAATTTAATTAATGTAAACTTACTAAATGTCTGCATAGCTTCTCAGTAAGTTTCCATATTGGCATACAGGCTTAATGAAGCTTGGAATCTCTCCATAATGTAATATTGTGCCACTCAGAGGTGCTGAGGCTGTTGCTTGTCATATATAATTCTGAAGCAAACACAGTGGAGTACACTGAGCTACCTTTAAGTATTGGATGGGTCTACTCTTCTTTTTTGTCCTCATCTTGATGTTTAGGTTTGTGTGGTAAATGCAAATTGTTCTCTCTCATGAGTTTACTACTACCTGTGTGGTATTTGGTGTTCAATGAGTTTACTACTACCTGTGTGGTATTTGGTGTTCAATGAGTTTACTACTACCTGTGTGGTATTTGGTGTTCAATGAGTTTACTACTACCTGTGTGGTATTTGGTGTTCAATGAGTTTACTACTACCTGTGTGGTATTTGGTGTTCAATGAGTTTACTACTACCTGTGTGGTATTTGGTGTTCAATGAGTTTACTACTACCTGTGTGGTATTTGGTGTTCAATGAGTTTACTACTACCTGTGTGGTATTTGGTGTTCAATGACTGTACTCTTGGAAAATCAAATGACTTTGGGAAATTGAAACTTCCTTTACAAACATGCCTATGACATTTATTGGTCTATTTATATCCACAATTTGGGACTGATTCTTGACCCATACTTTATTGATGAAAGGAAGAAATTCTTGAAAACAGAGGTAAGAGGAGAAATTTGTGGGATTATCTATAGCTCTATATACTAATAAAACTGTGGAAGTGTTACTCTAACTGAGAATTAAATTATTAATTATTATATTTGGTAAATTGCTGAGTTTCTTTAAAATACTAATAACACGGAACAGTGGAAGATGGGTCATCAGCTTTGGGGGTAATCAGCTATTTCTTAAGCTTGTTTTTAATAAATATCTGAAAACCAACTGAACTACTGAAGCTATGCTAAACACAGATGTGAATGAAATTTTTTGACCATCTTAAAGAATTTTATTTCATGTTTATACTCCCAAATGGTTCCACAGATGCATCTGTAAAACAAAAAGCTGTCTTCTAAGTTTGTCCAATATTAAAACTCACCACTTACCAGCAACTTCCATACAGTAAAGCCTAACCCACACTGATTCCAGCACACAGTTCCAAATAATTCTGGCATGTCTGGAACATTTGTGAGTTGGCATTGGTGATCATAATTTTAGTGTTATGCTCTAGTTTGACATTAACAAGCAACTTCTCATGACAGAGACTTTGATTAAACATATTTTGCTATGTTCCTTGGTTTCCACTCAGCCTTTCTATCTAGTCTATGCAAGCTTGCTGTTTGGGGCAGAGAATAAAATGCTTCATTTGAAGAGACAGTGATTTCAGTTAGTCCTTGTAGGCACTGCTGAAATGCATGTAATAATTAAAAGGCAGGATGAATTGCTTGTGTGAGCCTCACTTTACCTTTTTTCCATGAGCTCAGAGAAAAGCAGTCCAAAATCATTGTAGTATTGTCAGTCCCTGAGTCCCAGAGAGCTTGTTTCTTATCATATCCACTCTTGCACATTAGTTTCAGGGATGCAGCTCACATAATTCCCTTCTTCTGATTGCACATACTGTAGTTCTAATTTAACAAAGTCTTCTCATAACATATGACAATTATGTTGACTCTGTCTCTCTTCATTCAGGGACTTGGTCTCTCTTCGATACCCCATGAGCTTGGATAGTATGTGAGATTACAAGTAATCAGATACTTTTGTGCTCAGGATGTCTGCTTCACCACAATTTACAAATGAGAAAGGAAGATGTAGACAGCTTATGAGACTTGGGTGGTGTCTTTAATCTTAGACCAATTCATGCCAAAGAGCAGCCTCAACAGCAGGGCGAGTGTTTAGTAAAGAGTGCTTTTATGATTGTAAATAGTTATTAGAGTCTGGTCCTGCAGTCTGATTTGCTTAGATGCAGGCTGAGACCATGAGAACAGAAAGTTACAGGATTTGTATCATAGTACAAAGAATCTAAAGCTTATTTCCAGGAAAAGATAGTCTGAAAGGGTAGCCAGATTTACTATTACAACTGTGAGATCTTCTAGAGAGCCATCCTGTCTTATAAATGTGTACACACTCTTGGCAGGGAAAAAGGAAATGTGAAGAAATTGTGCATTTTCGTCACCTCTTCACTTACAGAAATCTCTGGGATAGCTTCCTGTGCTTGCAGTTGGGTCAAATCTGATTCTTAGTTTCCCTTCAGAAAGGTAAAACTATTCCCACATAAAGTATTTCTAGAGAGTTAAATATTAATTCAATTTTTCCTAATGCAGAAAAATGACTGTAATCTTAGAGCATAGAAAGTATTGTTTAATTATGAGATAATATGGAAAACCTATTAGGCTAGGCAGTCTTAGAGAGAGGAGGCAGTCCCTCTTGGAAGAGTTTGTAGTCTAAATCGACTGGGCAAACACAGAGCAGGATGAAGTTATACAATATATAGACAAAACCAGTCCCTGTCTACTAACTGAGGGAAGAAACTACTCAGTATGAAACTGTAAACAGCAACCGTTAGAATCACAGATTATTTTAACTGTAAAACATAGAGTGTAAGGTTTTTGTTTGCAATAACCCCGACACTAGTTGGCCATAGGTAGTTTAAACTAAAAATGCACATATGCCTCATTATGCTTACAGCAGAGCCTAAATAGGTTTTCTGCTTCAGCTGTTATTTGCTAAAACATAATGCCTTATGAGTCTTGGTCACAGAGCAGGTTCCCTCCCTTGCCAAATGCTCCTCAAAACTCTAACAAAAAGCATTCTCTGTAGCAATGGACTTTCATTTGGATAACATGTCAGCATTTGATGCAAATTAAATGTAAGTTCATGCATTATTTCTGTAGTAGCTTGTGATGGGTTCAGAGATGAAAAAGTATTTGAATCCAGCCATACTTCCTGAGTGAGAAATACTGCTTTGAGTCTCTAGAGAAAGATAATCTACCCACCCAACTGAAAACCTCACATGCTTTTGGAGCACACAGTTTGCTAGCAGATAGTAATGTGGGAAATAAAGCATGTCTTGCCACAGTTGTGCTTGTGTCAACCTTAAGTCACTTGACCAGTTAAACTCAGTCCTGCACCATGTTCTGTAATCAGTTAGATTTCTTTCCTCTCAATTGCTTCAGTTTTGTTTTAAGAAACCATTGTACTGACAAAATGCAGATTATGTACGTTATCCAAATCGCATAGTAACATTTACATTTGGGTGTCATTTTTCTGACACCTGTATTACCACAACTCACTCTGTCAAAAGGCCATTTCCCTCATTAAACAAAACCCCTTCTCCTTATACAAATTAGCAAATAGTTCTGAAGTGGTCTGTTTTATTTTTCCATCCTTAATTCTCCCTCCCCATAGATATTCATGGGACTAATTCCATAGAGAGCAATTTGGCTTTTAAAAAGCCCAAAAATGTGCTTCTGAGTGTTCAAAAACTGTGTGTGAAAGTGATTTTTGCCATAGAAGTCTTGCAATGTACCATGTATGGTATTCCAATGATACAGTTCTGATCAATGATGTTAGTGTAGCAAAACCTTGTTAAATAGCTGTTGTTTTTTCTTCTAGAAACTACTAGCTGAAAATGACACAGCAAATGCATAACTTAAGTCTCCTTCAGACTAAAAAGAACAGTGTGCCATCCTCTCCAAATGCTGCAAAGCGGTTATATCGGAACCTGTCAGAGAAGTTTAAGGGGAGTCATACATCCTTTGATGAAGCATATTTCAGAGCTCGATCTGACCGGCTCAGTCTCCGTAAGACCTCAACGGTAATTACTTGATATTTATCAAACTGCCAATTTACTGTCCTATTAATCTCTGTAATCAGTTTGCTTTTAATCTGTACAATTTTCATCATCTCACTTTGTCTGTTCCCTGACCAGTGCTGTACGTTCTTCCCAGACTTACCATTTATGATCCTGTGTCAAAATAAAGTCTGACCTTCTTGAAGGCTAAAGAAAAGCTACCTTACTCAAGTGATGATGCTTTATTTTAGGAGTAAGTTCTTAACTTGGCATTAATGGGACAAAAATGGATTCAGTATAAACACACAGGTGTTTCTCTTACAAGAAATGAAGAAAAAGTATTTTGAGAAAACTGAAGATGACCTTAATAGAAGTTCCCATTTTTCCAAACAACAGAGCAAGTGGAATTTACATGCTGTGACAGATACGTGCAAGGTTGTTCACAGACTGTGGTGATGGCCGCTAGATAAGACCATGGAAAAAGGAGATCACATATGAAGCAGGCTGGCCTGGGTACCCCACCCTAGTCGCAGAACACAGCCGAGCACTCTGGTGCCAGTACAGGAAAGCATATAAGCACCTGCTGGACTTAACGCTCATGAGTGCTCCTATTTATGCCAGTGCTGGTGAAATTACACAACCTCCAGCATATACATTTAGAAGAACAGACTGTGTCCCTGGAATAATAGCACAGTATAAGTTCAGTGCACAAACAGAATCTTTTATATTTGCTGGAGGAACATGAACCTGCTGTTGATATTGCCAAAAAAAAATAAATTCCCCTTTTCCATAAGTAGGAAGAACAGACACATCCTTCAACTTCTCTGAATTATTTTGAGGAAAAGAGTTCCTCTCCACTTCTGAAGAGCAATGACTTATGACAGTGTCTGTGAATGCGCCAGGAGACACCTCTTGGAACCATTACTCTGCTGCACTAAAACAGATGCTTAGCGCAGTGCAGGACTAAACTGTGAATACGGTTGGGCCAGATAATAAAAATGTTACACTTTGTCAGAAGAAAAAGCACACTCTAGACTCCTTTAACCCTCACAAATCTTTGTTACGTGTGAGCCAAGTTATATTAATCAATGCAAGAATTGAAAATTATTTTAAAATCAATTCAATGATCCTATCCCCTAGGATCACTCCTTTCTTGAAGTCAGAGGACCCACGCATGCCCCATGGAAGAGCTAAGCTAAAATTAACACTGTTGTGTCTCTTGTGAAGAAAGACTATGACGTGAAGGAAGCAGGGGATCATGGCTCCTTCCTCTCAGCTCTGCCAGAGCCAATAGATTTTGTTTTACAGAAGGAGAAGCCTTGAAACTCAAACAGGGCTTGATAGCTGGAGAACAGCCTTTGCATAGTAGCCAGCAGCTGTGCTTTTGAGGCGCAGTGGGTTTCCAGATGCTTTCAGTTTGTAGGGATCACTTGAATTTGGGCCTCTAAGTATGAACTGTGGGAAAAGATTCTTTAGATGAATTTTTTTAGCCACTATCTTTTCTTGCCTTTTTCTTTTCAATGGCAAGCTTGTGTGTGACTAAGCGAGTGAAAGAGGAGGATAAACTAGTGCTGGGGAGCATGTCAGAGCAGACTGATGTGTAGACTGAATGAATGCCAGTCTGTTAGCATATCTTCTGACCAGTGTTTCTCTAAAGATACACTTCAAGTTACATATTCCTTCAAATACGGGGTCTTCTGTCATACTTAACTAAAAAGAAGAGAAATGGCAAATGAACATAGCCCAAAGATTGAAGAGCAGTGTACTGCTTCTGAGGCTCAAGTCCTCTGCTATCCACAAAGCAAATTACAATCTCACTTCTCTCCCTTTTCAGTCCAGATTGGTCAGGCGGTGCGAGTGCCTATTCAATCAGTAATCGTAATTAGGAGACTCAATTTTACATTGTGAAGTGGATGGCGGCTTAATGGGATATAGACTTACTTGCGCTAACTTTGTTTCCCCCAACCCACTACACTGTCATGGGAGTGACATAGCTTTTGTCACTGCTGACCTACAGTGAGCATAGGTACCTCTAGGTATTACCAGCCTGGGGTCTGAGCTGGTGTCCACAATAGACAGCGAATAGACTCCCACCAAACTCAAAAGGCTTTGGGTCCCAGTCTATCTATTCTGCCTGTTGTTTTCACAGTTTTCCCTAGAAATAAATAGCAAGGAAACCATCAGTAAAGGAAGGGCTGGAAATATTCCAGGTCAAGTTGCTAGCTGATGTATTTTCTAATCATTGAGTTTCTGTGTTACAGAGCTAAGTCAATGACTAAAATCATGTCTCCAGACAAGTGAAAAACATTTGTTAGAATTTGTTTTCTTTCAGCTTTGGCTAGTGAAGAGTTTTCTTTCCATTCTCTCTTGCTGTGCAACACTTTCCATTCAGTAAATTGTTGTCTTGTTGCAGACATAGCAATGTCCCAAAATAGCTTTATTCTTGAACTCATGTTTATCAAAACAAGTCTTTGCAGAAACTACTTTAACGTTTTTTCCAACTCCAGTAGCACATAGTGGACTTTTTCAGTCAAACCTAGAGCAAATATCTTGAAAGGGGCACTTCATTTTAATTAAGCTTCATAAGATTGCATTTCTAAACACTCCAGCACTGAATCACTTACTGGAACATGGTTATTACTTACGGCAAAGCAATACTGTAGTCCTTTTCAGTATATACGTTTGTGCATCAGAGTAACACCTAAATAAATTAATCACATAGCACAGCTGTCTAGCTAATGATTAGAGGCTGCCGGACTGAGTCAAGCAAAAAGCAGGGTAAAAACTGCCCCCTAAACTTTACTTGATCACTTGTAAATGTGATTCAGTTTCTCTTTGAATTCAATGGTTTTGTCTTTTCAGAGCAGAAGAAAGTTATCTAGCGAATGTAAATGAAGGCAGAAACTGGAAGGCTCTTGTTAGTATTTGTGACAATACCAGCTGGAATAAAATTGAGCACATGGGTCTAAAGATACTACGTCTTACCCCTATTTGAATTTCTTGCCCCTGGGCTGCAGATGTCTTGAATAATGCTGCAATACTACAGTGTCTTTTACATAGAATATGATCAGATTTTTACAGAAAACTATATAATATTCAAATATATTTCTGTTTTCTGTGTGAAAGCAAATAGTTGGGGAAAAGTTGGTCAGGTATGTAGAATGTTTTTCTGGACTTGGAGAGCTGGGCTCGATGCAGACTTCCAAATGGGGCAATTTACTGGCATGGCTGAAAACATGGTAGATATTTTGCTGTTTCACCAGGATATTTTTTGACTGAAATAGATATAGCATGCTTAGATGCGCACTGCTATGTGGATGAGGGATGCATCCATGCCCAGTTAGAAAGGCCATATCACAGTTCCCATGTTTTTACACTCTTTGAAGTTACAAGACTTGCCAACACATTTCAGCGTATTGCTTGGGTCTGAATTGTTCATTTGGAAAACCTGATATTTGCAATTTGGTCTCATAATTGTTTGGATTGGATGAAGTAGCTTATAAAATTCATGCTCTGTTTCTTGTTTAAATTAGTGCAGCTTTTTCAATCAGATTTCTAATGAAATGAAGAAATAGAAATTTGTTTTTATTTTTTCCCTTTTGGTGAAACATTCTTGCTAACAGATTAGCTGGCAAGAGCGTTTATGAGGAATTAACTTAAGCATGTGCTTAGATTCTGTTCAGCAACTTACTTAAGGCCAATATTTCACAAATACTTTAGGTATTTAATTTGGCAAGCAAAAATCCAAAGATGCATTTTGAAAGGCATCTAGGCAGGTCTAAATCTTGATAACTGAATCCAAAAAATACAATTCAAATCAAAGTTCTTAAAATAATTCTACGATAATCATACAGGTAGGTAAAATCTGTTGTTAAAGGGTGTGTGTATATATTTGAAAAGGGCCAAATGCTTTTGTCAGCCATATCATTGGGTTAATTCCAGCTGTAATACTGAAGTTAGCCATCTTTTTTCATTATATAACAGGGATTTTTTGGTTTTATATAACGCAAAAAACTCCTGAGATGTAGTACAAGATCTATTGAATTTCACACAAAATTGGAATTAAAGCCAAATAATGGTATTGAGCACTTAGGGTAGCACTCTACAAATGCTAACTCATTTAACTTTTATGCACATACATTAAGTCAATTAAAAGAGAATGACTGTTCTGATTTCAAAAAAGTAGAAAACCACGTATGTGCCCAGTGCCACAGAAGTGGAAATGTGAACCGAGAAATACCTAGTTTCCTGTCCTAATTGAGCACCACAAGCCTGTCATTGAGTAATATCATCAGCTGTACCTTTTTGTTCTGCTCTCAGACTGCTAGCCAGTGTTTCCTAAAATGAACTTAACTAAAAGAAATGGAAACTAATATAGTCATTCAGTTTACTTCAACCAATTACCTTTGTAGTAAGCTCTTTATGAAATTACTGTTAAATAAGTAGATTTTCCTAGCTGTGATCAGTTACAAGAGTAATATGATTTTGCTTGTTTTCTGATTGGATCAAAATGCAGATGCTTCTGAAGCTAATTACCCTTTATTTCCATAAACAACAGAATAGAGGAAGCTCCAAAATCAGTAGAAAAAGAATTTGAAACGGGTGTAAACTGTGATGAAATTAATGCTTTTTAGAAGGTTGATATATATTTTTGGAGAATTGGTAAATATATTTTGCATTTCTAATAATTTATATGAAAAAACAATCTATTTGTTCACGGTTCTGCATTCATAACAATGAAGTTTCAAAGAGTGAAGGAGCACAGCTTTTTTTTTTCCCTCTTTAGGTGGAACATCAATGATCTATTTGTGTTAATTTTGAGTACATTGCACAGTGACATACAGCTGTTAAATGCATATCATTGACTTGAGTGGGAGTTGATGACATATAGCATGTATCAGAATCATACCATTAATTAAAATATTTTGTAATTATAATTAAAATTAATTAAAATTCTTTTAATTTCTAGCTCGAGCACTTCATCCATTGAGGGTAGGGGCAAAACGCCAGAATAAGAGTAAGATCTCTGATTTCAGGATGATAAGGTGTTATATAAGCAAGACAGCAGATGTGTGGCGCTACTGGAATGAAAAGAACTGTTGCTGCACTGCAGTAAAAATTTCTGCCATTTTTAAGTTTTACCTTATAATAAAAGAAATATGTGCTGGCCTCTTTTCTAAAATTTTCTGGAGATGTGCCCTCTCTAGTGACAGTATATGTCCTTAAAGACAATTTTTTGCCTTGAACAGAGGGCTGGATAAAGAATGATAAATCTAGCTGCTTACCATTCAACTGTTCCTTTTTCTGAGATTTTCTCTTGCACCTAACACTGAAGTATGATCTAAGTATTTGATAATGAAATTAAATCTGAATCTTACAACCTAGAGAAGAATCTGAAAACAAGAATTTGACAGAGACCCATTTTGATGAAGCATTTAAGTAGTGTCTTTTATTCTGCATGGAAATCTACAGAAAAAATATTTCTCTAGCATGACCTATCTTTTATACTTAAGTGTCTAAAAGGTAGATTCCCAAGTTGGCACTAGTCTCCTAGATTTGCTTTATTGCTGCATAGTTCATCTCATCCTTAGATAGTCGTCTAATGTATCTCATTTCTCTATATTGACAATTTTGGGTAAAGATCATCTAATGTACATCTGTCGTCTTTTTCTGCTGATCCCTAATATTTAGCATAGGTGGGGTCCATATTAAAACTCTAAGATAACATTATCTTTGCAATTTCTTAGTGTGGTACCAATACTTCACATGCAAAACAGTAGACCAGAAGATCTCTGTCAGGCCTGAGAATTTCTGAAGACACTGTTAACTTCAAGCACAACTGAAAAAAACTTGCAGAACTGATCAAATTCCAAAGTGTAGCTGTGGACTCTGGTTTTCAGAACTGCTTGCAAACCATTAGTCTTTGCGTTTTAGGAGGAGACAGAAGATGTTCCAGCAGATCAGTGCTCTTTCAGAAAGTGTTGTTTCACTGAGATCAAAACTTGGACAAGGATATTCCAAATAAAACTACATCAATTTAAAAAAGAAAAGTTTTGATGTGGCTGAAATGTTAATTTCTAATCACAGTAGAAGACGGTTTCAATTCAATATTTATTTCATATCATAAAGAATACATTATTATATAAGAATTTTCTCTGTGTTTCCTCCATGTGGGTTTCAGGACACAGGAAGCTAGTTTACATCATGTATCTGGGTTGCTTGCTCTCTTATGTATGCATTTCTTTAGTTTGCCCATTGGCAAAATATGTCTACGTAGATCTCAGCTCCTTTATGTGACCACATGCTGAGCCCTCCCTGCATAGCTGGGCCTCTTGCTTCTACTAATTCATTCCTGAGAGGGGAAAAAAACCTATTGGGTAATTATGGCAACGAGATGCTCGGAGACAATTTAAAGAATCTTGGCAAATAACACGTCATTACTGTAGGCTCCAGAAGGATGTTCTCATAACAGAAACCTGCAGGCCATGCTACTCTCCTGTACCTGCTACTCCCCAGCTCAATTAAGAAACTATAAGTTTCTTTGTATTATACCATTCTTTTATCTCCTTGACATTGATAAGCAAAAGGTTCAGTGGTTCTCCCTGCTTGAGAGTCGGTGCCATGTATGTTCTTGGTTTTGGCTGCTTGTGTTCTCTGCTCTTCAGACACATCACTTTCTGGACATGCACACTGGACAGTCAATCTTTTCAGTCTCATTTCTACTGCTTTATTTAAGGACTATACGTTTCAAAGCTGCTTCTAGTTACAAGTTAAATGCAAAAATATGAGCACCTAGAAATGACGGAAGTATTTGAATGAACAGTACCTATTACTAGCTCACACTGGAGCTGTGAAGATTTTTCTCCAGAATAGCTTGTTTGATTTGGATTTTGATCACCTGAGTTTGTAGATTTTTACTTTAAATTTTGAGTTTGAAAAACTCAGTAGTCCAAGACTCTGCCAAAATCATAGTCTTTCACCCAGCTTCACACTGAAAACATATAATATTGCTCATATAGTTTGATTATGGGACAGACGTCTAAATAAGTATGGGTTTGTTTTGTATGGGTTTGAATCTCACTTGAATCTTCCCACAGACCTGAAGCAAGTTCAAGCATACAAGTCCAGAGGCAGACCAAGCTCAGTTTTGCTGCAAGCAATTTCCATGTTTCTAGCTGAACCTAAGCTGGGGCTGGAGGATCAATATTTTATAGCAATCTCACAAAACACAAATTTTCTCAATTCATTTTTAAAACACTGACATTTGAAAAGTTCTACTGATTTTCTGTTTTTATTGATACACAGAATTTCCAGTGCAATGAAGCTATGTTTGAGGCCGTAGAACAGCAAGATCTGGATGCTGTTCAGATTCTTCTTTATCAATACACACTGGAGGAACTGGACCTGAACACACCAAACAGTGAGGGACTAACTCCTTTGGATATTGCCATTTTGACAAACAACGTCCCTATTGCTAGGACCCTTCTACACGTTGGGGCAAAGGAAAGCCCACACTGTAAGTAAAGAACACAATTTGAATTGACTTGGGTAATTGCCTGTAGAAGATTAGGTTTGCTGCTGTTTTGGGAAATTAATTACGTTACACACAAAAATGGATTGATTTTATCATAAAGATGATCATACCAGCAATAGTACCACAGTGCTGGTGGACGTTTGCAGCAATATCTGCTTGTTGAATGTGTGCTCAGTAGATCTTTTTTGTTCTCTATGTCAGATGCACCAACTGATGAATCAGATTGAGCTTGTAATGTGATTAACACTGGGGCAGCTGAGTTAATCTCAATACTGAGAAAAAAATCTTTAAAAATATGGAAACAGGGACTGAATGGGTGATTCAAAGATCATGGTCTGAAATATGGAGTTTGTCATCAAAAATGAAAAGGACGATGGGTTGTCTAGACTTTGGTTTATTTTTATTATCCTTTTGATTTTGGCTATGCTGCCTTCAGGAGACAGGTTGCGTTGAAATCTATCATTTCCATTGCCCACAGACTCCTCACTCCTAGTCTTCAAATGGCCTAAAATCCCACTTAAATGAGAATTTCAAAGTTCTACAGAACTAGAGAAAATCTAAACACAAACCAGACCTTCTCACTTTACTGGAATACCAATATTGCTTATAACTACATATTGTAGTTATAAAACTCCTTTGTATTCCTTCATGGGCATTTTTATTTGTGGGTTGGAGGGTGACTTACCAACCCAATTAATCAACTGTATACCATGACACAAACTCTGACGCCTTACTTGTGTCTAAAAATACACCAATGCATGCGAATTTGTTTTAAACTGTCAATGCCTATATTTAGGACATTCCCAGCAAGGCTATAATGAGACTGTGTTTGAGGGGTTCGGCCACTGCAGACTCTGCCATTAATTTGAAGTTAGTTAAATTAACAACATTTAGTGCTGGCATGTCAATCTCAGTGCTCCAGGAAATTGCACCTTGAGGCTACTAACATTGCCAGTTTTTTCACTGGAGAGTGTGTGTGCATGTGCGTGTGTGTGTTGAGTTTTTTTGCCAGACCCTCAGTGTTGGTACACCTTTATTGCTTTTCTATGTCCACAGCACTTACATTATCATTTATTCTGGCCTCCTTTAACCTTCCCTGGAGATTTTTGCATAGTGTAGCTGCTCAGTGAAAAGAGTTTTTTAGTTTTATATTTATTTGTTTATTTTTCTGTCATGGTTCATGACTGAGGCTTTAAAAAAAAGTGTGACAGCATTTAGAGTACATGATTGACTGCTGAAGCAACATTCATTAACCATGACAAATCTAGAGGAAAACACAGTCTTGAGTGTTCTAAACAGCAGTAAAAAAAGACTAAACTAATTTTTCATTGACCTCATCTGTAAATAAATGCAGTCCGATGGCGAGCAGGGGCAATCATAAATTAGTATTCATTTCCTGTAATTAATGCAAACATGCCTATGAACACAGAGAATATGAATATATAACCACCTCATTTCCATTTCAAAATATACCCACCAAATTTCCACTTCACTTATCTTGATTTTTAGTTTTTCTGATTGAAATAATAGATGAAGCATTCTCAATAAAAAGCAATCAATTGTTTGTTTTGGGGTTTTTTTACCTTAAGGGTTTACAGTTGCTACTTGAGAGCAAAATACAAAAAGTTACTTTCAGCACTCAAAACAAAGGTTCACAGCATCTTTGTATGTGACTTCATTCTTGTGGAACTGATAGCAGTCACTTTCTATTTTCTTTAGTCTTTCTGCTTTGCTTTCTGTACTTAACTAACCCTGTTAGAATGAAATCCATTCTGTTTGTATGATCTCAGGGCTACAAGAACATGATCCAGCACCCAGTGGGAGCATTTTCATTTCTCTATGGTGGGCAGTTGAGCAAGACTTCCCCAGGCTGAGTGGGAGGGGAGGGGATTCCAAGGTAAAATTCTGACTTACCCCAATTTTGGGACAGGACACAAGCATCTCTTAATCTGATTGGAAGTGTATAGGACAGATGCACAGATCTGGGAGACTGCAGGGTAAAGGAATTCCCCATTCCAAGTACACACAGAAAGCTTCCTACAGAGAAAACTCTTGCTCTTCTGCTATATTAGCCATAGTCATCCAGCTGAAATCTCATTATAGCCCCTAACCTAATGCTGTAAAAAAGAGGATCTGGAGGACAGACAGCTTCCATCTGTATCACCTGGATTTCTGCCTGGAATAGGAACAACAGCAGATAAAGCAATAGAAAGTAAAACTATGATCTTCATTTCCACATGGAGCTCAGACTGTATAAATCTCAACAGGAACCCAACATCTCTTAAACACAAAGTACGATCAGAGAGTACAGCATTTAAAATATTAATTTAGTTGGGGAGGATGCAAAGCCCACCGGGTTATCTTTTCAGTCACTCTTACTCATCATATACTCATGGTTTGGCTTGGCTTGTTCATGTGAACCCAAATAAAAATAAGATTAAAATTTCCAGTGGCTGATTGGACACATTACCAAGACCTGACAAGTGTGGATCAGAATCTTGATTGAACAGATAGAGCCAGATCCTTAGTGAGAACTTGAACCAATGCCAATTCTCAATCACCTGAAGTTCTGGCACATAAAATCTCCTTCCTCAGTCCTGTTGTGCTATCAGATGTGTTGCATGCTTATTGTAGGCATGGATCCAGGAAACCGTATCACCTTTGGCCTCCCAGTAAACAGGCAGTTCTGAGGATACCAGCAGATTCCAGTAAGCCTGGCCATATGTCTCTGATGTCCATATGAAGAATGATCAAACTTCAAGAAGGATGGCTTCAAGCCAGCTTCTGAAAGTGAAGTCTTAGAGACAAATATTCTTCAAAAACAACCTTTTGGATGTCAGAGGCATTGAGTAATTCTTTGCTCTCCTCCTGTGGCTTTAAAGATCCCATGGCACTTTTCGCATTAGTGTGTAGGGTTATTCTTAGACTCTGCTAAACTTCCATTGTGATATTGTTATGAGAGACAGAGGGCAAAAGTTAAAACGAGAGGTTCAGACTGGATAAAACAAGCACCTTTTTCACCATAAGGACAGTAAAGCAGTGGAACAGGTTGCCTAGAGTCGTTGTAAAGCCTCCATCCTGAGAAGTTTTCAAGACCAGACTGGGTAATGCCCTCAGTAACTTGGTCTGACCTCATAGCTGACCCTGTTTTGAACAAGAAGGTTGGACTAAAGGTCTTTTCCAATCCCATTTGTCCCATAATCCTATGATTCCAGTTTAGCAATAACACATTCATATGCGCAGACATCTTTGCTCATGTGGTGTTTTGATGTCAAAAACCTGTCAGAGTCTTGGTCCTTTATATGGTACAGTTTGATGTTTTCAGAAATGGCTACTGCTCCTGGCTTATGCAAATGGATGATCGGTGTGTCCTATGCAAGATTCATCCTGTTCCTGTAAAAACCTTAGGGAAAACAAGAGCCTGGCTGTCCCTACATAGCAACTCCCCATCATTGCTAAGAGTAGCTGCTTGTGCTAGGGCAGTGTTTTCTGTAAATAGGGGCTTTTTAAATTAAGAATATCTCAGCGCTCTTCTGCAAAAATACCAGACACCAGAGAAAAGTTTTTCTGTGATTTCAGAATTCCTTCTCTTGTACACTATTTCCTGCATATTGAACATCAGATCAGTGGTTGCATTTCTTTTCAGATTAAACACAAGTCCTATTTTCTAAACTGCAAATAGTTTGAACAATTTCAGGCTAAAAGCATTTCTGAAAATAGGGCTTGATTCACCACAGTTCACTGTATAATCAAGGGGCTGGTTTAGGGTAGTCTTGTGGACTTGGGCTAAAATCAAACCTATCTTAGTTTGTAACCTATGCGATCTTCATTTTCATCTTTATTAGAACATAGTAGTTCATACAGGCAATCTGAACTGCTAAACGTCAAATTAAAATTATTCTGAGCACTGGAGAAAAGCAAAATCTCCATGTGTCAAGCTGCTCGCTATCTGTCCAGTCTGTCAGAGGACCGATTAGATATTACATGGGCAAAACTGTGGCACAAAGAAAACCTGGAAAGAGATCCATCTATACCATCCATGGCCCTTAGGCACAAAACTCTCATTCTTAAGTTTGCCAATTAGATCTCTCTTTGCTTGTAGAGATTTATGTACTGTATGTGTTTATAACCAGTACAACCTTCTTTTTTTCTATGAAAGCTTATGATATTTTGGCAAAGTAGGGGTAGGATAGAAACCAAAAGCTTTATTATTTTAGTTCATTTTTAATATTCCACCAACTTAAAATATATATATGCAATTTCAGTCTAATTGAGACATTTTTAAACATATGAGAAACATTGGAAGATAAAATTTGCTCAATTTATTCATGTTGTTAATCCCATTTAAGTGGCCAGATCCTTAGGTGGTATAAATTGGCATGGTCTAATCCACTTGATGACAAGATAACTACTGGAAGACAGAGAGTGTTCAAGGATTTGACCTTACATGTGTTATACCGGAATGCATAAGGCCAGAATTTTGCCACATAAGTCTACCAAGCAATTACTTACTTTTCCCTTTTCTTGGTAGTTGTTAACATGGAAAGCAGGTCAGTGCATCTGAGTACATTGGTCCAGGAAGCACAGCAGCGAGTTACTGAATTGTCTGCACAAGTGATGAATGAAGGCCTTGGTACAGACAACACAGAAAAAGAGAAGCAACTAAAAGCATGGGAATGGAGATACAGGCTATACAAGCGCATGAAGGCAGGCTACGAGCATGCTAGTAAGTAGAAGAAAGTACTTGCAAAATCCAAGAAAAGAACTCTACAACTGAGAACACTCTGCCTTTGTGGAGCAAAGACGCTCTCGCTACCTGATCCTCACAGCACTGCTGCGAAGCAGACGAATGTTAGGGTGGGAAAACTGAGGCATACGACTAAATGGCCTTCCCAAGAATGAGAAGGAAATTGATGTTAGAACAATAGAGGACCAAATATCTGAGAGCAACAAGCACATAGCTTCTTTAGGAGTGGGCTGCATGAAATTGATGAGACCTCCAAACTCTTGGTTCAGGATCTAATGATTCTGTCCTGCTTATTTCTCTTCACATTTACTCCTGGATCTCATTTAATGTGCTCAGAGTTTAAAATAGGATGATTAGAAAAGAATATATGAATAGGGAGGAAGAGGGATGGGGACACTGACCTTTTTTCTGTTGTAATTTGATTTTTAAAAAAAAAGTGTATTCTGTTTTAGAAGAATGGAGTTGTTCTAAACATTTGATCAAACAATGGAATTTCATTTTACATATAAAAATTGTGAAAACTTAATCTTAATTTTGGCATCCACATATAATGTTTCATCAGCGTAGTCACAGATTGTGTCACTTTAAACAGTTGTACAAGTGAGACTGTACCCAAAGTAAATGTGAATTTGGGCCCACAGGAAGGAGTAAACAGGGCTGAATTGTTTCACATGTAGATCTTTTAGCTGTATCCTATTCAACGAAATACAATCATTGCCATTAATATTTTTACAACCATCTTTATATAAATGTACTTACAAATAATTTTCTCAGATTTATTGTATTCTAAGATTACTTCTCCAAGACAGATGTAGTGCTCCTTCTATTAGATACTAAATACAGGAAATACAGCAGTAGTGTAAGTTAATATAATGGTTTTTTAAATCAATCCCAGCAGTAAGTCATGACATTTTGTGTTTGATTTCTGAATTGAGTCTGATTGATATTCTGTGAATTAAGCTTTTTTTTTTTAAATTATGTTAGGCCTCAACTGACAACTGTATTTTGGAACTACTACACTGAAACATTTGTGGAATTTGCAACTTCTGAATCACAATAATGTAAAAATGTTTTCTGTTATTTGATAAATTTGAGTTTGTTAGTGAAACCATAAAGGTTTAATTAGCTCTTTGTGGTTTTGTCCTTTCTCTCTCCTCCTACCCACCCCAAGAGATTTATAGGGGCTTTTCATTGACATAATTAGCATGAATCTGTTTTATTGGGTTACATATATGCAGGAAGATATTTTTAACCGAAAGGAGCCAAAAACCATGATAGAAACAAATGGTGTCTGCAGGATATTGTTAGCAGGGGCACTAATTAAAATGCTCAAAAGGCAGAGAACACAAACACCTACAACCCAAAGCTCACAATTGCAGGGTGATTTTCAGTGGGTTCTTTGAAGACTCAGAAACATTGTTTGAATAGGATTTGTTGTGCTGAAGAGCTGATGTTTTCTCTTCTCTCCCAGGAGCCCCTGAGGCGCCAACCAATGTCTGTCTCATGGTAGAAAGCAGTACATCACTCACTGTCACCTTCCAAGAACCTCTGAGTGTCAACTCAGCTGTGGTGACCAAGTATAAAGGTATTGGATTTAGACATCTCTTTCATTTACCTTAACAATGTACAAAAATTTGAGAGCTAAATGACAAAGGTATTTATCTACAAGAGATTGTATTACAATGCTAGTAATGTTTGAATTTAATTATTTTCCCAGTAATAGCTGTAGAAGTGGAATTTTTTTAAAAGATTCCCCAAAGACAAAATTTTTATTTAAAAAAAAAAAAAAAAAAATTAACCAAAAGCTTTCGCCATGAGTGCTTTGAAGAAGTTTGCTTGACTCACTGTGGTTAGGACATCGGCTCAATGACTGGGTTGAGATGAGCAGTTATAAAACACAAGCTAACTTTTGGTGCCTGTGGGCTCCTGAAACCATGTGTATCCTTGTAAATGCCAAACCCACACCACCATTCCTTAAAGGAATGCCTCTGGAAGCTGAAACTTTTGGCAGAGGCATCATACAACCCAACTAATTAGCTATTCCAGGGCTGCCACATCATTCTTGGAAGAGCAATACATTTGGGGTGGCACCAGTTAGTTGCAAAGTGAAATGAATAGGAAAATGCTTCCATCTGAATAGCGCTGTTGAATAGAAATGGTTTTAAAACAGAATTTCTGTTCCACAGGAAATTCCAATATTTAAAAAACAAAAAAAGTTTTATTGAAGATTAGAACAAAAATGAGAAATTTTAAAATTTCCTGTTTAAAGGAACTTCCAGGTTTTCCAAAATGTTTGGAACAGTAAGTTCTTCAGTGTTAAGCGCAGCAATCCACAGCCTCCATCTTCCAGTGGGAGCCTGAGTCCTTCCACAGGTCAAGGGACTGAAAAGCACTGTTCTGAAGATCTGAGGCCGCCTTTGCCCAGCCCAGGGGAGTCAAGGAGTAGGAAGCCTGAAAGTCCTCTTAGTTATTTCCCACTGTGTCTCTCTTAATGTTTCCTGTTTTGTTTGTTTCTTTGTATTAATAATTAAAAATGCATTTGAGAGGTACTTGAACCTTGCATTTCCATACACATAGCAAGAACCATAATGGCTGTGTTGTGGGGCAGTCTATTTTCATGTTTCCATGTGTGGGTGTCACAGGGATTGCTTCAAGAGGAGAGATTCGGAAAGCCCCGGTCCATTGAGGGTCCAATAGCTCATGGAGCTCTTCTGAAGGTGGGACATGCTGGTGCACAGGCTCCACTGGCATCAAGCACAAGCACCCAAAGGACTGCATGAGTTTATTTTGGAAAAGGCAGATTCTCTCTTTCTTTCCTCCCCCTGCTTCTGGTCAGAGATTCCAGTCATCGCTGTCTATGCCCGGTAAAAAAATTTTTTACAGTGTAAGAAAAAAAACCGAACCTCCCAGACATCACTAAAGCCATCAGAGTGATTCCATTCCTGATAGCCTCAGTAGAAGGGTAAATTACTGTATTACACCTAGTCAGCTGTGCAGTGCTGCAGGAAGTGTGATTTTCAAAAACATCAAAGCCCTTTAGAAGCCTAAATCTAATTTTCAGCAATGGGTTGGGTTGCCAGGAAACTAAATTTCATTTAAGGGCTTCCTACTGCCTGATTTACTTGTGAAAATGATACTTGGGCTCCTAAAACACTTAAGTTCTCTTGAAAATATCAGCCTGCTCTTTATAATACACATATTTTAAACAACCCTGAAATATTGTCCACACTCTAATTATAATGATTGTTGATATTTTCACAGTAAAGAAAATTTGCAAATAGAATTGTTTTTTAAAAATAATTTTCTAAAGGTTGTAGTATTTTTCTCTTGTGTATTCCTTTGGGTTGAGTCTGTTTTGCACCATGTCAATTCGTCCGCTTTTTGGTAAGCACAACATTCAGAGAAATTTAATCCAACCTGACCTAACTTTCTAATCAGACTAGGTAGCACTGCCGTCGCATTTTGAATTACCCTCACTGGTGATCATTTTATGCTTTATCAAGTTGACAGTTAGTTTTGCCAGAATGTTCCTTTTAAATCCTTTATCCCAGGAGACTTGCATATTTATGGTTAGCTAAAAAGAAAGATCATTAATAGCTCCTTTTGGTGACTTTCGGGAATTAATTAAGCACTGGTTGTAGAATTGTTTATTACATTATGGAGTGAGATTCTTTGTGCTAGTTTGAGGGGTCATAAAATGAACCTTTCAAATGATCACTTGCAAGAATGATTAGAACCAGCTAGCAATTACTAGCCCTGAAAGGAGAGCTTGATAACATTGTGTGAGGATCTTTTTAGTCAGATATATAAACCTCCTATCCAGAAAACCATCTAAGCGTTTTGCTAATTCAGGGACAAAAATAAGCTGTTGGGGTTTCTTCCCCTCAATACTTTACCATTTCTTTTTCTAAGCAAATTAAAATTCAGGAGCATTTGCAGCAGTGTTTAGGGAATACCTGCTCATTAACAGAAGCTAATAATGTTCTTTTCTCCAGACCTGAATTATAGGGGATAAAAACTGACATCACTTCTGTTCAGTTTAGTTTAGTTCCCTAAAAACATTGAGAAACTGCCAATTCCTTTTTTCTGTGTCATCTTTTTTTTTTTTGTAACATATTTTTCTGAAGCTTTATTTGCCCAAATGTCATTTAGAAACCGGGCTTGGAACATTATCTAACTGTCTGCTATTTTCCTGTGTGTGATCTTTTCCCTTGTTAGCTGTATAACTTACAAATAATAATACAGGAGAATAATACTTTGCACTCACTCTCTAACCACTAAAACCATCTCACTTCATTAGGAGATTTAATTTTAACCACACACGGTGAATGGGTATTGACTTTGGTGTCCCAGCTGGATGGCAGTTCAGTGACTGCATTCTGTTGAGCCACTGCTTTAAGGAGCCAGAGTATTCTTTACTTCCTCTCCTGGATTGTTGTTTAATGTTGCAGGCACCATCCTAATGGCTCCCTTCAGTTTCCCTCCAGAGAAGGCTACAGCATGGTGGTGGCTGACGTGAAATGATTCCTATGTATATTGTAACTTAGTAAAGTGTTTTGAGGCTGGAAGCAGACAGGCATGACATAAATCAATAATAATAGTAATAATCTGCTCCATGCTAGAGAAAGATTCAAAGCCAGAGACACCTCACCCCAGCCAGTTTTAGGAAGGATGTGAAGCATCACTGTAATATTGAGAAGAAAAACCCCTGCCTTTGGCTAATCATGCCCTACGGCCAAACTTCACATCCCGTCGTGGAAGTACTGAAGACCTGCTTTAGTTTTGCATCTTTGAAAACACAATCAAAACGTTCCACACTAATATACAAAATAACTTGCCACAGTTTGAAGCTAGGGTGAACCTTCTGTTTACACTGTCATATTGTTACTGCATGATGTATTTTTATCCTAGAGCTACACTACTGTAACTATCTTGATGCAAAAAATCCCAGCAGCAACATAATCCAGATAGGCACCACTTGACTCCTAGGAACAGTCCCAATAGAGCCGAGTGGTAGGGCTTTTAAGAACTGTTGTCTTTCACTAATTAACCTTCCTAGGGTTCACATGTTCCACACATACATGTAAAGAAAGCAGGTTTTTTAAAGAACAAATTATAAGTAATGGTAAGTAATTTTGTTGCGCTTATTTTCTGTGCATTTTAAACCTGATTATTATTTTGCTTTTACGGTGAATAAGTACAGGTAAACCTCCTCTTATTGCATAATTTTTTTTCATCCATTTTGCATCAGAAGTAGTATAGCAAAAGTAACAATGCTATTATCCCCAAGTATAGGATGAGGAAGAAAAATGGACATAGCACTGATCATTACCTACTGGAAAGGATCACTATGCAATGGAAAATCTCCGTTTATATTTTATTTACAATCTTTAAACAAACATCTATATTCCCTTTTGGAGAAAAAATGAAACAGCTTGTATAACCAAAGTTGAGCTAATTTATTTAAGAGCCTGGAACTATTTATGTTTGAAGAGAGAGGAAGAGAGAAAAAAATCTGAGCCATGTTTGATGTAGCAAACAGAGCTGATCTTCTCTCTGTTTGGATGTAGCCATGGACTTGGATGCCAAGTTATTTTCCAGATAGCGATGCTAAGCTAGGCCACTTTAACCCTTGTTACCTTTTTGTTTAGTTTGTTATTTTAGCAGAATATTTCATGTTTGTCAGGACTGCCCAGCTGCCTTCTAGGATTTCTGTTGGATGGAGAGAAGATTTTTTTATTTTCTATGTCAGTGTAGCTCTTAAAAAAAACAAACCAGCACCACGTCAGCTTAGATCAGGAAAGAAAGAGTTATGTCTTGCTTAAATTCTGACAAAAAGTCACTCCCTGCCTCCCTTCTTCCAAAGCAATTTGTGGTTCGTTTCAGAATTTTTTGCATGAGAATAATTTAAATTGTCTTTAAATCACTGGTTCAGTCCTAGCTAGATATGCAGTAGCCACAGTATGTTGCTATCGCATGGCTGCATGAAATGGGGTGGTTATAGGCAATACCTTTGTCCAGGAGAGGCTGATGCAATTTGGTGTTATCATTGGAAGTCTCAACTAAAGGATGAACGGAGCTGCCTTTTCATTAAGGGTCAGTACCTGAAATCATGGGATAAGAAAGCCTGCCAGGTTGGGCCTGTATGATATATATTCTGCAGCTCAAAAAAACATCTGTGTTTGAGATTCTCAGTTGACATCTCACTGTGCCAATGGAAATTTTTCATTGAAAATTTCAGTGTGAAAAACCTCAAAGATTTTACAAAAACTATCTACAAATTTTGTGTGATTCTGCATGTTTTACTCTTGGGGTAGTCCTTTCACAACCAAATAAGCTTATCATTTTGCATGGCCTTCTGCTCGTCCCTGTGAGCACGTACAAACAGCATATACCATATGTTTTGTAATTATGTATTTGACTTGTCTATCAATAGTTGACTTGCCATGTTTGATCAAGTTTGGATTTGTTCCATAGCAGGCTTCCTGCAGTGATCCTTCTAGTACTGTACAGTGGGCTTGACTCCAGACAGATTTGGCTAGTCTAATAGGTAGAGCTTACACAAAGACCTAAATACATCTCCAGCTTTTTTCCCCACTTTGGTGGCAACTAACTGTTCACATAGCAGTGTCAGAGTAGAAAACAGCAAGCCTGCGCTTTCTTTGATTTCTAGAAGAACCCTGGTTATGGAAATGAATGCTTATAGAAGTGAATCGTAGGTATGAAAATGTGGTGCTTTAATATTAATACCTATGCATCTTTCTAAAGTAGATGCTATGTCACTGCTTGATCGTGTTCCAGTCTATAGTGGAATTAAGTAGCATTCTGCATTCAACTTGATCTTGAAACCCTTTGCACTTATTATTCAAAGTTTCTTTGTATGTTGTGAAACTCATTCTTTCTTTCCCCAAAACAGTTCTTACTCCATAAAAAGGAAAGAGAGTACATTTCTTAGTAAGACATTTGAATTCATCCTGCTGAATAGGTGTGGTCTGATATTTTTTACAGTAGTTCATTTATGGCATTTTATTAGGTCTCCTGGGCGCTTTATTTGCACATTACATTTTGGTAGCTAACAGGACTGTGCAATTTGACTTCTATTTTTATGCCTAGCAAGTACAGAAATGTATAAATGTTAAAACAAACCTTTCTATTTCTAGCTCCTGTCAATGTCTGTAGTATGTGTTGGACTTAACATAAAATTTAAGAACTTCTATTTTTTAAGTTTGCTATGTATTTAAAACTACCTTTGAACATGGATCATATTAAGTGATGGTGTAATTAACTAATGTAGTTGATCAGACACCGGTTACTCAATTCAATCATTCTTTCCTCCTGCTCTGTGTTTTACAAGGATTTTGAACAGCAGCTCAAGATGAATGGCTATGAGAAAACCCAGACATACAGGCTCTGGTTTTGTCTGCCTTTGGTGTCTAAGAAAAAAGGCTCATATCATGATGTTGCTGAATTTTAGACATTGCTTTACCTTTTACATTTGCTTTGACTTACCAAAATTAGTAAGTATTTTTAAAAATTATTTGCACGTGGCTAAGTGTTATAGCTTCCAGTTCATAGGTTTTGCATAGAAGAGGTGAATTTCTTATAGTCAGTGGTAGGACTGGAACTCAAGACCTTCAGCTTCCATCTTGAAGGAGGTTCCTGATTTAGCAGATCTTTTGATTCATGGGTTTGGGAATGCCTCTTCACTGGAGACTTAAACAAAACCAGAATGTCTTCAAAGGGATTGTGGCAAAGTTTCCCTGCTCACCGCTTTGTCTGAAGTCTTCTCTGGTCCATCATGGACTTTTCTGGACCATTTACAAGCATAAACGGTCTAAAACATAGCCAGTTTGCCCCTCCAACCAAACCCTGATACTGCTCTAGTAATTAGATCTGACCCACCGAACTAATAAATGAATGTAAATTTGGAATCAGGCCTTTGGATCTGCTTCAAGCTCTTACCTCATGTATTGAGCATAAATTGCAGGGTTTACTGTTTTCATGCATGAGTGCCCAATTAGTTCATGCATGAACACCCAATCAATTTATGCATGAGCACCCAGTCAGCTCGTGCATGAGCACCCATTTAATTTACTAATGAACGCCCAGCTGGTTCACACGAGTGCCCTATTGACTCATGTCTGAGCACCCAATGAGTTCACGCATGAGCACCCACTTAGCTCACGCCTGAGTACTGTGTTGGGCATATATGGCAGGTTTCAGTACCAGGAGCCACAGGTGTGGGAGGAGGTCAGGAGATGCCGGGTGCTGGTCACAACTGGCCCAGCTAGCTCTAAATGCGATGGAAAACCCCATCGCTGAGTGTAACCCCATAGTGGAGACAAAGGAAGCTGACAGTAGGAAAGGGGGAGGATAGGTGTTTGGCTTAAGTTGAGCCTGGGAAAGGCAGTGGAAAGGTGTTCACTTAAATGTTTGTTTAATTGTTTTCTTTCTTCTCACTCCAAATGAGTGGTTAGAAGTTTGTGTTAATTGACAATAAATTAAATGAAGTAAAAATTCCCCAAATCAGGACTGTTTTGCCTGCAACACCTGGCTGCAGTGCTAGGGAAAGGTGAAAGCCCTTTAAGTTACTGTAGGGATTAGTTTATAAAGAAACAAAAGCCTTAAATATAATTAATTAGCATCTATGCAGCTAAGTCCCTCTTTAAAAATATATTACAGGAGAACCAGAGGAAAAGCAGTGGAATCCCATTAAACAGATTACTTGAAAATTAGCATTTGTGTATTTACTTTCTTTGTTAACAGTGCTGTGCAGTGTTCTGCTTTGTCTTGTACATTGTGATAGACTACTTTTTTGTTTGCATTTTCCCAACTGCTCATTATTAATTAGATTCTAATGTATTATGTTTTGGGAAGAAGCTGAGCTTAACCCATGTGTGCTTCACACAAATGAGTAGTCCTTATGTTCATAAGCTTCCCCACCGGCTTTGGTTACATAGATTACATGAGTAAAATGTACCCACAGGGAGTGGAAATTCACAGAATCGGAGCCAAGCCTGTTATACCTTTCTAGGATGTGAAGCCTTTGCATAAGAACCCCATTTATTCTCCAATCCCTTTTCAGAGTTCTAACGCGTATTTTCTCCCACTTTTCTTTCCACAGCCAGAGTGGGATATGTTTGTCATTGCAGGACTGACACAAATCTTGGCTGTTACTATAATCCATTGTAGCTTTTTAACCACTGGCCCACATTGGAAGGCAATATGCACCCACATGGCACACTTTCTTAGTTATTTATAAAATGTTAGTAAGAAATGTCATTTTCACTAACAGAAAGGAAAAAGTTCCTTCTGGAACTGGAATAGCTGACCTTATTACAAATGGATAAAGAATTGTTAGTACTTAAAAAACACTAATTAAAATACTTGAGAAAAAACAGTCAATTTTTTTTATTTTCTCTTGGTGAGAATTTTATTAAAATGCAATAAAAATAGTATCTTATAAATCATTTATATAATGTGGATTTGCTATAAGATGAACTAGTGAAACCATGATCAAGCAAAGATGTGTCTTTGGCACCCAGCCTGCTGGTCTTAATGCTTCCCATAAACATCAAGACATAAAATAGAGTATTCTGACCTGGGTCAAAGGAACATCCAGAAACAGGGCCACAAGAAAGGTTATTTAACATCACCGGTTATTATTAGCAGGCGTAAAAGGTAAAGGAGCCCACAGCTGTTTGGGAGGAAGCTTTACTGCAAATAAAGTATTTGATTATTAAAAAAATTCTCTGAAACAAGTATCACAAAGATTTATAGCCACCGAAGTTTCAAATGAAGATGTGCTCTCTAGGAATAGTCTAGGAATGCTGCTCTTGGTACTGTTCTGATTGTTGTTCTGATGAGGCCCTTAAACCCACCTGTAGCTCTTTCACACTAAAACACAGCAGTGCTTTATTTACTTCAGGTGGACACAGTGCTGTTTGTTTGCATCTTTTTCATTCCTCTTCAGCCTTATTGATGAGTAGTACTCATCAATACAGTACATCAGATGTACTCTGACCCAGTACAGAGCCTTGAATAAGTTTACAGAAATAACTGAAATAATAGATAAGATCCAAAATAATGAACACTAGTATATAGAGCAGTTAGGAGCTCAGGTTTTAATTTAAGTAGTACCTAGAAATCCTAGTCCCAGGCCATGACTACACTGTTTTAACTTCTGTGTTTGCACAGAAATATGCCTAAGTCCCTTAGGCATTGTAGTAAATCCCAGTTAGAGTCCCTAAACAAACAAATGAAAAGTTCACCTGTCCCTTCTGTAAATGCTGTGGCTCGTATCATATTGTCCCTGTCTACACTCTTATTGAGCAGAATGCAACCAGTTCCAGATGTTCTAAGTTAGTGTGCATTTATGGATGGATTATACCCTTCATGCAAAAAACCAAATCCATGGGAACAAATACAAACTCCTCAGTGCCAAACATTTGTTTTTTCCTAATGGAAGCATTCTGCTGGGATCCCTTTAAGTAATCCCTACAGCTGGTATGACTTGTCTTTCTCCTATCATTCTTTGGAGAATTTCTAAACATGAGAGAGGCATGAACAGAGCCTGAACCCAAATCTGCAAAAATTGGGTTCCTTTCTTAATTCAGGCTGGGAAGAACAGTTCAAGGCAGCTAGGAGGAGCTGACCAAATACTGCAAACAATGTTCTCCATCTGAGCTGGTGATGCTGTCTACACCAACAAACTGATTCCTGCTTTTCACTAGTGTTCAATTCTCTTCACTTGTGTTATACTTCTAAATATTTGTTTAGGTACTTTCGTCCTGATTTTATTCACACAAATGGCAGTGTTCAATATCCTTAAATCAAGCCGCTAAGATACTGTGAGTGTAAATTATTAAAATTATATCACAAAGATCAGCAGGCAGAAAAAGATGGTGTGAAGTGGTTTCTGGTGTTAGTGCTCTCTTCCAGTTTTACGTTTCAAAGGAAGCTATTGAACAATGCAATTGTTTGTTTGGAGGCCCTTGGAAACACAAGCTAAGATCACAGTGTCCTTCAGCCTAGGCCCTGAACATGGGGAGGAAGGGAAGGAGAGACAATCTTTGCTGCCTAAGTCTGGGTTAAAAGCCATAGCGGCATAATGCTTTGCCCAAGGTCACACAGCAAGTCACCAGCAAATACAAGAATAAAACTCAGAATCCCAGCTCTGTACACTGTTCTGTAGACCCCATCAACTTAGCAACAGAACTCATGTCGCTCTGTCTAAATAATCTACTCAGCAATTCAGTGAGTAATTTAAGTGTAAGCAAAAACAAATGCCAAGAGAAGTGACAAATTCTACTGTGACTCAGGCTATTTACTTGACTCAGGAGAAGGTGCTTTCCTGAATGAATCTACAATAGGGTCAGGAGGTGTTTTGTGCCTTCACTTTGTCTCTTGTCTGTCCGTCAATCTCTCTGATAAGCTGTTTAAGGCATGCTCAGTATAACTGAAAGATAGCGCGTGGAAAAGAAACAGGTGAAAATAAACTTCTCCCTTTATTTTAAAGTGCATGAATTGAGTATTAAAAAAAAAAAAAAAAACTTGGCCACAAGTAAGTTACATAACTTAAGCCAGTCTAAAATTATGTGCCAGCAATTTACATGAGTTTTATGTAACTGTTTATACTGCTGTTTATTTAAAAATTACTACTTATCTTGGCGACCGCAGCAACACATCGTGCATTTGCTAGCTCTGGAATACAGGGCACCTTCATTAAAACACATAGTCACCAATATATTAAACACACAAAAAAACCCTGCTCTGACATAACGTGAAGTGTCAGATGGAAAGCCGCAACAGCAAAGACATTCAGCGTTCACGACAAAGCAGCCCTTTGGGGTGTTCAGAACAGGACTGGAACATGCTCCATCCTTAATTCACCCAACAGCTTTCAGGTCCTTTACAGCACAGTTGGTACAGTCTACAAGACCAGCTCTTGTTCCTGGGCTCTTATAAAGGACCCACTTCATCTTCAGGTTTTTATATTTGAGCATTTTCATATGCAACTTTTAAAGTGCTGAGGTTAGCTAGCCTTTTGTTCTTTCTTAAAGTCCCAAGTACTTTAGAGTTACACGAATGGTTGATAATTTTTGGCTACTACTGGAGCAGTCTCTCGCAGCACACTCTTTCAGAAAGTAGGCAAAGATTTAGCAAAATCTTCATGATGGGTTGCTCATGCACAAAGTTACATAATTTTTAGATCCAGGTTAATCACAAGGGTAAGACCATGGATGCGTAGGTTTGTATTGGTACCAGAAAGAGCTATATATATCCCACGTAGCCAGAAAGTGTGAGCAACACTGGCCTAATAAATGTAACATAGGTCATAGGAGTTTGTCCCTTGTTGTTTTGGGGCCTGATGAGTGAACAAGGTGCTCTACCTCTCCTTGCCTTCATTTTACCATCTGTAAAATAGGGACGCTGGTATTCACATCCTTCTAAAAGGTTTAAAACCCAATGAATGAGTATAGTAGAATATTATGTATTATTTTTAGATGACCATTATGGTAGAAAGCTGAAATCTGGCAATGTATAACAAGAGTTATAAACTTAAGTGATAAATTACTTAAGTTGATTTGCATTTCTTTATATCGTGTCATCCTCTTCTCACTTGAATCAGTAAAATCACGGGCCAAAAAAGTTTGTTAAAATCAAAAGTAAGCAAAAAATTCCAAAATTTGTTATGATTTTCTTTTTGAGTTTCTTTATGACAGATATCATGAGTCAGAGAAAAAAAATTTGTCAAAAATAGCAATGCTTCAGTGTATCCTGTTGATATGTTTTCAGTAGTACTTTGAAACAAGGGGAAAAAGAAGGCATTATTCCAACACAGCTGTTCAAAAAATATTTATTTTTCAGTTATGCAAATTTTAATTGAAACTGGGGGGACGGTTTTTTTCCAAATGTGAGGTTTTTAAATGTATATATTTGAAAACTGAATTTTGAGCAACTTTGTATACGCCATCTTGTTAGGTAAATATCCTTTAAAAGGGGGGTTCTCAATCGTAATGGTAACCATAACCTGATCCACAAGCTAATATCATATTCCTATGTTTTCAATTTCATGGGTCTCAGCCATCACAGGGTAAGCTAAAAGAACAAGTGCAAAATGCTGGCATTACTTGGCTGTGTAACGACAAGCACAGCTGAGCCTCAGCCTAGCAGCCAGTGAAGACTTGGCTGGTTGAGGGGATCAGAGGGGTACACAGCTCTCCTCAGTACCTCGTGAAAGGACTAGCAGACTCGGTCGCTCTCCCTAGTGAGTAGCTGTCCTTCAAGGGACTGGGAGATCACGGTGTCACCCAGCAAGTGGGTGAGGGTGTTTGCCCTGCACGTGGGGTTTCACTAACAACGTGACTTGGGGCAACAGTGTGCCCTAGAACATCAGAGCAAAGCTGTGATTTATTATTTCAAAACCCACTTCCTCAGCTGTTCCTGGGGCGGCTTTAAAGGCAACGACAGCCTTTTCTCCCCTTGGTACCTCAGCTTCTTTCTCTGAAATCAGTGGTCTTTGATTATCTCTGAGAACAAACTGCCATGCTGTTGCTAGTCATGATACTAGCACCATGATGTTCCTGCTGTACACATGCTTGCAAACATGTAGGATTGCAGTCCTGTTTAGATTAAGGCAGTTAATTCCTCTTCAGGCAGTGTGTGAGGATCTCTAAATATTAGAAGCACTTTTCTACAAGTGGAATACAAGTGGAAGGGTTGAGAAGGAGACCCACATCAAGAATAGGGCTGCTATGTTTATTTGTGTAAGCTACCCAAATTTAAATATGCCTCTTGAACTACCAGTTTATGTTTGGGCAGTCTCCAGTCCATAGAACAGCTAAAAATTTGGAAAGCTCAAAAGCAACTTAATTTGCGTATTTTACCCTTGGCTTCTGTTTCGTGCTGCCTAAAGTGCAACCTTACCACTGCCCCTCGTGCTGAGAAGCACGCTCAGTCATGCCTGGGGATTTCAATGAAGACAGGATTTGTTGGCAGAATCTGTCTTGGGTGACAGCATCTTGCTTTACATGAATCTTTGAAAAGAAAAATGGTATCTGAAGTGACTGCAAGCCTGTTGATAACACGTTCAGCAGTTCAAACAGGGTTTCTCCAATTTATCCTTCTGGAAAACAGACAACATGTCTAAGTTTGCAGCATGTATACAACGTCCTCAATGATTTAATACAGTGGAGTTATAAACCCTGAAAATCATGGTTTACAATGGAAACTCTGACAGGCCATCGAGTTCAATGGTACTTATAAGCATTCCTATAATTAAGTTGTCGATAAAAACCTACAATACGGTAACGTAACATTCTCTACATTTTCATACTAATGTACAGAGATCGCTTCCACTAAAGGTGGCAGTAATTAGGTATTTAAAACTCAGGGCAAACTAGAAAAATATATACTGAAAAAGTTCAAAGACAATAGACAAAACCAATATCCTTTTCATTGCAGCAAATACAAAAATGTTGCAGAACATGCTGTGCATTCACAAGCCGCAATCACAGCAAAGGAGCAATTAGGAGGGAAAGGAAAAATGAGTTGTGCTATTGATACTTGGCTATTTTAGAAAAATGTGTTGGCTGCTAAGTGTTGTATATGCTGAGCAAAAAATTCGGTGAAGCCTTTTTTTTTTAATGTGAAAATACCAGTAAGACACAGCCAGAAGATGAAAAGTCCACATGCTGAAATTAAAATACCTATATCCTCTGATCTATTCTAAATTATTGACTCCAATGCTAATAAATATGCAAATAAAGTATCTAAACTATTTTGTGAATCTTAAAGGGAAAGCTTTGGGTTGAATTCTCTACTTTGGCATAAATCCAGAAAATTGATGGGATTTTCCCATGTCTACAGTAGAACTGTTTGAGAGATTAATTTCACTATGTTTTTGATAGGTTTTCCTGGAAGTTTGAGTCTGAAGGTACAAGTTACTAAATCCCAGAGGTGTGACTCCAGGATTAACCTTAACTCTAATCATGGTACCTGTCATTAATAAAGTATAATTTAAGAAAAAGAGGCTGTTTTCCTACCTGCAGCCATCAGTTCCCCACTTGCATACATTCTTTTTTTAAAATAATCTAGTAGTTTTTCATGGTGTGTTTGATACTATTGTATGTGCACATTCATTTTTGCAAGTACTGAGGAAGAGTACTGACAGCAGGACTACTAATTTCATAACCCCTTAAGCAGGAATATGAGTCGTCTGTACAAGCTGATGGGAGCACTTTGGTGAAGGTACCCATTGTAATTTAGGCTGCGGGATGGGCTGGGAGGGATGTGTCAGTCCAGCACCATTTAATTCACTTCAAAAGCGGATACGACTTAATAGGTCCACGTGGAGCTCTGTAATTTCAGTGACCACAGCAGCATCAGGCTTGGACAAGAGAGCCAGAACCCACTGAAACCAATGAAGAGACTCTAGTGAGTGTCGGATCTAGTCCAAGGAGGATATTCCTGTACAAATTAGCCAAGGCTAGGTGATGAGAGTTTTGTGGACCTGTGGAGCCAAAATGACTCTCTGCCCTTGCCTACCTATGCCAATTCAATTGCAAAACAGTACTTTTTGTTGGTTTGGATGTATAAACTGCCAAATGGCATTAGCAGGCCCAAATCTTCTACCTACTCTTTTCCACTACTTCTCTTTCTTTAAAAGGAAATTGTTTAAATGAGGGCAAATGTTGACTGAATGTAATTTGTATTGCAGTGTATTTTTAAGCATTCTTTCCTGAAAAGCTTTTGAGCAATATTTTGGTTTTCTCTCTCATACACAGAGATATAATTTAATTATTGTGTGAAGTTTTGCTAAACATTATTGTTAAACATGACTTTTAGTATCCACATGGAATGGGAAACTGCTAGGAGAAAAGTTAACCTGTGAGTGATTCAAGTACTTTGATTTCTTTGCTTGGACTGGTATCTGATTTGATTTTCTCCTGCTATTTGTTTCCTAGTGGAATGGAGCTCTTCAGAAGACTTTTCTCCTTTGGTTGGTGAAATAATTATGGATAATCTTCAGTCTTTGAGGTGCACCATCACAGGTCTCAGAACGGTAAGTGCCAAATGGCTCATTTAGATCTTGAGGCCCCCTGCCGCCCCAGTGATACAAGGACACTGATAATTTGCATCCATCCCTGTTGGTAATAACTGTAGAGTGCCTTTCTTCTAGCAACAAGTTCCAGTCATTAAGCATAATATGTCTGGTATCCATAATCCAAAAGTCACAAAGGAATAGACAGACAGCATGAACTGTTTTTAAGTTGTCATGCTTAGAGGAGATCAGAAAAGACGAGTGAAAGCTGCTGTTTTCTGGATCACAGGATAATCTTAGTGCAGATCAAAGGCTCGTGAAAGATCTAGTCCTGACTCTGATGACCAATAGCTAAAATAACAGTTCTTTCTCCTCTACTTCTTCCAGGAACACACATGTTGATGGCAATAATTTTCATTTTTGTTATTTATTTTTGTATAAATGTTTTACACTGATAAGAACTGGGTCAGCGATGGAGAAAATTGATGAATATTCATATGGATTCTTAAGCAGAATAATTTTGACCATGTGTCTGAAAGTCTTTTTCCTACAGGCTGTTCAGGACCATTTGTGCAAGCAAATTTTGGTTCACAAAATACTTGATGAAAATAAAGCTTGCTCAAAATACGATTTCCACTGG
This sequence comes from Aptenodytes forsteri, assembly GCF_000699145.1. Classification (NCBI taxonomy): domain Eukaryota; kingdom Metazoa; phylum Chordata; class Aves; order Sphenisciformes; family Spheniscidae; genus Aptenodytes; species Aptenodytes forsteri. The sequence continues at coordinate 632,002 of NW_008796178.1, forward strand.
AAGCGTCATCAGAGGGGCCCAATCCAGCATCCACTGAGCTGGAGCCTTTCCACTGAATTCACTGCACACTGAATCAGGCCTACAAAGTTATAGTAGGGGGAGGTATGCATGTGACCCTTGGCCCCAAAACACGCGCTCTCAAAATGAATTAACTTTAAAGAGTAAGCAATGGGCACAATATAAAACCCTCTATATAGAACAGAAAAAAATATTGATTTTTTTCTAGCCTTTTATCTGAAGAAATCTTTGATTTGAAGCACACTGTCTTCCAGGGAGCTGAGCCACAATATGCATTAACTCTGTTTCTCATTTTCTAACAACAAACCAGAGTAACTGTTCTTAAGCTAAAATGAAGCAAGCTTGCACAGTCACTTCCATAGACACATATTAAGAACAGTGCTTACTGTGTGTTTGTCTATACTCTCCAAAGTATATAACATATTTAAATTAAAAGTTAGACTTTCAGAAGTGTTCTCCATCGGCCTAGATTTATGCATCAAATCAGTGATAAAGGTCTGACTGATTTCAGTGGCAGCCAAACAAAGCTTCTTCCATCGCTGTGCTGGCAGAGAGACTCTGTTAAACACAACAGGAAAAAGGGGAGTCCCTATTCCTAAAAAATATTTTTTTTTCTAGCCTTTTATCTGAAGAAATCTTTGATTTGAAGCACACTGTCTTCCAGGGAGCTGAGCCACAATATGCATTAACTCTGTTTCTCATTTTCTAACAACAAACCAGAGTAACTGTTCTTAAGCTAAAATGAAGCAAGCTTGCACAGTCACTTCCATAGACACATATTAAGAACAGTGCTTACTGTGTGTTTGTCTATACTCTCCAAAGTATATAACATATTTAAATTAAAAGTTAGACTTTCAGAAGTGTTCTCCATCGGCCTAGATTTATGCATCAAATCAGTGATAAAGGTCTGACTGACTTCAGTGGCAGCCAAACAAAGCTTCTTCCATCGCTGTGCTGGCAGAGAGACTCTGTTAAACACAACAGGAAAAAGGGGAGTCCCTATTCCTGAAGTCTGATTGTAGGAGTTCCCAGGGTTCGGCTTTGGTAGAAGAGATTGCGGTTTGTCAGTTGGAATTGGTGTGTTCTGTTAACCTTGAACAGATCACCTGTCCTGAAATCTTTGTACTATGTTTCAATCTGTCATTGTGCATCAGTTGATGCCGCTGAAAACTATTTAAGTTCTTCAAAGAAAACATCTTTGGGAGGGACTGCTTTCCAGTTATTACAGCCAAGATTTTGAGTCAAGTGGTAGTTTTGACTCCAGTTGTTTCCATTTGCAGGGCCAGAGGTATTATGTCCATGTTTCAGCATACAACATGAGAGGATGGGGACCTCCACGCAAATCTATTCCTGAATATGCTTCTCCTTCAAGTAGGTTGAGTTTGTCTACCCTCCTAGTTTGACTAGTGATGTTGCTTTGTAAGAATTTCTCCCTCTTCAAAGAACAGAAAAAGACAAATATTCTGTAGTTCATGATTTAATTGCCATGTCATCTAGGAGTGAAATAAACAAACAAATAAAACTCAACTCCTTCCACCCCCCAAAAATAAGCAAAATAATCATATATGTATATTTATTTGTCTTATCTTTTATTCTTCTCCAGTCCTTTGACAGAACATTGTCATCTAGTCACTAACACTTAAGAAAAACTAGAAATATTTTGACCTTCATTTCTCTTAATAGAGTTCTGCTATATGGAACCTCATTTGTCAGTACATGAATGGATCAAAACCTGAATCTGAACTGCTAGAACCAAAACACTTACATGCATCATATGTAATTTTGTATTCTGCCTTGTAGCATTATAGATCCCATTCACTGGACCATTCTTATAGCATCCTGTATGTAAAATACTCCAGTGTGGACACGCATGTTGATGGGATCTAGACTGTAAGCACTAAAATGTTCCAGACATGTCCAAAAGCCTTTCTTCCTTTTCAAACCTATGACAGGTTTTCTCAGACTCCATTAGGACTATGATTTTTCATTTGTAATTTTTAATCTATTATAATCACATTGTATTTGTTAGTTGCTTTTCCAGACTTGGCAGTTCACTGCCAAACTGCCTCAGCATATTACAGCTTCCCTTGTATTGATTAATGCAGTAAAGTGGGACTTTTCATTTTATTGCATTAGCACTTCTTTTTATTAGACTAATGTAACAATTTAATAACCTTGCATGCTAATGTGAGAAAATAAAGCAAGCTGTACCTACTCTCAGTAGTCATAATGGAGAGGGTTGGATAAGTGAGGCTCTTACAGTACCATTGCCCCATTTTGCTTCAATTTTGCTCTTGTTTACCCCAGCATAAAACCAGAACAAGGCTAAAGAAATATTCTGTATGAGACCAAAATGTGCTACAATTGTGGGACAAAATTCTACTCTTGGCTATGTGGATAACTCACTACTATGGAGTTGTTTTAAATAACTTCGTGACATGCAATTACCGTGACTATAGCCAGGTATAACTACACAGGGTTTGGCCCCACAAACCAAAAATTTACATCAGCTGAGAAACAGACTCTTTTACAGTAGCTGCTAGTTATTCAGCTAAATATCCCCAAAGAACAGAGCACTCCTGGCAAGATAGGTGGCATTTACGACTACAGCTTTGTACGATACAAACTTTTGCTTTGAGCGTATTGCATTGTCTTCCCTGCCTATTTTCTTGTCCACTTTTATTAATCTTCTGAAATCTGACAATATGTGCTAGTTCCAAAGCTTTGGGATGTAAGGGAAGTTTTCCTGCAGATTTCAGTGGATCAACACAAAAACTATGCAGAGAATTAAGTTCATTTCGCATGTTTACTGTCTCAGGGATTCTGGGCTTTAGAGTAGCAGAAAGTCCTTGACTTGCCGGCATTAGGGCCATGTTGTCACGTGCAGCTGCTCAGAACTCAGTGAAGTCCCTGCTTCCACCAGGGAGAGCAGTACCATCCATGGGAGTACTAACAAAGTGCCTGGGACAATCATTGTGGTGGTGTTTCTCTGAAAGGCAGCCAAGGTAACAAAAGGAGTCTTTTGGATTTCCCTGTAGGAGAGCAGGAGCATCACTTGACATATATGGGATTTTTTGTGAGTTTATGGCAAAGAGAAATGTTTCTTCATGGCTATATATGTATGTTTTCTTTGTTGAAGAACACAGAAGCTTTAGGCAGACTCAGCTCACTGTATATAGATAGCTGGCAAGAATGTGGTATTTTCATTAAGTATCCTTAGTGACACAGGCTTAAGCTTCACAACAAGTGAGACCATCAGAGCCTAAATGTAAATTCTTTCATTAAGTAATACTAACATCAGAATTTTAGCTTGAGAAACAAGATGCTATTTACCACAGCAGTTACTGGGGGCAGAACTTCCTTATCCAGGTGACTGCCTTCACCACTGGTTTTGAAAACTAGCAGATTTGTGCTTGGCAAGAAGGCAGCAACCTGAAATTACACAGCGTTGCATAACAAAATATGGCCCTAAGCTAAAAATTAAATGTGAATACATTAATACTCTACAAAGTTGTCTGTAATGGCAGCCAGAAGAATATGCAAGGGAAATGAAAGCTTCAGGGCTTAATCCTGATCCATTCCAATCCCAGAGCATCAAAGGTTAGTGACATCCTTGGAGACACATCTGTGTAGCATGACAGTGAATGCTTGCCACTGTCCTGTTTCCCCCACATACACAGTAGCAGCCTGGAAAGTGGTGGCCAGTGTTGGGCAGCTGGTCTGTGAAATCATAGTAGATAGTAACATTTCTAGGCTTATTGATTAGCATGTGAGTGATGGACAATGAGGGAAGCTGGTCTGATTTCCATGTCATTTTTAAGGTAGTCAGCAATCTGGAGGCTCAAAAAGTTTGGAAACCACTGGGATAGAGAAATCATGAGGTTGTTCGAAACTCTACCAGTTTGATGACACCAAAGCACTTTGAGATTGGTGAGTTCCAGTTGGTTCCTCTTGGCTGCTCACAGGAGATCTAAGAACTGGCCTCCCCACACAGAGCTATAAATGCAGCTGGCCCTTGATCTCTGCAATAGCATACAACATGCAGGATAGCCACTCTGCAGCTGTTACAACTGCCCACAGGCTATCAGGACAGCAAATGTCTTCTCTGTCCACCCTTTCATGGGGCTTACTCTAGCTGCTATACTAAATGCAGCAAATACATATTTTTACCCCTGGCACAATGATCCCATTGGAAGGAATGCTTGACTCCAAACTTGCACGAGAAACTAGATCTGTATATTTAGTGAGTGAGCAAACTGTTTGTTGGTGGCTGTGAATACATACATGGCCTCTATGCCAGCAAGATGGCAGCATGTCTCCCTTGCAGACAGATCTCTTAATACCTTGATCCATCATTACTTTGAGTCAGGAAACTGGTGCGATACTTTTTTCTCATTATAATTAAAGTATGAAAATAGTCAAGTCTGGAATTAAAAAGCTCCTCTCTGATACACACAATTTCATCCTCCTATTTGTGATGAGATTGTCTGTTCTTCTAAATCAAGATTGAGATTGTAGCTAGCAGCAAATGAGTGAAAACAAAGTTTTTTGTAGGTTGAAGGTATGTGGGACAGAAACCGCAGCTTCTTGCCTCATGAGTGCAGTGCTGAGCAGACCGTAGACTCTAGGGCAGGAATTGCCAGCATTTGTTCAGGCCTCTGCTGGGAGCACATTTTCAGAAGCGATTTTACTCAGAGCATGTTTCTCTGGCTACAGAGCTAGCTCTGGATGTAGGAAGATGTTCATTCTCCGCTTTGCTATCAGTTTCCTATATAACTGTAGGAGAGTCATTTAGCCTCCTGGTGTCTCAACAAAAAGCAGAAGGAGCAGTAGTGTGATCTTAGTGAGGTACTGACAGTGTCAGCACGGTAGAGGCTGAGAGCAGCTCTGACACTACAGCAACAGAGGCCATTTATGTACTGAAGAGAAATAGCCATTGTCTAGTCAGTCACTACAGGAGCTTCTAGGAGCTGATTGTGAGCTCTTTGTTAATAATCATTATGATTAATTACCTAGCTGGCACAAGGCAAAGGAAACTACTTATACAAGTAACAACAGCAGACTTAAAAACAACTGCCATTTTGTCCTGCGTGCCCAGATGTAAAACTCCTCTAAAGCCAAGAAGTATCAGAGGCAAGAAAATATTTTAAAACCTTCTCCTGCTCCTTTGTGTTTCATTTCTGTTTATTTCCTTTGTTCAATAGACTGGAAAGACTGCAGTGGAAGAGAACCTCGGCACAGGGGACACACTGAGGCCCTGGAACGTCTCCTTCAGCAGGTTCGAGCAGCTCATCAGCATTATAATTGCAGAGGTAAGGATAAATATCTATGTGGTAGGGCACCAGCTGAAGCCTCTGTGGCGCCTGTAATTTTAGCAGTTTTCTAACTAGGTCATACCTTCTCATTCATCAGGAAAAGAAAGATATTAATATTGGCCCATCTGGAATCACTTTAGTGCACTATCTTGCTCTTAACCCTTGAAATTAGTTGGATGAAAACATCTGAAAGCTAGAACGCACACAAGCACAGACACACCCTTTCTCCCTCTGTACCCTACACACCTATTGATTTGTTTTTTCCTACAAATTAGTTTCACACAGGATTCCACTAAAATGTTTCAAGGATCGCTCTTTTATTTTTTCATATAAAGAAATACTTTAGAGAGTTAACAACTGTTTTGGATAAAAAGAGGGGACTTGGCTGCCTCCAAATGGAAGACACTAAGTACTCTAGTGGATGTGATGCCAATCTATAATGAAAAATACTTGCACAATGCAGCGGGAAGATAAGATTGCTACATTTTTAAATAGAATGGATCAAAACTAGGAGAGAGTTCGAATCTCAGCCAGCTCTTTGCTCATCATTCATGAGAAACAGACTGTGCCTTTAATAGCTCAAGAGCCAAGGCAACAGCTTGGCATTCTTTTTAAAGCATATATATAAACTCCTGTTCTGTATGGATTGTTGAAAAGTACTATTTATTTTCTTAAAATAAACTTCTAACTGGAATAATGCTTCATTGCAAAGGAACTTATTTTAAACTGAAAAGTTGAACTACCATGAATTTTCATTTTTCTTCACCTAGTATGACTGTTATGTCAAGCTGCATCAATTGATTTAAAATCACAGAAATACTTAGGGCTAAAATCATCTGGCTGAAATGGAAAGATGCGGCCTTTGTTCTTTACGTGCAAATATGTCACTATCACGATGATCCACAGTCTGCCACAACCCATTGTAACCATAGCAACTTAAACTATTCAGCTATGTTGCTTGGAAAGGGAAAGGAGATATTGTAAGAAAATGTTGTTTCCCTAATTAAAATTCATACAAGCATTATCACTTGCAGGTGGCCTTGGTACTGAAAATACAGATGATGTATTCTCTCTCTTACCTAGCTTTTTCATGCTATTAAAGTCTTTTTTACATGGTACAGTTTTTCCTTTCTGAAATTAGTACATATCTCAGGTCTTTCAGGCCACCTTCCTAGTCAACAGGGAACAAGAGATAAAGTATCTGAGAATATTCTTAGTATAAATTGTTTTACTGACATACCAGCCCAGAACAGAAGCAGTTATAAACAACATGCAGAAAATCCCTCCTTTTGAGAATCTGACACCAGTGCCTGGTTCTTATAAAATTTCACTGCTCCAGAAATTAACCTCAGTCTCAAAGCAAAGCACAGACAACTCTGTTGTTGATTTCCTAACTCCTTTTCCTTAAATAATAAATAACAACAATATAGAAAATCTGTTTAGCTCAGAACATTTTCTTGCATGTCTGAAAGAGGATGTGGGAGCTTACATGTGGCAGTACTACACTGTGGAGCCAGCCTGAGCAACACCCTTGCCTCCAACCAAATAAAAATCTCATAATTGCTTGTAATGCTAGCATTACACAGTAGTATATTTTGGATAAATCAGGATTGTAACATAATAGAAGAGCCTTTGGAACTTGCCTTAAATATATGACTGATGTCCATCCCTTATATTTCAGTAATTTGGTAAAGAATCAAGACAAAGAGTTTGCAGCAAATGTAAGAATTATGACATCACTTTGACTCTGAAATTTGATTCTGGTATTTATCAACCTCAGTGAAATCTGAGGAGTTTGATCAAGGATCTGAGATAAGCTACTGTGTATGACTAAAAAGCCCAAATAATGGCGTTCGCTTCATATAATACAGAGGCCTGAGCTAGATTCTTAATTAATGTAAATTAGCATGATTTGACTGACATGGACAGAAGTCAGCATGGATATGCTGTTATACATAAGCTGAGGACCTGCCCAGGCATTTATCCATTCTTTATCATGCTTCTCTTTACCACACTCTTCTTTGATTATACGTTAATATTGTAACCTCTGTCTTCCTCATTCATTTTAGAGATGCCAGTAAATAGCTGGACATTGTTTGTAGGGTATCCTTGAATCTGCTTACAACCATTGATTTGCTGTGGTTTATAAATGAGAGCAGAATCAAGCTCTGCATGAATTAAAGCTAGGTGAAGACAGAGACAGAATCATAGAATCATTAAGGTTGGAAAAGACCTCCAAGATCATCGAGTCCAACCGTCAACCCAACACCACCATGCCCACTAAACCATGTCCCTAAGCGCCTCATCTACACATCTTTTAAATACTTCCAGGGATGGGGACTCAACCACTTCCCCGGGCAGCCTGTTCCAATCTTTAACCACTCTTTCAGTAAAGAAATTTTTCCTCATGTCCAATGACAGGACTCAAACCTGGGGTGTTGGCACCTTGACTTTTCACTGAGTGATTCCTCTGCGGGGTTATCACACTCATGATGCTCAGGCTGGTTGAAGGAGAGTGGAGGAGGAGTGCAAGGGAGGTGGAAAAAACTGAGAAGGTAATCGATCTAAAAGGTCTGAGGTTACTTGGATAACATAGGCAAAAGCCTCAGAATACAGAGGAGCTAGAAGAGCAAGGCTGTGTGCTATTGCTCCAGCATGATCAGGGAGGGTTAAATTGCCCAGATTCCAGGCAGATCTCTTGCCCAAGTCTGTTCATTCAGGCTTTGCACTGCAGCCTGCCTTTTGCCCTATGCTTTGCATTGCAGGGGCTGAAGAAAACAAGCTTACCAAAATACGAGGAAGAATACATTGGAATGTTCAGTGAGTTTAAGAGCTTTTGGAATTAGATCAGCTGTTGCTTTTGAACCTGCTCTGTGATATGATGAAATCTCCTAGGGAATTACTTAGGAAGCTTTGCTTTCATCTGTTTAATCTTCTGGAAAACCCTCATGATTACAAACAACAGCCATCCATTTGTCTCCATAATACCATGCTACAGACTATCATAACTGAGTTACTACAATTGTATGTCCTGGCAACACTTCAAATGTATTTTTTAAGTATTTTTTTCTTGTAGATCATTCTTTCTAAACAATTCTGAGTGGATTAAGTAATTGTGTGATGCTTCATTAAGAAAGGAACCCAACTCTTCAGTAAAATGCTTACCAGATATTTTCTTTCTGAAATTTGGTTGAAATGTATTTTACTAGACCAGTCAGAGGTGAAATAAAAATGTTCTAATTGTAATTTGATTCACAGGCAGAGCGCATAGTTTTACTGCATTTAACAGAGAGAAGGATCTCTGATTCCACCAGGCGTTTAAAATGTTTAGATTATAATTATTTGTGAGAATATACAAAAGCAGGCTTGAGAGCCAAGCCATAGACTGAGAAGTTCAGGTGGGGAATTTAAGAAGTTACAATTTCAGCTGTTGAGCCTGACTTTGTAATCCAAAATACACCATCCAGTAATATGACTGTCATGCCAATAGCTTCTTCACAAGAATTTTCTTTTGAAAGACATCCCACCTTGAGGTGAGATAATACAGAATCTATCATGGTCTCAAGCTATTGAAGTTTCTGGCCACTACTTAGGCCTTTAACTTCTGCGTGGAATTATGTCTCCATGCACATTATCCCAGTGTCAGTTGTCTGCACTGCTAAAAATATGCAGCTTTAAATTGAGTTTGAATTTGTCTGGAAGTTTCCAGCTATTTGATGTATTTTCATAAGGTTACACAGTTAGTGAAAACTCTAAACCCCATTTTATGCCCTCCACTAGGATTTCAGTGGGATCTAGCTCATCTTGTGCTAATTTGCTTCCTTACTCAGGGTCACCCTAAATGATATCTAGCTGTTCCACAGGCTGTCTGATTTGTGGGGCTAAGATCTCAGATAATTTTGCACTGAGGTAATTCCATTTACTTCACATCTGCCGCACTTGAGGAGAGGCACCCACTTGTCTAGTGATAGGACAAAGAATTCCAGATGATCTTCCTCCTCAGAGAAATGGCACAGCATAACAGACATTCCTCTAGAGCAGAGACCCCAGATGCATACTAGTAGCCTGAGCGTGCAAGTTTGTTCTTATTCTTCCACAACCGCCTTATGTTACTTTTAAGTATCTGTTGTATTTAAGTGAACTGCAAAGAAACATTTATATATCCTACCTGAGAAGAGAAAACCCGCTAATGTTGTAAATATACCTTTGTAGCTAATTGCCTACTATAATCCAGGTTTCAATGCTTCTGATCTAAATCACTGGAAATTCTCTAATCTCAGCCACAATTTGTTCGCTCCTGAGCTTCTGTTAAAAGAGCTCACGACTCTATTGCTGTGTCATTTGTTAATATAAACTTACTTTGTTGTTACTGGGGCTTTTCTATAAAGGTAACTCTGTGTTATTTATTACTTAATTAAATAACAGACAAAGTTCCATTTCCTGTAGATCCAAATTATCCCCTAATCTCAGCTCCATGTTTTTTGGCTTCTAGACACACTGTACTGTAAAACAAAAGCAAATAGCAATGTAGGAGAGTTTCAGTCTCCATCTAGTTTTACATTATTTCTTTTGCTGTTGGCTTCTGCAAAGCTGTGGACTAAACCCAAACCGCTGAACAGCCCAATAACATATATTTCACTTGTAATGTGCCCTCTTATTTTAATGCTGCAGTCTCTGGGTGTTTTATACAGAATCATGTCGCTTTGCCTTCAGCAATTTCCTCCTCCATTCCCTCCAACCTTAATATAGAAGAAAATAACAATTGCATAATTAGAATGAAATTTATATTCCTAAATTGGTCTTAACCTTGGAAGAAGGAAACAGTGAGACAGGAGTTTTCATGTAGCATTTGGTTTACATTACCGTGTTATACTGAAAAAAGTTCACAGTAAAATAAAAATTATCTGAGGAGATATGGATAGAAAACCGAATTTTTTTAAGAGGAAAAGAAAACCAAGATCAGTTGCATCAAAGGAGCAGTCATGGATTTGGATGAGTCTGTTAAAACTAAACTGAACAGCGCATTGGGGAATATGCCACAGAGAACAAGTTTGCACTGGAAAGACAATGGATTTGATGATCTAATAAGTCTCATGCATCTGAATTGTATGATTTCACCCCCAATAGGACCTTGTTCTCTTTGTACTTGCTGTTCAGCAGAGTGGTAATTATTGCTAACAATGTGTCTTCTTTCTGTGGTTTTCAATGTGCAAATTATGGTGCAAATTTATTCATCATTTAAAAATATGTTGAGCACTTACACAGATGGGGTTTTGACAAGAGCAAATTTAGATGTTCTTTAAATGTTCAAACTTAAAACTCACTAGGGAGACACAGATAGACACCTCCTATTTTGCATTGGAGCTAAGTGGGAAATACGTTACTCTGAAAACACCTAAGCAGACTGATTAGCAGCTGTCAGCAAATAGTTCTTCACAAGTCATGTTTTTCCCCACTGGAGAAGGGTGTCCCTCAAAATGTTTCACGCTTCAGTCTGGATGGGTATCCATGCTTCATCCAAATAAACAGTCAGATCCTGGAAAACCGAGATGTAGTTTCACAGTTACATTTTTCTTTTTGTCTTTCTTTTCAGATCACAGTATATATCTGAAGAATTCATTCTTTTTTAAATTAAACGTTTCTGCTGTTTCTCTTACAACAGCATTAAACAGGAGGGACATCGCAAAAGACAATGCAAAAAAAGCCCCAAACAGTTTTAAGCGCCTGTTCCTTTTAAATGCCATATGTGAACAACAACAACTGACAATACATTGTACATTATACAATCCTGCATGTTCCTGACTGCCATCTATTGGCATCCCCTCTAAAATCTGCTTTACAGGTATACGGGTGGGGACAGCTGTTTCACAGAGCTTGCGAGTTTCAGTTCTCACTGGAAAATTTTTCTTTGGCTTACAAGGAAACTCAGGCCATGCATGAGAGAAGGAAAGACTTTAAGTCAAATTCATGAAAGTGAAAAATAATACAATGTATACAAATTTAACCACATTTTTCAGAATATTAGCCAAATATTTGAATTTATACAGTTCTTCTATTGAGAGAGCTGGTCCAGAGATCCTTGCAGGCACACAGCAGGTCTCAGCTTTGACATGAAGTGAACAAATGAGTTAAACACCTCTTCCTTGGATTCCAGATTACTAGGGAGCAAATGTAACTGTGAAAGCTCTGAAGCAATACAGGTGAGTGGAAATTGTTGTGATGGGGAAAAAAAATCCAAACAAAAGCACATGCATTTAATGTGATACAGGGAAAGATGAGGGTCAATCTACTTGTTTCCTTAAAGCTTTTACTTAGACTAGACTGGTGATGCTGTGATGTTAGTGATCACCAGGGCACCAATTATTCAGTTCTTAGAAGCTTAAGGTATATATGGACAGAAACCGAGGAATTACAACACCCTAAAATGTTGACTGATGGTTCGATTCTCTTCTTGGGTTTTTGAGACCACTTGCAAAATTCATATCCATTCTGAACATTATGAGTGCATGGTACTGGTTCAAGCTATACTTTGCCTAAGAGCAAAACATTTTTACCAAGTCTGAGTTTGCTGCAAGTAAGGAAATTGCTTGCTGTCACATATCACTAAGATAATGAATATATAAGCAAAAGGTTGTATTTGAGCATGTTTCTAAATGTTGTCTTTTGAAAGGAATATAGTGGGCACTGACTGAAATTTAGTATTGTGGTTCAAGAGACAAAGGTTCTTTATGAGATACTAACAAATTTAAGTGCTGGGTTTGGTTTGCTTTTTATTTTCCATTTTAGAAAGTTCTAAATTACAGAATGCTGGTCGCAAGCAATCAGTGTCCAGAAGCCTGAAGCACCTTTTCCATTCATCGAACAAGTTTGTGAAGACTCTGAAACGGTTTGTCATTCATTTTATCTCCCAAACTTTCTGAGTTTTAGCCAGCAGTTGTTGCTCTTATGTAATAGTGAAAAGCACCGTAGAAATATATGTGAAGATTCCACTACCAATGCAACAGCCATCAATCAGAATGAACCTGATAAAATCACATAATGTAAGACTGGTGCAGCTGATAGGAAAATAATGCTCCAGTTCCTACTGAAATCAATAGAATCTTTTCATTGTTACTGTTGGTAATGGATTTGAATTGTAACAGAGTGAAATATTCTGTGCAAACACAAAGTGTAGTTACTGAGGTGTTTTCGAAGTACTGCCTCTGTTACTGCTCAATAATGAAACTATGGTATTTATTTCATTCATAATATAAAATGCACAGTTCAGATAACATGTTTTAATAGTCCATTGGCAACAAGCAACACATCTAGAATTCTTTAACACCTTTAGCTAGGTTTGTAACGCAGTGTGACCCAAACAACCCTCAGCCTTGATAATTTGTTTTAGCAAATGGAAGTTGCTTACGCTGGATTATTTCTTCTTTCATTGCCAGGAGTGTTCAGTTCGCTTTTTCTTCTTTGTATTTTGATAAGAGTTTGATTCTTTCAGAAGAGCTCTCCAGAGTCTTTAAATTCCCTAAGGCAACTACTTAAAGTATGTAACTAATTGGAAGGGTAAATATTGAAAGGAATGATCTCTATAAACAGTTTTGCAGATATGCTGGCCAAATTACACTCAATTACACTAATGTAAATCCATAATAACCCACCTGATTTCAATTGAGTTACTTCAGATTTACTCTGAAGTAAACGGGGGCAGAACTAAGCCCATTAATGATAAAAAGTTTTGGTAAAATTTCTGATTTCTAAAGGACATAAAGCCTCCATTGTGTACTGTTTGCTCTGGCAAAATTCTTACTAAAACTGATGTCAGTCACTTGCACAGATTCATAATTTCTTAGATTCCTCACATCATCTAAAGTGATAAGCTTCCCAAATATTTTTCAGAATTCACTGGCTGAAGTTGCATGATCTGTATAAAACAGAAGTTAAGACAGGATGATTCAATTTGTCTCCTCAGAACTTAACATTTATGATTCTTTGACTAAAATTCGGCGTGGATGTGAATAGACATGAAAGGTGTTTGACAATGTTTCCTTCTTTCTTTAGGGGACTCTACTCTTATCTTATATTTTTTTACAAAGACAATTTAATAGTAACCAATGAAGATCAAATCCCGATTGTGGAAATTGATGACTCTCACAGTAGTTCAGTTATGCAGGATTTCCTGTGGTTCACAAAGGTAACAGGAGCCTAATTTCATATATTGCTTCTACAAATTTTTTGCTAGCAGTGCATAGGCCTTAGCTCATCATTCTGAATATATGAAATGACGTTACTAAAAAGCTAAATGATGAAGTGCTTTACATTTCACTCATGTTAAAATGCAATTTGCACAAACCATTTATATGGGTTAAATTCTGACTGGGTCACTGACTGTGGCCCAATTAGCTCTTTTAAATGTATGATCCTACATAAATGATTGCTACTTGGGTACATAAAGGTTTTATGCACACTTAGAGGAAGAGCCTAAAGAAATAACTAGAAGTTTTGAAGTTGGTATTATGGTTATAACATCATTCAAGATATCTTCACACTATTTTTTATACCCCAAAGAACAGTAAATCAATTTTACACAATAGTCCAAAAAGCAATTTAAATAGGTGCATGATGTTTACAGAACAACTTCTGTGTCTGATTCAATATCTGTTTCATGTTTATGTAGGCAAGTCATTGCCATCTGTAGAAACTCAAAATGAGCGATGTCTACTGATTTTTCCAAGTCCAAAATGTTTTTAGTTTCGTTTCTGCTTTTGTAAATGCTGAGAACAAAAACTGATTGAACTGGATATATTTTTGCAGTTGTCTTGCATGTGGGATGATATCAGATGGCTAAGGCAGAATATGTCTATATCCGTGTCCTCATCAACAGCACTTCAAGCCAGGCAAAAGATGCTTTCAGCAGCAGCACAGCTACAGGTTGGTTGCATTGCATATTTCTAGCTATTAACTTAGTGACTTTCTGATCTCTAAGGGATAGTACTGCCAGCTGTCCTATGGTTCACCACTCCCCACTGGCCTGTTCTTTGGAGCAGCGTTATCATCTACAATGAAATGAGCTACTGAGCCTCTCTTGCCAGCTGGAAGGAAGGAGTTACATTAAAAGTAAAGAGTAGGAAAAAGAAAGGAAAGAAACAATAGTGGCAGACGAAGAAAAAAACAAATATGAAGCAGTAAATAATGACCACAGATATGCCTGTGGGTTTGCAGATTGGGAATTCAAGAGTTATACTCCTAATATTTGCTGCTCAAAAGCCTCTTAGAAGGCCTATTAATTATTAATATATTAATGAAGCATTTAAACTCTGGGTAAGATTTAGCACTTCCTTGTGTTATATGGGAACCTGCAGCAGTAGGTAGCTTCTGTCCCCAACAGCAAGGACAAGTAGACTGCTGAAGTTTCCAGAATAATACTCAATTCATCCATGGCTTACAAACTGCTCAAGTACAGCTTCTAGGGCAGAACTACACTGTCTGACAAACAGGATGGCTACGCTCTTGTGGATTGTCAGCGGAGAAATAAAAATGAATCTTTCATTAAGTTCTTAATTGAGCTGCCAAAATTTTTAAGGTGAAATGTACCTTTGTGCAGAGAACCAGTCAGAGACCTATTTAGACCCTTAAAAACAGAGACTAAGAGAGATTAAGTGGTGCATAGATCTTGTGCTGACCCCTCAGCACAGTGGTAGGGACAGCAGCACTACATGCACTATTCATATCATGTTCTTAAGGCATAGCAGTCACTCTCAGGATGGTTCCGTTCCAACCTGTGCTACAGATACAACCTGAGTGGTACTGAACAGGCCACTTAACCCTTCTGTGTCTCGGTCCACTATTTGTTATGCAAATAGTAATTACACTTTCTCTAGCAGAACATTTTGGCATTTATTGTAAAGCTTTTGAAGAATGGGTTTCATGATAACATGAAATCTCTAGCTAGAAGGCAGACACTTTCGTAAAATATTTACTTTTGCGGGAAACTACATTTTCAAAAAGATGTGCGCATGATACTCACAGAAAAAGTATATCCAGGCCTTGCTTTCTCCTACCTTTTGTTTGAATGAAGTCACCAAAGCTTCCCAGAAAAATCTATGGTACAGTCATGGAATTAATGGCAATTAGCCAATGGCATCCTGGCCTGTATCAGAAATGGTGTGGCCAGCAGGAGTAGGGAAGTGATCGTGCCCCTGTACTCGGCACTGGTGAGGCCGCACCTCGAACACTGTGTTCAGTTTTGGGCCCCTCACTACAAGAAGGACGTCGAGGTGCTGGAGCGTGTCCAGAGAAGGGCAACGAGGCTGGTGAGGGGTCTGGAGAACAAGTCTTATGAGGAG
>NW_008796178.1:647928-677655 GCF_000699145.1 Aptenodytes forsteri
AGAGGAAATGGCCTCAAGTTGCACCAGGGGAGGTTTAGATTAGATGTCATTAGGACATGAGGAAAAATGTCTTTACTGAAAGAGTGGTTAAACATTGGAACAGGCTGCCCGGGGAAGTGGTTGAGTCCCCATCCCTGGACGTATTTAAAAGACGTGTAGGTGAGGCGCTTAGGGACATAGTTTAGTGGGCCTGGGGGTGTTGGGTTGACGGTTGGACTCGATGATCTTAGAGGTCTCTTCCAACCTTAATGATTCTATGATTCTGTAATGAAGATCTTCATATTGCTTGGCTCATGTATTAGCCACACAGCCATCCCTCTTGTTATTGCCAGTCAATGCAATAAGCTAGGTTTTATAGCAGCTATGAGAGCCAGATACTTTGTGACCATTATTAAGAATATCCATGTGGGGTTTGTTTTACATCTTTTGGCAAAGCACGCTGTACAAGAGAGTAGCCTTCCTGGGCAACCACCTGTCTTGACTGATTTCCCCAAAGTATCCCGAAATATATGGAATGCCAGTCTGCTGTACCTTTATTGGAGGACCACCTGTGTTAAGCAGCAGCTGCTTGTCAGTCCTTTGAGCTGTCGCTAGAGAAAGTTTTAACTATATCTGCTGAATGTTCCCTCTGGTGTGGTTAGCTCAGCTTAGGTAGCACATATTCCTTCGGTTAGCTCAGTTTCATTCCCTCTGTGCAGATTGCCTTTAACAGAGCATTGCTAGTATGCACGGACTGCACTTCAAGATAACCAAGATTCCTAGTACATTGTGTTATTATTTGCTACCAGAGATGTTAAGAGCAGAGCTTGAAGCACAGAGATATAGCAAATGTGTCCATGTGGTATATTGCTCTGTTGAATTTCTGGCAAATTTATTGTCCTTAACGTTTGTTCTGTTAGCTTGGTCCCCTGATGAACACAGGGATTGTCACCGATCTGCCAACCTCTAACGGTGTGTGGCCTAATGGGATCCACCAATGGATGGATCTCAATAAAGTTTATATGGTTGAATACATTTTATTGAGGCAGTTAATAGACTGACTCCGCAGGAATTTAGGACAGAATGGAAAAGATCAGTGACAACACAGCTGCTAAGGGACTAGATCAGTAGATTCAGAGACAACAGGGACTGTAATTTTGCCTGTTGTTACCACTAGACAACTAAAGCAAACAAAACGCAAGTGATTTGGTGCCAAGCTAAGCAGACACAAAACTTTTTTAGTATATGAATTAGTCACATATTTATATTAGTAGGCACCCCCATTCTCTGTGCTGGAATGCCATTCAGCACATACAGTCAGTGACAGTAAAGAACTGTTTGTTTTCACATGTTGCAGTGATTATTATGACAACTAGATGGCTAACATCTACCTGCAATGATTTGTTCCACCTGTGGACACATGGGTTAATACAAAATGTGTACTCAAAACACCCCATGTTAATCAGTTATGGAGGCTAACCTCAAAAGGCAGAACAGTTAGAAAAAGAAGAGAGGACGTGCTATATAGACATCAACAGTATGCCCTGGAGAGGGACGCATAAAGCTAAAATAGCTAAGTTATGCCACATAAAGGGCAGTCACTGTGCTGACTACCTAGAGTTTATAAACAATTTAATAATACAGTTTATAAGTAAATATTGCCTGCTAACTACAGATAAATAAATTCAGGATAATCTATCCATTTACAATGTCATTAAGTTAATGTACAGCACTTCCCTAAACATAAAATGTGCTACATTGCGAATTGAAGTTTTCATTTTAAACTACCCCCATCCCTATCCAGCTTACTGTAGATCTCTTGAAAAGTCGCAAAGTAATGAGCATATTTTAAATGTTAGGCATTTTTCTTCAAGACATCTGGGAATCTCTTCAGTGGCTGGTCACTGGATTGAATGTGTTTGCACCTATAAGCAGATGCCTTACTGTGTGAGGAAAGGGATTTTGACCAAAATATGTATTTTATGTGGAGTCTTTTAAAATTACTTTTCTTTAATCCTCACATATTATCCTGGAGAGCTTTGCCCTTGTAGTTTGTTAGTTTCTGTCGGTTTTGTCTAGCACATTCTTGGTATCTGAAGTAAAAGGAAAAGGGTCCACGTCTCTTCAAATTCCTCTGTGTTCCTTCACAAACACACCCCACAGTTTAGCTCCAGAATTATTTACATTCAACACAGATATGAGGGCCTCTTGCTGAATAATTTTAAAACAGAGAACAGAAAATGGAGATTATAGTTAACAACACTAACAGAAAACATTTGAAGTGTCCAATATGAATGATTTGGGGATAGAGGAAGAATTTTGTATCATCTCTGACATTTGGTTATGAGGAGGTTAAGATAAGCACCTAGCTCTTCAGTAAGTTCAAATCGGAAGGGTTGATACCAAAGGAATCACCCGTAGACCAACACTGAATGCTTTTGAAAATTGCATCCTTTATCTTTACATGACTGGGCAAAAATAGGAAGTTCTGTTCAAGTAAGTGAATTACTTTGCAGTGTTTCCTTTTACAAGGGCATTGGGTCGTAATAGTCTTGCTGATGTTCTCCATTAAATGTTGGACTAAACACTGCTGGACCAAACACATCGAAGGATCCACAATTCAATCCACAAACACAACCTAGGGAAAAACTTTTCCTTTTGCCACTGAATGATATGACCATAGGGCAAGGGTTTGAGAAACAGTGTGTGTCTAGTTTTTATTGAAGTCAATAGGACTGATGTCAGTGAGCACAAAGTCCAGTTTCAAAAAATACCATTCTCCTGATATGCAATATATAACTCTCATTTTATAATTTGCTTGTTTTCTAGAATTTGCTGGGAACTCACAACTTAGGCAGAGTTTTTTATGAGCCAATCAAGGATCGACATGGCAATATGCTGATAGTTACTATAAGAGAAGTGGAGAGTCTTTATTCATTTTTTAATGGCAAATGGATGCAGGTATCCAAACTACAAAGCCAGAGGAAATCCCTTTCAACTCCAGAGGAGCCAACAGCATTAGACATCTTGCTTATAACAATCCAGGTAGTGCTTTGCTTCTCTTACTGTATGTTATTTGCTTTTGTAAAGCCTGTGCCAGAGCCCTGACTTTTGGAAGAGTCTTGTAGAATTTTAGGCCTTAATCCAGTGCCCAATAAAATTAATGGCAAGGCTCCCATTGAAAGAAAAGACTTCTATTACTTCCAGTGGGTCTGGGATCAGATCCTTAATATTTAAAATATCCATGAGATTCTAAAGAAATTACTTCAAAGTCCTAGCACAGAATAGTACAGTTTCTATCAGTTTCGGGAAACCATGCTATAGAGTTCTGTTGCAAGGGATATAAAAACCTTTAAAATTCTCTGGGATGTTCTTAAGCACCTATACAGACACTTACAATTTCTACACTCCATAAGATTTTTCCATCCAACCTTGAACACTAAATCTAGGTTTAAAACTTTACTGTTCTACTTAATAAACTTGTTCTGTGGGGTTCAGAGTTCCTTGGAGCCTGGTATAGTTGCTAAAGAATTCTTTGCTGACCACAACCCTCCTTTAATTTCTGCATAACATGCCCCTTGACTTCACAATTAGAAAAATACCAAGGTAAGGATTGATCTTAGAAGTTGCTTTGCCTAGTCAGTTCAGTTAACGTCATTGAGAGCCATGGGTTTTCAGCCCTTCAAGATTCAGGGGTATCTGTAAACTCATGTTAAACGTAGATAGTTCACATAAAGATAAATACACGTTTTCTGTAGGTAACAGCAACCTATTTCTCTCAAAATGTCAGTAGCCAATCTCTCTAAAACTCAGTTGCATAGTTACCCAAAATACTACAAGACAAATCATTGTCTTAGGCCCTTCTTTAGTAACCTCAACTAGACGATGACTGCTGTGGTTAATTTTTGAATTAGAGGCACTTTCTTGGGCAGAGACTCTGCTTTTCGTACCGGAAACTGACAGGCAATCAAAATATACATTACCACGTTTTAGAAACGTTAAAAAATTTCCAAAAGACAATAAAACTTACCTGATCTATGTTAGATTTAATGTATTAAAATGTGTTAAAGGTGTAGAAAAATGTCAATCTGGGCAAAAGTTTTATATTAGGAAACCCAAAATACAGGCCTGATCAGATTTCCACAGAGATCCTAGTGGAAAAAATGTTCCCCTAATGGTTTACACATTCCTATCTAATGCCCACCCTTTCTTGTATTACTTGTTTAATCATCGAATGGGTATTTTGTTCATGAAGTGCTCGTGAAAATGAGGGTCTAATTGCATTGGTCAGAGCCAAGCATAGCACTGGCAGATAATCTGATGGTTCCAAGAGTAAAGGCATAAGGCCAGGTGTCTTAATCCTCACCCATTGCAGAAGCACACATTTCTCAGGATGGCAGCAGACGTCATTTTTAGGGTAGTTTTGGGGGACTGCTATACATAGCCTTAAAAATGTCTCCTGGCTTCAGCAAATATGCCATCATTATTAATTCCTTCTAAGCTCTATCTGTTGATAAAGATATTTGTTCAGAAAACACAGCCATTAATTAAACTTTGCAAACCACCAACCCCCATGCTCATAGAGATCTTCCTGTTGACAGCAGGTGATACAGAGCAGGTTTTTGAGAGATGTAGGCTGTGACTCTCCATGCGTTTCTCTGGTGACAGTACTGGCTTATGCAGCCCCTCTCTTCCACCTTACCCAGGTGATAGCTTTTTCCCAATGCTGCTCTGCTCCATCTGTGTAGCTACGTACGAAACATGAACCAAGGAACTGCTTTGGCTGAAAAATGACTGCTCCTTTTCCTGAGTTGTTTTTCAGCTGAATCAGTTCCCTGACCCAGCTCACTGCTGAAATGATCAGACAGGAGTGCGGAGCTGGGTGTTATTTAAGCTAGTTTAAATACTACAGTTGTAGAAGATTGAAACCTCAGTTTTTTAGAGCCAATTCCTGCATGATGTGGAGAGCTTAGAGAACCTGTAAACTGTAAACCTGTTTACTGTAAACCAGAACCTGGCTTTAAGTAAAAAGTTGTCCAAGTGCATCCAAACTACCAGAGCTTATTTATATGCTTAAGCATGTGCTTAAACACTTTGCGAATTGGGAACACTGTTGAAATAAAAAGACGGCTGTAAAAACATTTGTTGCTTTTTGATCCCAAACTCTTCTGCTTATGTGGAAAAAAAAAAAAAAAGAGATTTTTATGTAGGGCTGTTTCTCTTAAAACAGGACATACTTTCCTATCACAAACGAAGTCAGCAACGCCTCCCTCCTGGCTTGTATCTGGGTTACCTTAAACTCTGCAGTTCTGTGGATCAAATCAAAGTGCTTGTGTTGCAGAAGTTGCCTAACGTCCTGTGTCATGTTAAAATCCGAGACAACAGCAATGTCTCCAAGTAAGTGAATACATACATATTTACACACACATATGTAGAGAGAGAACATTTGTTTTAAGTTTGAAACAACTGATCAAAATTTAAATGCTAAGGCAATTTTGCCATTGCAAAATTGCAGCTGCCAGCAAAGTTTGGCTCAGGTGTGTACCATCATAAAGATCAGTGCTGAACTAAACAGGTGCACCTGTGTGTTTGCAGCAATCTGAAGGCCTATCCAGAAGGCCTATACATATGAGCCCATTGATTTCTAAGGATAGTATTCGCTCAGATTCTGCCCAGTGGTAATGATCTTCCATATATCTGTTAGGAAGATCATAGCCTGCAGCCCTGATTCAGCCTCCAGTGACTTCAATGTTGCCCTTCCTATTGATTTTCATTGACCATGGGGTGTTGGTGATTTTTCTGTGTATTCTCTTATGTAATACCTGGTTTCTTGCTCTAATCCACAGCAAACATACAGCAATTGAAAACACATATTCAGACAAATGCTATCAGCCATTGAACCGCTGTGCTCTGGGAAAGCCATTTTCCCCTTTGTCCATTGCTTCCCTTGCCTATTGGGCAAGTGCACTTATTTGTACTGCCTAGTCCTTGCCTAGTGGGAAACACATTTTATTGGCTTTTTTCTGGAGCTTTTTAATCCCGTATCATTTCAGCAACCAGCTGATAATTTTGCATGAGGAAAGAGGAACTGGATATCTATATGGATAACGGATATCCAGAATGTAGTAGTTAATACTAACAAAAATTTTGGAAGGAATATGAAGCCTAGTGCTTCAGGGTTTATAACAATCTCTGACTCTTGAAGTTTCAGATCAGATCTTTAGGAGCAAATTGTACCACATCTATTACTCCTCTTGTAGTGGGGTTTCCTGTACTTTTTTTTCTTGAATGTTTGTTGCTGGCTGCTTTTCAAGACTGAATACTGGGCAGGGTGAATCAAGGATTTGATCCAGAAAGATGATTCCCATGTTTATCAGGTCTAGAATGGACATGTGTTGAGCAAACTGGGAAGTTCTTTGGCTCCAGTGAGTACAAGAGAGTCTGTCACAGAAATTAAACTTCTTGCTAATTGTCACTGTTGTCATTTCCAATGCATGCTTTTTTAAAATATTGTGGTAGATAGGGGATGAAGTATGTGAAAAAGAAAACCTGGAGTGAGAAGCCTTAGTGAAATATTTCAAAGGCAGTTGACTTTCACAGGTCTGCAAGGAATGTTCAGCCTGATGTGCATGTGCTAGAAAAATTAAACTTTTCAAAGTTAGATTTTTAGCCACAAACAATCAGGATAGCACAAGTTTAGAATGTTTTGCTGTATGAGGATTAATCTATCAACAGATCCCAAATGCACATACACTGAATTCCTGCTTGTGCACTGAACTTTTGTTATATTTCTAATTTTAACTTGACTCAACATACAGAGATGAGTGGGAATGGATCCAAACACTTTCTGGCTCAGAATCTGTGGAAAGTATGGATCATACTTCAGACTGCCCTACTCAATTGTTCTTGTATGAGCTCCAGATGGCAGTGAAAGCTCTCCTTAAACAGATCAATCTACCTCTGCATCAGGTATTTTCCTTTGTGGTATTTATCACCTTTTTAAAAACTGATTCTTAAGAATACAACTAAAAGCTACAAACTGTGTAACTTGCAAGTAGGGATTAAATGTTATGGCTGCAAGAAAAGAAAAGCAGAGAAGTTTTGTATTCATTTTATTGCGAAAGAAAAAAAAAGCAGAGAATTTTTTTTCCCAATTTTTTTGGGGGGGGGGTCTTCAATAAAACAGTTATTTATTGTTATTTTCCTGGATATTTGAACATAGAAGGATTAAGAGACAATTTTTCAATTAGCTCCTATTTTTGCATCTGTTAGCATATTTGTGCAACTTCAGGCAGGTGCAAATAAGCACTTCTGCACAAAACTAGTAGTTGCGAGCACCTTTACCCAGCTGGCAAAGAAAAATAGGTATTTTTTCCAGGTAAGCAGGGCAATTGACTGTTCTCTTGGAGGTAATAGTGAGGGTGTATGAAAGGCCTGCTGAAGACACAGAGTTTTGCTATTCTTTTACACACAGATAAACGTAGCACTTCTAAAACACATAGTTCCAGATCTCCAGATTGCTGCGGGTGAGGAGAGGTATCTGGCTTCTGGCTTTACATTTGGGTACAAGAAACGCATATGTGAATAAATAAAGAAGTCAGGGAGGATAATCTATGATGTGAAAGATCCATGAAAAAATAAGCTAAGGAGTTTGTTTCTTATTTACATGAATTCCATTTTATTTTGGTCTACAAGGGTAAAGAGGGCTTAAAGTAGAAGTAAATCATCATTATATTCACTTCAAGGTCTGCTTGTGCAGCTAGAAAGATGTGGCCTTAAAATAAATTAATCTGGTTCTACATTTCTTGATTTTAAAAAGTTTAGGTTTTGCTTTCAAAAAGGAATCCATCAGTGCTGCACCTTCTAGTCTGGGAAGAGCCAAGTAAGACTCGAAGTAAATCCAAAATTAAGACAGATGGTGTGCTGCCTTGTGGTCACTCTAATTCAATAGGGCTCTGTACAGGTCTCTATGCTAGTGTATTTTCTTGGAGGTTATAGCTTTTGTGCATCTTTTTTTTTTTTTTTTTGAGCTAGGGACTAAAATATTTAAATCAGTGTTAAATATGTTCCTTAGGCTGCAGTTCAGCCAAGGATTTAAGCTCACCTATTGTGCATGAGACACATAAACATGACCTTGCAGTTAAACACAGTTGTAAATGTTTTGATGACTCAGGACCAAACTTCTACGTTAATGAATTGAATTTTTAATTCAACAGATTTATTTATGTATTTTTATTATTTTTGTGGTAAACAGAATCATGGACAGTGACACTGGTGCATACCCAGGGTAAAATGCAGTGCTGCACACAGCAGCTCTACAGCAGCCTCAGGCCAACTCCTGTGTGTGCCATTTTCTCTTGCTCCAGCACTTGTTAAACCTTTTCAGTGCTGTGTTGAGGGAGAGCTGCATATTTCTCTTAACCAACCCTAAATTGAATCTTAAAGGTTTTTAATTGAATCCATTTTCATGTTTTCACATAATTATGCAATCATAATCTTGAAAAGCACATGGCATGTGATCATTTTCTGCCTAATAAGAAACATAAATGTTGTTTTCAGGGGGGTTGTGCCTGTGTGTGTTGTTTTAATGTGGAACATTGCAGCTTTAAATCTTTATTTTATGTAGTGACATGAACCCACATTTAGGGCCCCCCCCCAAATATTTATGTTTTATAAAAATTCCGAGCTTGATGTTGTGCAAATTTTCTTTAATGTTTTATATCATTTGGGGTGTTGTTTATATAAGTGCCATGTTGTAATTCTCTCCTATTTCTTCCCCCGCGCGTGTCCCTCTACAGGCTAAGCACTTCCGTCTGTATACACAGGAGGTGTTGGAACTGGGTCACAATGTCTCCTTTCTTCTCCTGCTCCCCGCCTCAGACGACGTCTGCACTGCCCCAGGACAGAATAATCCTTACACCCCACACTCAGGATTTCTTAACCTCCCTCTTCAGATGTTTGAACTCGGTATAGTAGCTTGCTTCACCTAGAAATATTAACCCAGTCTCCTTATAATAAAATCACAAAGTTGTATCTGTTTTCCCCCTTGTCCCAGTGGAGAGTCAATAAATCACATGATGGCTTTGGCAACAACACTACCTATAACTGTGTACAAGTTATAGAGGGAGCACAGCGGTTAAAGCATATACTGTAGCAATCATTATTGAAATGCAAAGCATAGTGCAAAGCCCACAGTTATCCAGTATGTGTCTATAAGCTTATTTGGAAGATGATGTTCTTTAAAAAACAGAAACAAAAAACTACACACAACATAGCAAGGTTGGAGTGTGAAAGGAGATGCAAAAAAACCATCCCTCTTACACACAACATAGCAAGGTTGGAGCGTGAAAGGAGATGCAAAAAAACCATCCCTCTAAATTGTCACAAGAATAATCACCAGTTTTGTAGAAGAAAATTTTTGCAGTTCCTGACTGCAGGTAGTCCTACTCAAGGTCTGACTCCCTCACAACTTTGTGAAAGATCTGAGTGGAGTTTCCCATGTGAGGGTCATCTTTTTCTTTCTCGTTCCTGGAAAAATGCAGGAGACTCAGTCCTATTGCTGTGGCGCAGGAAAAGCCTGTTATTGTGAAAAATGCCAAAGCACTGGACTTGATTCATTTCTTTAGGGAGCACATCCTGTGCTGTAGCAGATTCAGCCTGCTTGTTCCACTGCACCGCTGACTGGGTAAGAATTCCCCAAAACAGAGTTTTCCAGCTGTCTCACAGAAGGCATAAGATGCTTTAGCTTCAAGGTCCTCTATTTCTCATTTTTTCTTCTTTGGTCCACAGAGAAAAGAAAGGTTCCACATAAAAGGAGCTCATAAAGACTTAATAGTTATTTTTAGAAATAATAAGTATGGGGACTGTGGAGCCTTACACATTAGTCTCCTCTGTTTCCTTCTGGCCTGTAAAACTGGGTATCCTTCTGCCTTGGAGAAGAGAGAAAGATATGAGCCAAAACTGATGGAGTCACTATACAAGGAGCCACTACAGAATAGGTCTCTAGCGGCAACTGTCCTCAGTGTTCTCTCTCTCAGGTGTTTATGTGACACCATTACCATCCTATTTCCTATATATCATTGCTAAGTGCTGTTAGAGTCACTAATGTAGGAGAACGATGATTCGATGTTAATGGAGGGTCTTACCAAGACTATGTTTCCGCAGCCACAGTAGATCCGTGACCTACCACCATCCAGCAACACAAGTTTCATTTGGATAAGGCAGGAATATACGATTGTGTTTATGCCACATCAGCCAGAGCACATAAAGTGGTGCCTGTGACAACTCTGGGTTTTTATGCTGGTTGTGGGAGGACAGATGACAGCTGAGCTGCCATAAAATTATGAGTGGTACAGACAGACAATACATGAGCTGGTGTAGTCTGCCAAGGAAAAGTTACCCCTTCAAAAGAAAACTACAGTAATTGAACTAGAAGAGTTAGTTCAGTGCTTTGGGTCATATGGCCATGGCTGTAGTGCCCTAAAGCCAGACTTACTATCTTCTTGACACGCAACCCTGAAGTCTACAGTTAGGCTCTGTGTATTGAGCGTATCATTTCTCCGTATGAGAGGTGACTGCTGCATTCACTGTACAAATTAATGCATGACGCATATTCATCTCTGGTGAAATTAATCTCCGCACTAGAGGTTTTGCAGACCATTTAACTCTCATTATGTGGTACACAGGCCCGGGGCAGGAGTCATTCTCACCTCTGGGCCATAGTTTGCATCGGGCTGACAAAGCAATAGACACTGAATGGGATGATGTGGTGCAGATAAACATGCAACAGAGTAATCTCTCAAATGGCATTCTGGGTGCAGACCTCTCTGTTTAGCAAGGTTGCTGCAGTGGGAAAGCAGTTAATGGAGAGAACAGTGTGGAAAGCTGAATTTTACTTTTGAGTATTTTTTTTAAGTAAGCAATCATCTGGCCAAAGGCAGATGACATTTCTATGTGACTTATTATATATGTATCCCTGATGTTCTATAAAGTGACTGTGATTCACATCTCAAATATTAGAAGCTTCCATTCCCCATTAGCTGGTGGCTACCAACTATATAATTGCATAACCACAAAAGACTATGTTGAAGTAACATTTGTTAAAGTAACATTAGAGGGTCTGACTTAAAACCACAAAGGCTAGAAACTTCAGCACTGAAGCTGAAACCGCGGCTGTAATTCACTCAAGAGTCCACCACATATGGCATATATACTGTAAGACCACACACTATTCAGACTAGATCCCTGCAATATCTAGGCATCATTGGGAAACCAGAAGGTAGAATTCTTTCTTTCACTCTCTTTTTTGTGGGATTTTTATGTTCAGATTAGGCCTTTATTGTTATGCTAATGATGTTTCTGTGATTGGATTTCTTAGTTTGAGAATTCTTCTCAATTATTCTTATCATGTTGTTTGCAAGGGATAAGTAGATATGTGATGCTGTTTTTATTTCTTTTTTAATATTTATGATAAGAAGAATATATGCAGTTTACACTTGAAACACCCTGAAAAATATCATGCCACAATCCAGAAAAGTAGCAGTAGTAAGCCAACTGGCATTGCCTTCACTGCTATAACAAGATCACGCTGTGTGCTTGCATTTATTGAAGCACCAATGAATGGGGAAGTTTTTCTGAAAACTTGTTCTCCCTCAGCAAGTTTCGGTATGTCTGTACTGCAGTTCACAGAGATAACTGGTAAGTTTTGCCTGAGCAATTGCAGGTTCTGGAATAATGTAGCTTTAAGAGGCCAGGTAAATTAACATTTGTGAAGCTCCATGGCACTGTAGCTGTTCTGTCTCTGTAATCTAGTTACCTCTCTAGAGGTAGCTTGGATAGCTCTGTGCTACTCCGAGGTCAAATTACACAAAGCAAGAGGTCATGTCTGAACTTTCTGTGTTACCCTTCTGCATGAGAGTTCAGAGGATGATGTGTGAGAACACCTAGAAGAGTTTTGTTTCACCCAAACTGTGATATCACTGAAATGCTTTTACTGCTGAGTCATTTACGTTTAAGTTACTGATTTAAGCTAGCCTAGCCCAAAAGAAAGTTATCCTTTGAAAGGATACTTTCTTTCTGAAACACTCAATTAAAAAAAATAGATGAGTTCCATTTTCCAGTCTTGTCACTACTTTCTTGATAAAAGAAATGATGAGCTACAAATGCCTCAGAAACAGCCTTTTTGATTAAAGCTATCAAGGGCAAGATAGCCTCTGGAGTTGCATACTAAGGACCTGATTATCCCTTCACTTAGATACAAATTAGAAATTACTCTCTTGAAATCAGTGAAGTTACAGAGTAAATCCAGTGTAAATGAGAGGAGAATTAGAGACTATTATTTATTTCTAGCTTAAAGTAACCCATCCAGAGAGTTAGTAATTATATTTAGTAAAATTTGTGTTCTTAAAGCTAAGGATTTCATATTTTATATCCAGAATATAACAGTGTTTCCTTTGCACTTGGTCTTTTCACAGTTCATTTTTGCTGTTACAAGGAAAAATTTATAAGCCTGTATTGCCGCCTTTCTGCTGTCATAGAGCTGGACTCTCTGAAAACCCAGCAATCCCTAAGGGAAGCAATTTCAGACAGTGAAGTCGCTGCAGCCAAACAAAGACACCAGCAAGTTATAGACTACATACAGGTAATAGTCTGTTTCTGACTATTCCAAGGAGATTTTAGGGTGGCTTTCTTAAAAATTGCATAGGGCTGTAATTTGAAATCTAAATGGAGAATTATTCACAGACATCATAAAAAGAGCAGTTGTATCAAAAGTGCAATTCTGGTTTTATGAAATTCAAACCCAGAACATGATTTCCTTAGTTGTTGCTTTTATACAAGGATTTTTATGGGTAAAATCAAATGACAGTTATACTAGACTGTTATAAAGAAATGTGTCAGTCTGCTTGTAAAACTCACCCCCATCTAATGTGAGGTAAGCTAGTACCATGCTTGGGCATTCATTTGGGTAATAGTTTTTCTCTGTCTTTGTGAATTGAGGACGTTTTTCACCATGATAAATTGCCAATTAAAAAAATTAAAATGAAAATTCAGACTAGGTTGTGGAGCCAGTCTTCATCAACAATATCACGGTGAAGAAAGCAGCTCTGCGTTTAAGATGGCAAGCTAGCCCCAAAAGCGTCTGTAAGTCTGTCCAGCACCATGCAGTGACACTGCTTCAGCCCCCCAGTGCAGAAGGATCACAAATGTTATCATACTTGTCTATCTTGCTTACTCTCTGTCTCTCACGCTGATTCTCCTGTACTGTTCCCAGATCAGGACTTTACCTACTCAACTCAGGGATCTTCGAACTACACCCGACTGTGCAGCATAGCAAGGCCTGTCCTTTTGCAAACCATTTTGGCAATTGGTTAATTATAGCTAAAACTCATGACCTTTGCAGAGTGCATCTATGGACATGGTTGATCTGTCTTTCTACAAGTGAGGTGCAGATAAGTTTACAGCTCTATATTCTTAATATTCAAGCAACCTTCTGTTGGAATAGGGGCCAAGACAACCACTATCCCATTGATAATATGTTTGGCCCTCCATAATTATGAACAGAAGATGATAATATTTCTGTTCCTCTTTGCTCTGAATTCAGATCCCCTTTGCCTTGTCCACTTTGGAGCTTTTGGCAACCTGCAGGGGGGCAGAGAGGAATGTTCCATTGTACTTTCACCACTCAGTCATCTCCTTCCTTCTCATCTTCCCATTCCCACACTCAGAAGATTTAGCTTTTTCCCAGCGTGCAGCAGAATTTGGAAAATTTTTATCCTTCACATCAAAAATAAGTATATTAACACGAATGCACTGTATAAACAGTTCTGTGTTCCTCTTCTCCAAAGTGTTTGAGTCACATATATACGCTGGGAAAATATGGGAGAACATTTTAAACTTCAGTGTTTTGTGCTGAATTATTGTGACAGTGTATTAGCCTTGTCAGGTTTCCTCTCAAATGAAAACCAGCTGTATTCCACCTATTGGCAAAAATATCTCAGCCCACCACATACCGCAATCTTCAGTGGTGACCACAAAACCGCAAGAGCATTTGTGTGATCCTAGATCTAAGACAGTGTTGAAGTCACTACACAAACCAAACATTGTAAAGAGCAAGGGAGTCTATATAAATGCAGTTCTGAAAAGGAGTCAGAGGGCAACTGAAAAGTAAAAATTTAAAAAAAAAAAAAAGGCTGATAAGGTACTTGGAGTCTTTACCAGAATGTTATACAGCAAGAAAAGAAATCTACAGACACTGAAACTAAAACTGAAGTTAAGCTGTAATTTATATAGCGTAATGCTTCAAACATTCCTAAATTGTAAAAGAACCACAGTTCATTAAAATGACTGGTCCATTATCCCAGGAGACACTGCAGAATGGCATCAGGGACAAAATTGACAGGATTTGCATTTTATTAAACTGCATGCAACATGATTTTTGTTTGGGGCTGAGGGAGGATCACAGAAAGGAAATAGAAAATCTCCAAAATCGAATAGGTGAGACATTTGCTAACTGGTATTCTCTTCATGGAGCTACACTGAAGTCTTGAAATGATGTAGGATTATGAATTAATCTCTGAACCATTTGCTATTCTTATCAGTGTATATTCTTAGTTCAAATTAACTCAGTGGCAAGGCTTGCACTGACATCATTGGAGTCAGGATTTCACCTTTACATAAAAATGGCCATACTAGGTCAAAACAGAGATCCATCTATCCAGCTATCCTGTCTCCAACATGGCTCATCAAGAACTACCCTAGCTAATCTGGCATCTACAGTATCCTTTGGCTATAAATTCCACACTCTGAATGTGCGTTTTGTGAAGAAGTATCTCCAGCTAAGAGGATGTGCTGGAGAACTACCCAGAATACATCAGTCTGCAGTCTCCTTTGCATTGATCCCTCTGTTACTTCCCTATTAGATAATACTGCACAAAATACCACTCACTTTTGCCTATCCATTTACTGACCCAGGGCTGTATGCCCTTTACATTCTTGCAGAATGTAGCCTGTGTAACTGCAAAGCAGTTTCCCTTAAACACTGCAATATTAATATGAAGTCTCGCTTCTTTAAATGCAGAATCTTCTGCAGGAAAAGAAGCACAAGGGAAGTTCTAGAAAGGATACTGCAGCAGAAGGATATTACACTCACAGCTACTGTCATTCACTGGTTGCAGCAACATTTACTCAATCATCAAAGATGTTAAAAGTGTTCCATTATCAAAAGACTCTCAAGACCCACATTAAACAGCATCCTTCCTCTCTGCATAGATACTTAAAGCTATATCCTGCTATTGATCTAGGCACTTGTCTCTTATTGCCATCAACAGGCATGTGTTAGAACTGTCATAGTGTGGATTTATACTATTAAAATGCATGCAGACCAAAATTATAAGGGAGAAAACCTGCAGTTTGGCTCATAGCTTTGCTTCAACCCTCCATGTATGTATATTCTTCTTCTGTTAAAAACTAGGTTTGATCTGAGCACTCTGCTTTTGAACATAATCCTGGGTTTGCAAGGATGCTCAGGAAGTCTTGCTTTCATTCCAGTACAGAATGAAACCAACTTTCAAGTGTGCTACAAAACTGATCAAACTTTATACTCCATCAAAAGACAATTTTTATTTTCTTCCATGTCAGAGTTTAGGCCTCGATTCACCCCTCCTAACTACAGGTTCTTAATTGAGATAAATAATTTGAGAGTCTGGTGGCCCTAAGCAGCCCTCTGCAGTGGTGGAGGAGAACAAGCACCTAACCAAAGGCACTTCAGACCACCTAAATCTGAAGTGTCCTGTCAGGGGATCCTCCTTCTCTTTGTTGGCAGTGACTACACACCTACTTGGGCACCTGACGAAAGTACACACTTAGGTAAAATTAATACACAGACTTAACTTTTTAACCATTTTTTTCTCTACAGCAAATTGATGAGATCTGGAAGGAAATGAGATGGATCACAGAAGCACTGCAGTATGCAAGATACAAGCAGCCAGCAGCTGGCCTACCCATAAAGAAGCTTGTGGATCTTTCAGAAGAACACTCTCAAAAGAAAATCAGTTCAACCTCTTCACATCTAGATTGTCTTCCTTCACCTCCCCCTTCACCTGAGGCTAGAATCCAGAGGAGAAAAGCTGTGAGTGGTAAGAGAATTTTTCTTTGTTCATCAAGCAAAATCTTTGAGCTCCCTTTTAATTATATAGTTCTTGTATGTCATTTTATAAAAGGAGTAAATTTTTTTCCATACCTGCCAAGGTATTTTAAAAATCATTTTACCAATCATTTGCCACTCAATATCCTGAGATCCTTCTACAATATTTATAATCATTTTTTGTTTTCAACTACTTAGAATAATTGCTCATCATCAGCCAACTTTGTCACCTCACTATTCCAGATCATTTAATGAACAGGTTGGAAGGGACAAGTGCTATCACTAACTTCTACATGATGTCCAGAATTAGTAAAATCCATTCATAGTGAAAGCTGACTACTTCATTTGTTGTCTGCACCAACAATCTCCTATTAATATATGGAGGGAGCTTTCTCTTTATCTCAATTACAGCTTCATTTCTTCAGAACCTGTGGTAAAGAACCTTGTCAAAAGCTCTTCAGAAATCTAAGGATGCCTGTGTATTAATTGTGCACATGTTCAGAGTTTTATTAGATTGGTGAGATGTGAGTTACTAAGCAAAAGCTATTGACCCTTGCTCACCACTCACGTATCTATCTATTCTTCACCATAGTTTCTAATAATTTGTCCGAAATCTAAGTCAGACTTTTCCATAGTCTCCATTTGTTACCTTCTGTTTCTCTGATATTGCAGGCATTTTCTTTCCATGCTTTGACTGTTCCTCTGCTTTGGAGCAATTCTTTCTTATGCTCCTCTTGCTTTGTTTTGACAGAGCAAATTTTAGTGCCAGTAGTCCAGTTTGATTTAACAGTCGTTTTCACATACCTTGGTGTTCTCAGTGTTTTAGACAAGCACTTTAAAACACAGAATTACACAAATAAGTACCCACCTCATTGAACATTATTACTTCTCGGAACAGCTGGAAAATTAAACTGATGAAAGAAATGGACCACAGCAAATAAAGATGAAGCAAATTAAACAGTAACACCTGATTTGCTAACAGAATAAGGACTTTGGAGAAAAATGTAAACCGTCATTCTGCTGAGCTGTCTTTAAGCAATGAGTAAATGAAACAGTAGAAACAAAAGCAACAGATGCTGCGTTAAACAACTGCCATGACCATTTTGGTAATAATAATTTGTTTTTTCAAATTGACAGTTTTATAAAGTTAAGAAAAATGAATAAATCTACTCTGATTAGATTAGGTCAAAAGAAAAGAAACCCAAAGACAATGGTGCTTTGATTCGCTCCATTACACAGTGGTGTTCTTTCTCAGCATCTCTCCCTGAGCTAATTTTTTCCCAGTATTACAGACCATGAATGCAGAATAATCCTTAGCTCTGGCACCGTGTAACCTAGAGCATTATCTTGTCCTGCATGGGCTTGATTCATTATTGCTGTGCTATATGGTAATTTACACTAGGTCAAAGTGAATAGTCAGCACTGTATAAAATCTACATTTTTTTTTTCCTTGGATCTAATATAAACTATCCAGGGCAGCGGAGCATAATCCATTCTATCACATATGCCACTATTTATTGTTATTGATCCTTCTGTAGCCAAAAGACAGCAGTGATTTCAGTGCCAGTGTGAGTTTTCGCCAATAAATTCACGTTTGAATTAAGTGTGTCTGCGTTGGATTTGAACATACATAATGCACCTGATCAGCAAAAGGGTAGTTTTTGTTCATCTGTATCCATGTCTTGCCTCAAGCCTCTTACGCACACATACAGTTGCACCCTACTCACAGTTACAGAGGTACAAATCTGGAGTAACTCAACTGACATCTTTAATAAAAACAGAACCTGGATTAGAGTTTCTCTCTCTCCAAAATCTCCATCTCTATGAAATTTGGTGAAAACAAGATAAAAGAAAACAGATCCTTTCAGAACTTAATCCCAATTCAAATTAAAATTCTTCCCTGCACTTAATTTAATATGTTAATCCTTTATGGTTTTCCTAATTCTACCACCACCTCTCTAACACATCTGTAAATCCTCCCTGACTACTGTCTTTGCTGTCACCTAGGCCCATGGACAATTCCACAGAGGAAACACACATACATTTTCAGAATTGTAGATTTGATTCTAAATCAAGAAAAAAAATACATAAATGACAGTTACGCAATTTCTGTCCTGTGCTTCTCTTAATGTTAATCAGTTCTCTTTGCAGATTCCCAGCCCTGCTCAGATGAAGAATGCTGCTCTGAAGTATTCCTTCCAACTGACAGTGACTATGACTCCAGTGATGCATTAAGCCCCAGAGAATTAGACCTGATTTACTCCTCCTCACATGACATATCCCAGCAGGCAGGCAGTGGCCTGGGTGGCAGTGCACCTGATGTTCTCCAAGTCCACGACATGAAGCCTTGCCTAACATTGAAAGAAGGCCTGACAGAGTGTAGTGCCTTTGATACTAATGCTGAATGTTGCACAGAGTATATGAGCAATCTAACAATGTCAGGGCCTACATCGAAAAGCATAGACAAGTCCTCTAGCTCCAAGCAGCCATTGAGCTTTTTAGGAAAAAAAAAGCTAGGGAAACATCAACATTACAACTACTTCAGCCGGCATCATCGTTGGCTGCGTGTGCACAGCGAGACACAGTCTGGCTCTCTGTCTGAAGGCGTGTATACTCAGCATCTCATGAGATCTTCGGATTTGTCTCAGGAACCTACCTCCGGTGAGCAGTTAAAGATTGCCATCGATGGGTCTCGGAGCACTTTCTTACCTCATGCATCCAGCCTTCCAGAAGATGGGAAAGGCAAGTATGAGGAATCAAGGCAGAATGTCCATAGGATACATGTGGAGCCTTACAAAACAACATTTCTGGGTGAAGAGGGCAAGTCCTGGGCAATGAGCGCACAGTCTGTAGAACATAGGGATGTGCACAATGCTATGCAACAGAGAATGGGTCCAGATGACCAGTCAGGTTCTGCTGTCTCAGAAGTCTTCAGCAGCACACTTTAACCCCAGGCTTCTGCATTGCTTCCCATTGCTCCACAATGCGATAGTGAGCATTATGCATATAGGGCCACGCTTTCAAAACCGCTTGTAAAAATCCAGTTCCTGAAATGGCAACTCGTGCCACTCAAAAGAATCCTAATCTTTTGACGCCATCGCCAGATTTCTGGTCTTACAGGGGTATCTGTCATGATGCAAGCATTATTATTGGCATCTGCAGTTTTGCAGGTAGAGTCGTAACAGTCACCACATAACAGAACAATCTGTGGCTGCAAATCTAGGAAT
Organism: Aptenodytes forsteri; assembly: GCF_000699145.1. Taxonomy (NCBI): domain Eukaryota; kingdom Metazoa; phylum Chordata; class Aves; order Sphenisciformes; family Spheniscidae; genus Aptenodytes; species Aptenodytes forsteri. Next base: position 667,276 of record NW_008796178.1, read on the forward strand.
CGGGTTTTGCGGTTTTCTTGATTTCCATGTATCTCTGAGCATGCAAAATTTTAAGCATGAGTGGTTCTGCCTGCAAGTTAGCAGAAACTGTAACATCCTTGGTGTCATCATGTTAGGACTGTGTCCTAAACTTCTATTAACCTGTTTTCCACCATTTCCTATGAATTTTTCTACTTCTCAGCCTTCTTGAATGGATTTAGGTTGCATATAACTAAAGTGCTAACTGGTCTAGTAACACAGTTAACCCAGAGTTTTTAGCCTCTTACAGAGAAATGAAAATTCTTTCAATATCTAGAAAATGTAGTCAACACCTTCTCTGAATGCTGTCAGAGCCTGACATAATAATCACAATGGGGTTTTTTTCAGGAGCTTAGATTTCAAATTATATAAGTAGCAAGTTATTTTAAGAGCTTAGGAGGTGAACCTTTGAGGTCAAGAGCAGGCAGAATGAGGCCAAGTTCTGAAGGAATAATATGCAGTGTCTAAGTGAGATTGAAGCGAAGCTTGGTCTTTTCTTCTGCCCACCACACAAAAGCGCATTTCTTTATGTTGGCGGCACTCTCATACGCTCATTAGAAAGAAATGCCCCTGCTTTTGTCCCTGAATATTCACTGTAAACTTCAGGGGTATTTGATCACCATGTCTGAAATTGGGATAGTCTGGCAATTCAGATTAGGGAAATTTGGGGTGCAGTTTGAATCTAAGGTTTTTTGTTTGGGCCACCAATAAATATTAATATCATAAGGAGGGTGGGAGGTGGTGTTTTAGCATGCCGTATTTGTCTAAAGGCAGATCACAGTGAGTCATGATTTTGTCCTTTGCAACCAGAATAAGACTTATAGTACTACAGAAGATGATCTCAAAAATGAAATCTATATTAATGAGAACCATAACATTTGAGTCACTAAGAAATGAACTAATGTGAAGAGAAACCCCAGCTGTTGCACAAGCTTTAATTTTTCTTAAACAGTTCTTGAAGTTTAATTTTATGGGCCACATTCCTGCTGGTTAAATTCCCTCACTCCATGTTTGTGCAGCCTTCTACCTTTCAATTTTTCAGCCTCCAGGTGGATACATTCTAAGGCCTCCAATAAAGAGATTTGAGTTAAATAGTTCAGTTTACAAGTCCTTGAGGTAAAAGTAAGGATTTGGGCCCATGATCTGTGGTCCTTATTAAAATAGCACTTCCATAACCCCAGTGCTATTAAAATCCCTGTGAACTCAATCCATAAATTCAAAAATAAATGTTATTCACTATTTCATGCTTGGTCAGTATGTGGAAGCCAAGAAGAGCCTTTGCAGTGATATAAGGGCAGAAACTTTCTATAAGGGATTTACATTTGTAACTTCTCTTTTGAGGAGAGGGAAGTTAACTTTTTGCACCAAAAATATTCAGTCACTACCTGATCCAAAGCTCAGCGAGGGTGGAAAGACTTCCATTCACTTCCACAGGCTTTGAATGAGACCCATTCTGAAAATTCCTGTGGGTGAGAAGATGCGGGGGGGGCAGCAGTGTCAGTGCCAATTTGCAGCTAGAAGGACATACATTGTATGTTTTATGCCACATGGAACTGCATGGGGAAAACCTGACTCACACACCATAGAACCAAACAGTGATGTTTTACTGTCACTGAAGGCAGTAACAGCTTGTTACATTAGATTATGTTCATTAGCAGAAGGCTTTTCACCAGGGAGAGCCAGAACAATGTAATGCTCATATTCAGAAGTCAAAATAATGTACACTGTTTTCTAGTATACAGCACCTCGCCCAGGCTCCCCTAATCTGTTTAGCCTCTAAGTAAAACTGCCATAAAACTGTCTATTAAAGAATACAAATAACAATATGCTGAGGCCATATGTTTTTGCAGGAAGTGAGATAAAACAAGATGTTCCTAAATGAAACCCACCTTGCTTTGCTTTGGCTCTTCAGGAACAGTGAGGGCAAGAAGTAGCAAAGTCTACAGCAGAACGGGTACTCACTGCTGGTTAGATAAGGATGTAAAAATCTCTGTTATCTACTCCTGCTGCTGGACTTTTCCAGAAGTAGTCATGTATCTAATAAAGAGCTGGATTCTTTACTGGTAGAAAGGGCTTGACTTCATCCTAATCTTCTGTGCTAAGATGGAATTTGACTCTGGGAGTGCAAATGCCAGCCACAATCTCCCCCATCTTGATTTTAACCTTGTTATATGGAAGTAGTGTTTACGTGATGGCCAATGGGGCATACTTCCTTGATCCTGTTACCTCTAGATTGAGGTTCTTCCACATGCTTTAATAGTCAAAATAGTAACTGACAGTTCTGACTTTAAATACTTCTGGTTATAAAGCACTGAATTATCTCTTGGTAGAAATATGTGTTCTTTGTTCAAAATTGCTATCCCTACCTACTCAGTGGGTGACTGAGAAAAGCAGCTCCTTAAAAGAATAGTAATGAACACCCAGAGATAAATAAATAGTAGAAAGCGGTGCCTTTCAAGTACTGTCATAATACTAATCATAATACTTCTGTGGTTCTCTTAGGAAGATCACTCACACATTTCACAAGCAACTATAGCAATTCAGAAGAATCCTGCAAAACACAGCTCTGTTATCCCCACTCCATGAAGGCATGAGTGACTCTTCTGAGTAGAGCTTAGAGTAAAGGCTCACAGCCAGGAATCAAATTAAAATTAGGAACTCAGACCTTTGCTTTAATTACTAGGAACCCTTTCTCCAGGTTGAGCTAGAGTGCCCCTCCAAGGATTCTTGCACAGAAATGGGAAATGCTGTGGCTCAGAGCCCACAGCATACTAGAATTTCATTAGCCAGCACACAGCTCATTCAAATGAGTCTGTACCCACTTTGTATCAGCTGAAGCTCTGCTCTAAAATGGGTACTTAGGCTTTGCAAACTTCTGGATATCTCTCTCTCTCACTCATATATCTTGCCACAGAACCTTTGTCCTGCATTTTCCAGGGAGTATATTTTCACCTGGGCTGAACCCAGTCATTCCTACTTCTAGGCATGTCTTGGACTGGCTAGAAAAGAATATAGTGCTTTAACATTATGACTCCACAAAAAGGAAAAAAAATGTGGACCATATCTCCTATGGTCTAAAACTTTTCTGTTTCTGCTGGGAGGAAGCGAGATATAGGTAAACTGCAAGGTTTACACTCAAAATTCCTTGCATCCGCAAGAAAGCAGTCTGCCCATGGACAGTTTGCCTCGAAACCTGTGGCTCAAGCATTTATTTCCCATGCTTGTATTATTTTTTTTCTTTGCCTTTAGATATTAATTAACAATTGGCTTTTCTATACAGTAAGAGCACACACAGAGTAATCTATAAACTAATATTTTTAAATATAGACATTAAAGGGGGAGGGGGAAGATGGAATATTTTGTCCTGAACATTTATGTTTAGAGTGTTTTGGAAAGAGATGGTACATCTTTAAATTCTCTATGGTATAAAGAAATGCATTAAGTTGCTGGTCAACTCTTTTAAGGTGTTTAAATGCATGGCTCATGACTGTTATGTAAAACTTCAATACAGCCTTACAAACAACAAGGGTATAGTGTGTTTGAAAATATGGTATACAGCTTGGAAACGTACTCTGAATTTCTTTGAGGTGTTGAACTTTGTCATCAGCAAAAAGTATTTTTAGTAAAGAGGCCTTGAATTTTCAGACAACAGAGATTTCATCAGGTTGGGTCTCTGATTTTTCCACTACAGAAAAACATTAAATAGCTATAATGCTTTATTTTTAAGTATAATTTATCTTTTGATTCCATGAAGTAGAATTCATAAGGCTAAATCATGCCCAGAAGTGAGAAGCAGAGCTGTTGGCCCAGTATATTCTTTAAAAAAACCAAGGGCAACGTTCCCCATGGTGGGCTGAGAGTTACACTCTGGAAGCGTGCTTTGGCCAGTAGCTCGCCCCTCTTTTGTGCAGGCACCAACTACAGCCCTCTCTTCTTTCTGCTAAGTAAGCATTTGCAAAGTCATTAGGAGTCGTTTTGTTCATTTGACTGGGCTTTGGAGCCGGCCCCATATATTGTGGAAAGCTGTACAGATCCTACCAGCTCAGAGATCATCTCTCCTCGGTATTGGTGTTTATGAGCTCTTACCCAGCTAGCTGTCTCTCATACTGGGCTTTTGGGGTGAAATAAGAGCCGCGCTAGAATACCTTCCTCAGCCTTTTCATACCATAGCATCTTGGGCAAGATTTAGCCTTTAAACCGGTCATCCTGTAATAGGGTAATGTGTTACTAAGCTTGTCTGTCACTAGGCTACAGAAAACCTCCTATTTTGCTGGTCAAATAATAAGAATAGATTTTTTATGTTCGTTGTTACTTTCATTTTCTTTCTTGTAAAAGCTATGTGAAATTGATCTAACGTTAGAGAAAGTGATTGGTGTAGCACTAACCTACCTTATTACTGTGAACTGTAGTAATTTATTAAGCAGATTTTAAGCTAAACGCACAGACTTTTTGTGTTTTACTTTATATAAAGGTCAGTTTGTGCCCAATCCTGCTGTCCTTGGACCTCATTCCAGGTTCTTTTGCACCAGTGTAAATCAAGAGTAGTTCCACCGAAGCTGAGTCAGGTATTACCTTGTATAAATCAGCATGCCTCCACTCGCTCATAAGGCTGGCTCGATACCAGCTGAGGATCTGGATCAGTGGAGTCATCATGAAAACAACACATTTATGCTTGTGTAAAAAATGATATGTGTAAGGAAGACAAAAGAATTTTGCCTCATGGAATACTCCCCTAGAGGTCACAGGGACCGTTGTTGGGGCCAGGCTCAGAGAGCGAGCCCACCATGCTGCTGTGCTACCAGTTGTACTGGGGGGGAATACATACTGCATAATATATCACTACGTTGTATAACAGGAACCAAATTTCTCTCCCATATTATGCAAATGAATCCCCTACCGAATGCAATGGCAGTTCGTTATTTCGCTGATAAAGATGAAGACTGTTTAGGGTTATTGGGGACTTGGGGGAGGGGAAGAGGGGTTGTTTGTTTTTTTCCCCTCAGAGAAAAAGTAATTTAAGTGAAATGTGCAAGGCAGTGTTTAATTGCTTCCTGCCTTGTTTGTACATAGCAATTTGGCTGTTTATTGGTTGTCTTTGTTCAGATTTTTATTGTAACTTGTTGCTATATATGCAACCAAGTGTATGTTAAAGTTTAAACTTTGGTACGTAATAATGCACAATTTTATGTGCTTTAAAACTTTGTAAATATATAGATGAACAATGTATGCTGTGCTAACTGTGATCTTGGGACTTGACACAACAGTATTTCCATGCATATGTACCTGCAAATAGTTTGAAAATAGCAAAATATATATTGAGGATGGCCATGAGCCAAGAGTAAATGAGTGCCGTATGACTCATGCTTCTTTAATAATTCCTGAAAGAGGCATGTATAGTACATAAAATAGACAATAAAAATAATTTTCAAGACTACAAATATTTTTTATAACTTCAGATATTAAATACTATTTTAGAAAAAAGATTGGTTGGTAAAAGAAATCTTAGGTTTATTCAAGTGAATCATTGTCATAAAAATGTTCTTTTCAAGACTAAATATTTTTTATAACTTCAGATATTAAATACTATTTTAGAAAAAAGATTGGTTGGTAAAAAATCTTAGGTTTATTCAAGTGAATCATTGTCATAAAAATGTTCTTAACACAGATTTTTTTGTTTGATCTAGTATCACAGAAACCTAGCTCTTTTAAGATTTAGAAGACTTGAAGTGCTCTTGCATTCTTACAATTCCTGTGATCTTCTAAAATTATGTACTTCAAGTCTTTCCCTCATTAACAAAAAAATGCTAGTGCATACATTCACATAATCCTAAATACCATGTGTACTTGTGTATGTTCTTAACACAGATTTTTTTGTTTGATCTAGTATCACAGAAACCTAGCTCTTTTAAGATTTAGAAGACTTGAAGTGCTCTTGCATTCTTACAATTCCTGTGATCTTCTAAAATTATGTACTTCAAGTCTTTCCCTCATTAACAAAAAAATGCTAGTGCATACATTCACATAATCCTAAATACCATGTGTACTTGTGTATCATCTTTAAACTGTATTTTTTGAAATATGTTCTATCTGACCATCATCAGGTACCCATGTATGTGAGCTTACAATCCATGGAAATCAGAATGTAGTTTGTGTTTTTCTCTGAATTCTTTTATTTTTATTGGAAAGTGACTTTTTCTAAGGCCAAGCTTTCAAATATGGTCTCCAAATTTTGCCTTTGGTCTGCATACTCAGAAACCTAAATGAAATAGGCGTGGCTTCCAGAGTTTGTGGGAAAAAGTAACCTCCCATCAAAGTCAACAGAAATTGAAATTCAATTTATATAAATGTAAATGCCTTAATACAGAAGAGGTATCTGGGTGGTCAGATTTGAAGTGGCATCTTTCTAATCTGTGTGTTACAACTGCAGAAGTTGCTGGCATACAAGCATCTTTGCATCAAAGCAGTGAACAGCATAAAAATCTCGCAGGCGGACAGACTGAGCCCTCTTTCTCCAAGCCTGGGGGTTGTCGTACAGGCTCTGCAGCTTTCAGCTGTGTATTTACAATGACAGCCAGACAGAATCCGCTGTGCTTTTCTGGTGTGAATCTGTGCTTTCAAGCCATGTTGTAAACACACGGTATTGTGGGTATGTATAATCTGCTTGTAGTCGAGAAACACCCCAGATATTACCTACTGAGGGAAGTACCTTATAAAAGTGAAACACACTCTGTGTTGCGATTCCTCTGTTTTTCACATATTCTTGTACACAGAAAAGCATGGCAACGTTTCTAATGTAGTATAAAATCAGGTTACTGTATTTACGCAAAAGAAGTAAGAACAACTCCATTTTGAATGCTGAAGTGAAACTGGAAGGATTCTGCTTTGGGTCACTGTTTACCTTGTTTCAAAGATGGACAGGTTGCTAAATGTATTTCAACTACCATACTGTCTGAGCCTCTCAGTGGGTCATGTACTGTTCTCCCTTTTGCACAGATAATGCCATAACTGGAATAACTGACGTGCCCGAGGTCACCCAGAGAGCTTGTGACAGAGCAGGGACACCATTTTCTGGCTAGCATCCTTACAGTTGTCCATAGCTTGTGCACAAGTATATATGGTAATGTAAACGTTGACAAATGTCTGTATTTCAGCCATGACATGCCAACTCATTGCAAGCTTCAGAATAACAGCATCCTACTGGAGTATCTGTGGGTATTTTCACACATGGAAAATATTTTAACCAAAACGCAGCCAAAGTGGAGTTAAGCAGCAGAGCAAAATAATTCTTAAAATGTAAGATAAAACGTGACTGTCAGTCATTTCTGCTTCCTTGATTTTTAATTTCAAAACATTAAGATTGTTACCACATTTACTAAATTAGTAAAAGAAAAAAAACAAACGCGAGTAATTAGTCATGTACAGTAACCTACGAAATTAACTAGAAAAAACACCGCAAGACAGAAGGATTTTTGTGTGCATGTACTTAAATTACTTTGGTGCATTTTTGCATGTACCATGCATTTTTTAGGGCCTGGTTGTTCGTATGTTTTGCTTGCCCCGAGCCGAGATTTCTTCTTTATATAAGAAGATAAGTAGGTGAACAGTGCAATTCTTACACACCTTTACAAGTTTGCCATGGTTCCTTGAAGGACAGTGCTGTTTTATAATTGCCTCTGTGTTCTATGCTGTTCTACTGAAATGCTTTTAAACCAACTGGAAGCAAACTCTTATAGGCATGTTTTTGACTCGTTCTTCTGACAGCAAAAGATAACCATTTCGCTGTTCCATTCAAATGTATTAACTTATATAAACTGTCATCTCTCTGAGCAAACTATTAACTTATTTTTTAAGTCTGTCTTTAAATAAAAGCTTTGGGTTTGATTTGGGTTTTTTGTTTGTTTTGCAAACACACAAAAAATCTTTATTAACAAGCTCCGCCGTTTTCTTCGCCACACTGCTGTTTTCAAACTCTCTTTTCAAACAAATACATGTTCATTTAGAAAGGGGTTATTAAAAATGTTTCTATTTTCTTAGAGTTTTTCATTAACATTTATTAATTAGTCCTACTTAATCACTAGGACACTTGCTCCTTACCTGTGTGAATAACAGATCTAATTATTCTGATTTTCCAGTTAATCTTTATTATAGCAAACATGCAGGAAAAAAATTCAGGTAGAATCCTCCCCTGTGCTACTCACATACACACTCAGTTACAGAGAAAAAATGGTAAACTCAGCAGCAATTTTTGAGCTTTATAAACTAATAGTAAAGTCAATTTAAAGACAAAACAGCCTTTTATACCAGTAAATATAAATGCTTTGTTTTGGAAATATCAAAATCAAATCACTGAATTTGGTGATATGTATATTTTTTTGACTGAATCAGTGTGATATTTTCAAAATAAATTATTTTAACGTTTCAACCAAATTTGATTTTTCAGGGGAAAAAAAGGCAATGCCAACATGTTTTGTCCAGCACTGTTTGTAATCACTTTCTGAAAATCCTGAAGCAAAACATTTCAAGTGTGGATGCCTTCATTAAGTGGTGATAAACAAATCCGTAATAGTTGACTGGGTTGAAACACCCTTCTGTAAGAAATGCCGACATCTGCCACTGCTGTTGATTTTAGTGGTACTTGGGAGTGCTCCTCACTTCTGAAAATCAGGTGTTTTGTTTAAGCGCTTAATATTAGTCACACATGTATGAGAATGTGGCTCCAGTTCCCCTCAGCTGTGATCATTTCTGGACCACAACAGATTTTGCCACCTACGTGGAGGTTCTTCACAAGAACCTGCATGGCCTTCGCCTTTTCCCATATTGCTTTTCAAAATGTTCGAGAAAGGAAAATGTTGCTCTTCTTTTTGCTTATCTTCTTTCTTCCTGAAATGGTCACAGAAAGCAGCTAAATCAGAATTTGGGCTTCAATAGTTTAACGCCCGATTCTCATGGCTACAGATGCTTTGAACCCAGCCCCAGCAGAACAAGGATTTTTTTCAAGCTTTCTTCTGGGGCACACTTGCTCCTTCCCCCATCTGTGCCTTGTGGTTTCATTCTGATCCCCTGCTCTCTCGTGGCTCCATCCTGATCTCTCTCTTCCTCGAGTCTGAGTCACAAGAGCAATAACCCTGCCTGCTTCGACCTACTCAGTGCCTCAGCTGTTAGGGTAAAGCCCACGCTCCCAAGGGACTCACGTTTGAGTACAACCCCAGAATTGTCAGGGCTCTGGCTGGCAGTACTGCCGAGGGGACAGTCTAAGGCTCTATTTTAATCTTCTGGAGTCTGGCCAAACACTGGAACGGAGCTGCCAGCACAAGGGGGGCCCTCCTGCTCACTGCGCCTGACCTCCCATCAGGAGAGGTGCTGGTGTGTTCCTTCTCAAACTACTAGGGCTCTTTCATTGCGCCTGACCTCCCATCACGAGTGCTACCAGGGATCCAGCTTCGACTACTGGGGGCTTAACCCTGGCACAGATCCAGCACACGAGCTACACGCCGCTTGTCTCCAGATGTAAGATGCACCAAGTGTAAATTCACGCGCCACAGGCTCAGCTGGAGGGGGCTGTTTCAGGTACTTTGTAAAATCAGCCATGGAGCGCCATCGACTCCTCGCCCTGTCTTACAGAGGTGGACATACCCCTGCCAGGTTTTCAGCGGCTCCTTATCTTTTTATTTGGGTAGCTGTCTGTAACTGGCGTTTCGCATGTGTTAATGGATGCCTGTAACTGGCGTTTCGCATGTGTTAATGGTCCTAGCCCGAATCCATACTCCTGCAGCTGACTCTGCAGCTTGACTGCAGATACACGCTCCTGTTTTGAGCGGTATCAGCTCCACAGCCTGTCCCCCCAGACAGTAATTAGGTAAATAAGACCTGGCTGTGCCGTGGGCCTCAGGGAGGAAGCCCGTAAACTGCCAAGCACCCTCTCCTAGATATCCAGAGATGTGAATTTTACAAAAGACTGTTACAGAGGTTAGCAGTTCACCTAAGTCATGCCGGTTTTTGCTGCTCAGCTTTGCAGATCTCTCCTTCAATACAGGCAGCAAATACAGCAGCCGTCTCCTCCTGCCCCGTACTCCTGGTTTGCTCAGAGCGCCAGGGTGTCAGCTGAAACCCATCCTGCGCACGGAGAGCTCTTCCCTGATGCCAGCAAGCTCTGAGCTGGGATCTTATTTATTAGCAGCCTCCTACCCTACTTTTTTTTACATTTGCTGCATATCATAAATAACCCCATCACCCTCCATACCAATCTAAGACACCTCGCAACACTATATTGTTGAACAAGAAATGTATTTTTACCAGCCTAAGTATGTCCTTATTCATTAGTTTGCTACTAAATACACCCATTGGGTCAGCTCTACAGAGTTA
>NW_008796178.1:678242-686873 GCF_000699145.1 Aptenodytes forsteri
GTAATGCCGTAATGTGCTCTACGGGCTTTGCGGGGCGTGGGCGGGGAATGGGTCCTCGTTCAAGGACCCATGAACGAGTGGGATGAAGAAAACCCTCTGCTGTTTTCCACAGCCCCTGGGCCCTTAGCTGTGATGTTACAGCAGGTCCACGCTCCAGACATGGCGCCCACGTTACTAAAGCTCAGCCTGCATGGATCGCTTCCTCCACACCAACCATCGATGGCCGCTGCCGCCGCCTCTCAGGTATTTATCGGGTTTGGGGCTCTGAGGTGACCGGAGGCCCGCTGAGGGCGATGGGGGCTGTGACACAAGTGGGGTGGGGCGGGCATGCCTTTAGCTCACCAACAGAGAGTCATGGCCAGTCGGAACCTCCCAAGCTGCAACCTGCAGCCATCACCACCAGCCTTAAACTCACTATACAGGGATATGCACCGTGCCTTAGAAAAGCTGTAAGGGTTTTCAAATCAAAAGAGATTGAAAAGCACTGCTCGAAGTCACTAGGAAACACCTGATGTGCAAAAACATTCAGGCATGGGTCCACGTGGATGAGGCATTTCAACAACCAAGGGCAGCTTCAGTGTCATCCATGCTGATGAGCCTCTGGAAGACGGTTTGCACATGCGTTCTTGGCAAAGTTAAACTCATAAAGTTTACTCTGTTTGAGTGATTGCATCACCACAGGTTTCTGAGTGACTCCAAACTCAGGATGCATATTTTAAATCTCCCCTGCTGTTGCTGATAATTTGTTCCATATTTACCATATTACTTAGTACTTGCAAATGGGGTTTTTTTTAGAACGTAAATGTTAATTAAATTAGATAGCTGTAGCCACAGCAGGCCAAACTCATCTCTGACCTTTCACACCATTGCAATCCATGGTTTTAACATTCAGGATGAATTTAGCGATATTGACTTTCCCCCTACATTAATCTATTGTACTTGAAAAGAAATGGAGCTTTCTCTTCTGTGTAAGCTCAGATGGTAACTACTTCTGTGTTCAGCTTCGTGCTGGCGTTGGGTCCTAAAGGTTTTCAAAGGACGAGGCTGCTGAAACTGTATTGCTTGTTAAAATATAAATAGGTGATGAATATATACAATTCTGGACTTCTTCAAAGACCACAGTTCTTATATCTGCATCTGTCAAGGGTAAGATTTGGGTAAGAATGTAAGTAAAATAAAAGGCTTAATGCAACAAGCTTTTAAAACCACATTTACTCAGCTGGAGTTTTTATGGTAATATTTTTCCTTAAGGTAAATCAGTGAACTCCCACAATATCGGAAAAAGGGGCAACTCAGAAGAAAATTCTCTCATGCACAGGTCTTCTACATTCTGTAGCGATTGCATCCAGTGTCCAGTATTGCATTTTTAAAATCCATTGAATAAAATTATATTTAAGGCAAAGCAGTTACCATTTATGAATAGAATATCCTTTACGTGCTTGATGATAGCTTTCACTTTGGAGCAAGTATGAAGTAAATGAGATCCATGCTGTTGGGCCTACTAATGTGCAAGCTGATGAGAGGTCCATTGTTTTTGTGACAGATAGCTTTATTATTTCACTTTCAACATGTTCGACATTATTTGCCAGATCAGTTTACAGCAAATCAATCAGTTCAACCAATGCTGAGAAAAAATATTTTAGTTTTGGCAATAAATTTAAAAACAAACTGAAGAATCCTTTCAGCGTCCACTGAAGCCATGAAAGCTGGAGAGAGTGCAGCTGTACTGAGCATCAGCTACCTCATTACATTCCAAGCAGGCAATAATCTAGTTTTCGGCTTTCATGTTAAAAATCTTATTTGAAGTGACAAACTAATGTCTTTCACTGGTATTTTTCTTGTCAGATACAGATCACATACAGATCCATATTAATGCATATTAATACAAGTAGTAAAGTATTTCAACCTGTTCTGGTAGTCAGACTTCAGAAAGGTTCAGCAGAATCAGTAGAGATTTACAAGAATGATTCAGGGATTGGAAAACATACCATAGAGCAAGATACCTAGGCAACTCTTTCTAGTTCGTTTAACCAAAAGGTGACTAAGAGCTATTGGCTCCTGTTCAGTATGTATGTTCATGAGAAGGATGCTTCAGATTGTAAAGGTGTCCTGACATTGAAAAGAAACTGCGTTGTGAGACCCAGTGTCTGGGTACTGGAGCAGTTTTGAGCAGAAATAGGGAGTACAATGAACTTTTGGAGAAACTTACTGAAGATTGACTTGCCCTTTGCACTGAACTGCCCCTCTAAATTCACATTTCTTATTGGATGTGGAAAAAAAAAGAAATTATTTGCCTCCCAATACCTTTTGTTAAGTAAGGAAAAGCAAAAAATGTGACTTATGATGAAGTCTAAAAGTGTATTTAATACATATGCCATGAGATACTTATACCACAGCGTGCATTCCCATGAAAAATTTTAGGAAGCGCTGTGCTCTCAAAATAGTTTGTATTTGGCCCTATGCATGCATTATTCATGCGCACACATAATTTCTGTGAAAGTTGGGGGAAATTAATAAAGATGAAGTCATAAAAGAAAAATCAATTCAGGTGGTCACACTTCAGCCCAATTTGTGTGCCCAAGGTCTGTTTTGATTTTTTTTTAAGGCTATGTGAAAAGTTATAAGAAAAACTGAAGAATGGATTGAACTTTCCCTCTGGAAAATGTCTCTTGTATTGGGGCATTCTTTAAATTAAAAAATATCTGTTGAATACTTTTTCATACTGGATGGCACAAGATAGCAATTCCCCTTTTTAATGTGAAATTTGTGGAAAAATAACCAATTGTCCCCATTCCGTTATATCTTCACCATGTACATTTGGTGTACGTATTTCCAGCATAATTTAGCTAGTCCTGCTGGTGTAACAGTTAATGTGTCCCATGCTTTAATTCATACAGGAATTATTTTGGTCTACTTTGTTAACCAGTCTAAATAGCCTGCATGTTAGCAGCCACTGAAATGAAGCATAGTTTTAGACTCCACGTTGTGCTTAGCAGTTTATTATTAGCTTCATATTTTGTGGACTTTCATAACACAGAGTCACTGCCCTTTTGTAATAAAAATCAACAGCTGCGGAAAAAATGGTGCAGTTGGGCTGTACCTATTCCTCTATGGCCTTTCTGTCCCTGTCCTAATCCGCTGAGCCCTGCTGGAGAATGCAAAGAGCCCTGAGCAGTAGTGCACTAATACCTCTGGGCTGCTTAACCAGTTTGGGGAACGAGTAGGTAGTCTGATCGGTCGGGTTGTCGTCAGGCAGGAGTGAGTATTGCACAGATGGTGACCTTGCCGTCTGTGCAGTGCCCGCCCTGGTGTGGGAGCATCTCCTTCAGCTCTTGGTGCTGACTCCATCCCAATCTACGGCCAGAGAACTTGTCATTCCACTGAGACCTTTGGAAAGGACATTGGAAAACTATTGGCAGTGTGAGTGATCTTGACTTAAATCTTCCAGCCTGAGCAGCTGGCTCTGGCTCTACCCTGTACCCTCTAGGCTGGCAAGAAGGCACGGGTTGAAAGTGCAAATTAGCATACTTTGAAGATTGTTTTGGTGTGAATTGATGGAGGGCAGGCAAAAACACTTGTAGGAGCACTGAGGCTACAGAATAAATAAATTGGGACTTTGTGCATCCAGTTTTACTGGAAATGAAGTTCAGACAGAACTTCACCTTTTGAAAGAAGTGAAGGATACTGGAAGTTGAATGGCCCCAAGAAGAGTGTTGGTTCTGGGAGATGAACACAAGACCTGCCTTTTTAGATGCATTTTGGCAGGAGTGAAAGTTGGCAGAGCTAAGCCGACAGCGAGTGCTTCAAAAATCCCATCCTTGCCCTTTTAGTTCTCTGGGTAATACATTCCCTCGGGCTGTGGGACTGTACACAGCAACACACCTTTAAGTACTTCCGTGCTGGTTTTGAGTATTGGCTTGTGCTCTTCTTTAGTTGCCTGTAGGCAGGTTTATAAATTATCTGCTGAGGCTTATTTTGCTTATGTGATTTCTTGAAACATCCTAAAACTTAGAAGATATTTAGTCAGTATCTTTGTCTCTTTAAAGACATTCTGCTATAATATGTTGCTCTTACTATTAGCTTTTGGGTTTCACAGAAACTCATAAAAGCCTCTTGACCAGCAGATCCGCAGTAAAGGTCTGCTTGCCATAAAGACCGCTCGCCTGCTTGCTAACCGTGTACTGTTTGTAAAGGTGCCTCTTCTCCCCTATTTCAAGTTCATCAACTGAACTTTGTTGGCAACAGTAAGCAGTTAAGTAGCTAAATGTCTATTCAATGAGTGGCCTGCCAAGTTACCAGTGCAAGCATATTTTTATAAAGAAATATGCAGCTCAACTTGTGGTGGCCATTGAGAAGCTGAGCTGCAAAAACATCAACACCACAAGGACACAATATTTTTCTCCTGATTACAACACGCTCATTTATTTTGGAATTCTTATGCCAGCTGAGGACTACAGGGCAGTGACAGTAGAAGAGTTGTCCAGATGCCAACGAAAAGAGAGAACTGTATATGTACTCCTGTCCTGAAATGGTAGACGGTAGGGAGAAAGGCTGGAAATGATTTGAAAGAATACATTTCCATGAACTTTTTCAAGGGAGTCCGCAGATTGCTCCCACAACAGATACTGCAATACTTTGAAAATATGTATAAAATCCAGCTGATTGCTAAATTCTTGGGTCTGCTTGTTCAGAGCAGAGAAGAGAATGCAGAGATCTGCAGATTCAGAACAACTTTTCTTTTAAAATTAACATAAATTATTACCTTTCAAATTAGCTGGGAAAGCCATCACATAACAAGGTACTTGTGTGGGAACAATCCCTATAGTATGTATTCCTAGGGCCTGAGAGATAGTGGGCTCTAACATCTGACTGGACTGGTTAGGTAGCAATAAAAAAAAAAAAACCTATAATAAAGACTTTGTTTTGGTTTATGTGGAAAACTCAAATCGCCATGTCTTTCTATAGTATATGTAGACAGGTTTTTTACCTCTTAATATGTGATCATTTCTGTGTGAAGACAACCTCTGCAGCACTCAGCATTATTTAAAACTTTTAAATTCATTGGCAGTTGACAGCACTGACTTTTTGAAAGAGTCTGCGTTCATCAAAACGTATGGAACACAGGCTGTATAGCCTAGTGCATAGGCTGTACGGAATTTTTTTTCTGGGTCTTACCGCAGTATCTGAAGTTTTTTAAGCCTTCTTTTAAAAGCCTTTTTTTCTGTTTTTTCTGAAAAAAAGAATTGAGCGTAGGTGCTGAAGCACAGGTGTGCTGAAGCAAACCAGCAGACAGTACTGTTTCATTGTCTTTCTTCTGTCATATCATCTGTCACCTCATGGTTTTAACTTATGCTATAAACTTTTGTGGGAGCAGGGATGCCTTTTTCTTGTGCATTTGTACAATACCAAACATGGTTGGTCCATGTCCAAGCTTTTAGGTACTATGATAATATAAATAATAAATCTTTGAAAGGATATATTTTTTTATCTTCCTAGTATCATCATGGGTGTGATGTCATTTTATGGCTGGAGAACTAAGGCATAGATGGTCTACAGTCAAAATTATCGAGTATCCCCTAATTGTGGGTGTGCTTATTCAAGCCACCTAAGAGCTGATATTTCATATCAGGACTTCATATGTTCAAAGCACAGTTCCAGTTGGCTTGAATTGCAGCTGTTGTGAATGCACACCCTGCTATGAATGGAGTCCCAACTGAGGCTGCATAGCTTAAACATTGTCGAAAATGAGACGTATACGTTAAGTGGCCACCTGTGAAAAGTTTTCAGTTGCTTATATGCTATTGCACTGGGATTCTTTGGCAGAACACAGGGAGAGGATTGATTTTTCTGTGATGATATTCAGTTCCTGCAAGTGTTGCCTTTATCTTCTTGCAATCTTCTGCTTCTTTCACTACTTAGCATCTAATTACTGTAACAAATCAGAGAGTCCTATTTCTGCAACAGTCTCCTTTCATTGCATATCCATTGTCAGGTGCACGATCAGCGAGCTCCAAGATGAAAAAGAAAGTCCGCACACTGACTATAGAAAGAAATACATAGGGAACAAATGGCATTTGCTCAAGTAGTGAAAAGCTGTAGCATGAAGTGTGAGAACAATTCAGGGCTGTTTCTCAGACAGTAATGGCACATGATAGAACATGGTTCATTATCAAAAATGTGTTTCCTCCACACGAAGGCCCTCCAGCTTCATTCCTTTATGTATCACGCTTTTGAAAAACAGTGACTATTCAGATAAAATAGTGAGAAGCCCTACAAAAGCAACAATTATGTTAAATTTATAAGGCTGCTTCTAAACTAAATTTTGTCTATGTAGTATTTCCTTGCTGCGAGGATTACTTTGAGAAGTTGTGCAGAGAACAACCGGCATTTCACACACTGCACAACTGTTCCCTGTAGCTACAGTTCTTATTCTGTCATGTTCATTGCTAGTTGATAAGGCCACTGTTAGCAGCATTGTGGAGTTTTGTCATTGCCTTTCATGCAGCTGTGATTTGGATCTCCCTTTCTAATTGATGACTAACTTCCACTCTAATGAAATCAGAAGATGCTATGAAATCCATAAGGCCCTGTGGCCTATTCCTGCCAACGTGCTACTCTTATAAAAGATAGGAACCGGTCCTAAGCGGGGAAAGTGGAACCCTCTTCTCAATTTTGCTGTTTTGTGACCTTGGGCAAGCCAGTTCTGTACTTTGTGAGCTTCTGTCTTCCCACCTTTCATCTGTGTAATCTATCGAGATGATCCAGAACTCAGACCCTGAACTGCCATTCAACACATGCACAATGCCTACTGCAAAGGGATCCTGATTACACTGTGCTAACGTTCACCTGATACATTTAGCTGAAAAAGCAAAGTGAACAACTGACAGAAGAAGCTGAACTCAACAGGATAGTCACTGAGGAAGCGCTCAGTACACATAGTATGGTGCAGAAAACATGTACCGGTTTGTATGAAATCTGTTGGATACTCTTCCCAAAGTCTGATAAATCTCTTTATGAAACCAGAGCTGCCCTTGTATACTACTGTATACGTGTTCTTGATGTTTTGAAAATTTTCAAAGCAGCCTTTCAACAAGGAGCCATTATTTTCCTACGTTCTTAGTCCATGATACAATAGTCTTATTTCCTTGTACAAAATGGCTTCTTTGCCCAGTGCCCAGTGAATGATGTAGTTTGAGCCAATCAAATCAAAGTCAAGTTTCATTATAAGCAGCACCTTGTGTGGCACAGCAGGCTTTTAAAGCACTATCTGGGATTTCAGAGCTCTGAGTTCAGTTTTCAGTGCTGTCATAGATTCCTGCAACCATCTCTGCTCAGGTGGTGACTGGCTGCACCTGCATCAGGAATGAGCCGTGCAGCGCAGCTGGAGAACAGTCAGGCTGGCCTGGTCCTCGGGTGAGGGAGTGAGACGGGGTCCTCTAGCTAACCAAACCCTGGTGTTCCCTTCCAGCTGTTCTGTATCACAGCTCAGCATCTGACTCTTCCGCCTGCACACACCGTAGTTTTGCCACTGGTTTGAGCAAACTTTCACGCTTGGGTCCGGTTCCTACTGACTTAATAAACACGACCTATGCCAGGACAGTGCTTCAGTGCCAGGTGGATGGAAGCTGTTCTCAGGGGTTTGTTCCTCCTGGAGGTCAGCATTCGTTGGCACTCAGTGGCAGCATCCCTTCTCGGGATACCTGTGTGTGCGAGCACACACACTCACATCTGCTGCCTTTGGGTATGCTTTTTCAGCAGCTAAACAAACAGGGATCTAAGGAAATCAAGAGGCTCAATTGCTCTTTGTTGCTGTCTTTTGGAAGGCTCTGTTGCCCATTAAAATCCATGTGAGCTTTTTCTGTCACTTCACAGGTGTCTTGAATGAAGCCCTTTCCAATGTCAGGATCTAAGCTGCAGGATCAGGCTCTTACCTTGAAAATCTGTGCATTAAGCGCCTCATATCTTATCTATATAGCTGTTGAACTAATCAATAAACACTCTGCTAGTTACATTTATCCTCCCAAGCTGAGGGATCACGCACCACTGGCATTGAAAAGGCTGAATGATTTGCCCCGGTTCATGCTTTTGAATAAAATTGACAGCTATGAGATGGAAATGTTCAGCTCTTTTTTTAATTTGCTGCGGGAAAGATTTATCAGACAGAGGTGAAGTCTTTGACCCAGTTTCGTCCTGCTGGGGTCTCTCTGAACGCCTTTACAAGCTAGAGAGGGAAAGGAGGAGTCCCAAGCACTGATATTTGCAGGTATCTCTTACTCTCCCAGTTACAGCTGCGATAACACAGCAAGCCAGTGGGGTTTTAGGATACCCCACTGCAGCCTGAGCAGCGCTTTTGCAGGGCTGGTCAGAGATTGCTGCAGAACAGGACTCAGGGCGTGCTCCCACCCAGGTGGGAGCAGGGGGAGGCTGGGCACTACAAGGTGCAGTCAGGGAGGAGAGGAGCCCTCAGGATGGTGCTGCCAGCTGTAGCCTGAATGGCTCTGCCAGCTCCAGGGGCGGCTCATGGGGACCCTCGCTGGGGGGAAGCGCAGGATGGGCCGGGGGCTGGCAGAGCCCCGGGGGCTGGCGGGGCCGGCAGGCCCCACCCGGGGGGGGAGGGTCGGCCACGCTCGC
>NW_008796178.1:687213-695934 GCF_000699145.1 Aptenodytes forsteri
GGGCGTGCTCCCACCCAGGTTGGGAGCAGGGGAGGCTGGGCACTACAAGGTGCAGTCAGGGAGGAGAGGAGCCCTCAGGATGGTGCTGCCAGCTGTAGCCTGAATGGCTCTGCCAGCTCCAGGGGCGGCTCATGGGGACCCTCGCTGGGGGGAAGCGCAGGATGGGCCGGGGGCTGGCAGAGCCCCGGGGGCTGGCGGGGCCGGCAGGCCCAGCCGGGAGGGCTGGGTTCGGCCCAGCTGAGGGCTGAGCTCTATGCAGGGTGCCGGCGGGGCGCCGGGGCTGTCTATTTTTAGTGAGGGTTTTATAGAGTGGATCCCTGCGGTCTGGCTCCACACTGAAATATTGTCCTAGTCTCAATGACATAAACACAGGGCCAGCCTGTGATCCTGGCGCCAGCGTCAGCTTAGGGAATGTGAATGAAAGTACCAGTGGGGTCCAGGCAAGAAGGAGAAGAAAAAAATCCCGACTGTAATTACAAATAAATCCCAAACCCTTTCGCTCTCATGGCTCACTTAGTACAGCAAATAGCCTCTGATTCTCTACAAATAAGTCCCAGCTTAGTTACTGACAGATCTACCAAGAGGCAGTTAATGGAATAATGACTAAGGGAAGCTTAGGGTAATTTACAAATGGTTCCCAGTGTTGGAGGGCGATTGCCCCCACCTCGCCCCCCGCCCTGCTCCCTTAAGGTCCTGCAGCAGTAAGCCACTGGGCAAGACCTAAGCCTAGGCACGCAAGGGCCCTCTTAGGCTGGTGGGGGAAGGCTGCTTATTTATTTATTGAAGAGATCTAACACAGAATGATGACAGGGAGACTCTGATATCTGGAGCTCAATTGTCCCCCTGGAGAGAGTGATTTAGGTTAGGGTCTGCAGAGCAAGGTTATTCCTACCTTCTTTTTTGATGAGAAAAGTGGGGAGATCTTAAGTGGAAGTGGCATAAAAAGCCATCTCTGCTATGAGACGCTTTAAATGAGCAGTGTTCCTTTTGCTTCTTTTTCTATTACAAAGGCATGTCTCTTCTTTGAATCCCTTGTCCAAGTCTGTTTCAATACCTAATATTTGAGTTGAAGTGCTCAGTTTGCTTACAAAAGTTAACCTTCGTGTTCAAAGTATGGAGAACTCTTGTGAAACTTCCACAGTGGTCAGGGCAATTCTCTTTTTTGTTTGGTTTTGATCTTTTTGTAAACAAAAACAGAATAGTGTTCCAAAGACACATTATCCTATCAAGAATGGGAGTAATGGAAAGCCTGTTCCTCCATGGGAACAATTGCACATGCATGCATACACACACACTTGCACAGACACACGTATAGAGAGAGAACAAATCCAAATAGTAGTTAAAATACATGCCATTGTGTCTGGCATCTTATTGAACTGCTGATGTGTTTATTATGAAAACAAGTACCTTAAAAGGTGATGCAGCTTCAGAAGGCATGCTAAACAGCAAGGATGGTCAGTTGAAGTGTCATTATTTCAATCTTGCTTCAAAGAAAATGATCCTAAGACCAAGGTGTATGCGGGAAAGTCTGGCTCATTGTTAGTCCTGTGATGGGTTGTTTCTTCTTATTGTGCCGTCTTAGACTTTCCAAGTATCTGTATTAAAAGGAGGAGGATAATAGTCACTTGTTAATATTTTTTAATGAAAAAAAACCAAAGTCCTTACTCAGGCTTATAGAAGGAAGTTGACTATACGTAAGCGATGCTTTGCTGTGAGCAAAGTAGTAATTTGTGACCACTTCTTTCTTTGCTGTGGAGATGTTTGCTGTGGGGCTGTTTGTCTCGATCCCTACTATACCCTACTATACCCTGTGTCAATTCTTTTTCAGAGACAGTGGTGTTGTGGGATGTTGCTCTATACCCAAGAATGGCTCTAAAAGCTTTTAACTCTATCCTGTAATTGATGTGTTGTGTAAACTGCAATAAAGGAAGGCAATTAAAAAAGGGGGAGGGGGGGAACAACATATTTAATGAGGATGAGTAAACACACCCAAGATGTAACTGTAGATATAAGAAAAATAAAAGCAGCTGGGGGGCTTCTGAGACATTGTTTGTCTTGAAAGTGATGAGAAGAGGCACCATCAAAAGACTTGTTTTACTACAGTCATGCTTCATTATGGGGAAGGAGAGTGTGGGGAAGGGGAGGGGTGGGGGTTCCCTACGTGACCAGGTTGCCAGAAGAGAGAACCTAACTCGTTTGCATGGCCTAATTAATCCCTGAACCCAGTCAAAGCCTGAGTCAGAGGGAGAGAGCAAATGTCAGATCTGTGTCTGGGAAGCCTAGATTCATTATTTTACTCGCCTGGGTCCCTTTGCCTTCACAGGCAAAGACTTGAAACTCCCAAGCCAAAGAAGCACATCCCAGAGATTCGTACTGAACATGAGCAGGTTTGGAATCAGTCTCCTTTGTGTCTGTTTCTGTATCTGAATTAATCCCACGCCCCCATGTGTGTCTGTTTCATCATTTGTGAGAGAAAGTGGAAATCATTCCATTTGCCACTAAAGGTAGTACAAGTTTCTTTGAAAAGTATCCTATTGAACATACAGCTTTTCACAGCCAGCCCAGTCGCTGTGAGTTCGTATTTCGTGACATTTTGTGGCGGCTGCAAAGATAATGTTATGCACACAACTCTGGCTGATCATTGTGATCTACTTCTTTTTGAAGAGATCAGATTCTCTAAAGGGATAAAGCGTAAGAAGCAGGAAAGAAGTGATAAATACAAAATGCTGGGGAAAGACAAGCAGTTTAATCTTTTTCTAGTTATTAAAACTCCTTCATCCTTGCAGATTTTCTAGCCAGAGCAAATTTAAAGAATGTCTAATAAAGCAGCGGTTCCCAATTTGTGGGACCTTCCTCTGCTGCATTTATTCTTGAGGCAAAACTATAGTCAGGAGTTGTTTTATATATGGAGCTAAATTCTGCTCTTTTATTACCCTGTAGCCAAAATACTTCTTGTGAGCACGAAGTGCAGCCATTGTAGATTTGGTCCGGGGTTTCTGAGTTAGATATATTTGTGATCCTGCTCCCCCTGGCTTTCTGGTCAGGATTAGACCCTGCTTTGGGATTTTGTGCTTCCACAAAACCCGTGAGTCTCTTGGAACATTTTGCCCCAGCATCTGAGGCAACATTTACTGAGTGCAGGGGACCTGGGGGCTCAGGACTTAGTTGATAGAGGTACTTTTAAAATAAGTTTAGTTTTCCTTCATTCATAACCAACAGGCTAAATATGATGTAATCGGATTTATTTTTTCCTCTTCACCCCCACTGGAGCCAGGAAAATGAAGTAGTTGAGAGAAGAGGGGTTGTCATTTTTAGTCAAACAGCCATTCATCACGTAGCCTTAGACAATTAGCAATAAAACATTTGAAGGGCTCCACTGGTGCTAAAAGGGCGAGGAGGTCTTTTTAAATATCAGAGGTGGGAAATGTTATGTATCAGGGTTATTCAGTAGCTGGCATCAATGAATCACTCACATGCACACAGGGCTTGATTGGGGGGTTGCTGTATTTTTCGCTTCATTGAATCTCTGTCACTCAGTTGTCTTTAGTGTTTTATAAAAACGGAATAATAAAAACTTGGTTTATCTCAATAGATGTTTATCTTAATAAGCAGGCTGGCAAAAAAAAGGATAAATACATTCCTACTTGTCATGTGTGTATATATGTAATATATGATGCTACAAGGAGTTTGTTTGGATAAACAACATTGCCTGTGTGGAAATTCAAATCCCTGTCAGGAGCCATTGCTTGCAAATGTAAGTGTCATTTTTTAACATAAAAAATGCTTTGGTTCCTGTTTCATCTTTGCCAATTCTCCCACTGGCCTCTCTCTCCATAATGAATTGGTCTGCAAACTGTGAGACACTCAACCAGCTCTGGTCTCTTCTCTTGACTGCTGAGATGTTAGTATTTGGCACAAAAAGTAGGATGGTTAGGTGGGGTAGAGGAGGGGGAGGATTTAGAAGAACTTTGGGTTTTCTCTGTTGCAAACCTTTTGCGTAAATAAATAAATAAAACTTTAATTCCCCCAAGTGGGGTTGCAGCCAAGTAAACTTTGTTCTGAGAGATTCAGATTTACGGCAGAAGACACTGCGGAGAGAAAAAGCGAGAAACAGAGACAGTGGAGTTCCACCTCCCATGATATATAGAGCCAAGGGGAGGTATAAATACCCGTCACTTCCCGGACCCTCTTTTAAAAAAAAAGACAAACACCCAGGATCCTGTCTCTGGCTGGCTTGCAGCAAGGCGCCCTCATAAAAGCTAAGATAAACAGTTTATCAGCAGATGAATGCACAAGCTCTGTTCTAAAGACAAAAGTCTATACCTTAGGAAAAATGCAGGAGTGAGAGGAGAGCGGGCTGAGTATCAAGGAGGCACAGTGTTTTAGGAGCAAGAATGACATGAAATGAGAAAAATAGAGCAATTCTTTAAGGACCTTGCAAGATTTTATTCTCTTCTTTTACAGCCTTCTCTTTTTTTTCTTTTCCTTTTTTTTTTAAGGCAATGGATACATCTCTTTACGTATAGCTATACTTAAAGACTAAGAAATAACTTACTTGTTTTATTTGGGGGGTCTCCTTTTTTTTGTTGCCTTTTTCATTGCTTTAATGCATCAGTCATCTTAGGATTTACTCCACTGTAAAACATTCATCCCAGAGCTTAGTTTCAAAATACATTATTTATACATCATTTATCACTGCAGATACAGATTCTTGGCCAAATGTATCCTTCCCTGTCTCCATTCTGTTGGGATTTCAAGGTAGAACTTTGCTCTCTCAAAAAATGTTTACCTTCCAAAGTATGTGATTCATAACTGTTTTCCTTCAGAGCAGCTGATCACCTGCTAACATTGTGTAGTCCGTTAACACAGCCCTTATTCTGTGGCCCTTTCTGTGAATCAGGAAAGGGGCAGGGAAATGGATGAGGTACCTTGAAACGCAGCACCACATTTCAAAGGTCCAGCAAGATCTCCCTGAATCTTTCCAGACTGAAGAATGTAGCTTGAAAGCAGTAGAGTAGTTATTTTCTACCTGTGGTGCATGGGTTCCTGGGTGAGGTCATACATGACCTTTGATAGCTAATAATGTAGATTGGGTAGATTGTCATATGGCATGGGTGAACTACGTAAAACATCTGAAAGCTGTGCATCTCCTTTAGAAATTCTTTAGGGATTCACAATTTAAAAAAGGGTAGAAAATTAATCCATAAGGAGTTTCTTACAAAATTTATAGGGGTGCGACCAAGGAAGAGGGAGCTGGTCTAGCAGCTCACGAGGACCTAGGACTAAAATTTAAGTTATTTTAATTCAGTTGCCTGCTCTATCAATCACAGGTTTCCTCTATGATTTTAGTAAAACACTGGACTCTTCCCTCTGCATTGATGCAGATTTACTGGTAGCATCTAATCAAACTCTCCAACATCTCCGTGAAAGAGGCAAGGATTAGCATTCCTGCTCTACAAATAAGGAAAGCACAAAGCTATGACATTTATTGCCCAAAGCCATGCGAGAAATTTGCATGAGAGCTGGGCAGAGAACTCATTTGGTTATGCTGTTGGTTTTCCTTTCTTTAACAAACATTGTTTCATGCCAATGGATTTTTAAAAATAAGAAGTAAAAGGCAATGAGATCATGAATGAGATCATGATTTAAATAATCTTTAAGTGTAAGGGAAACAAGAATACTTGTAAGGAAGCCTCCACTCCTAAGGAAGGCATGGCTCTTTCGAGCACACCTGGCATAGTTCTTCCTCATCCCAGTTTTGTAGCTGTTTATTACTTTCTGTGAGAGTCCCTCTGTGTTTGAGTGGTGCGTGCATCGAGCTTGAGACCATTGCTCATAGGCCAGACCGATTTGACACGGTGGGCTGAATTCAGTGGGATGTCCCTGAGCACTGGGTTGGGTGAAGTAGGTCAGGCCTTTTTCTGTTAGTAGATTTAATGGGAAACAAATCTATTCTAAATTCTTTCTGTGCATCCTTGCTGTTATGGACTGAAATCAGATCCTTACATAATGTGTTTTCAGAGCTGTGCCTCCGGAGTCCTAAGCAGAGCAGTGCAGGCTGCATACCTCTTCTCTCCTCATCAGGGATGTGACCCTGCAGAAGTGGCATCTTTCTCCTGCCCACATTTGGCTTCCTGTGTGCCTTGAAGGTTGTATTTGCTTTGTCTACTGAAAAAACACATTTTTACTACCGACAGCACTCCAGAACCAATAAAGCTGAGGCAAAGGGACTTGTTTTCTCCTCTGCTTCATGCACCATTGCCAGTAGAGTGACCAGCTAAGGCCTCTATGAGCTGCTGGCCTCTCTCCCTATCCCAGAAAGGGCTGGCATCATACACACAGCCTGGATCAGGCCCTTTACCTCCAGGTTTCATTTACTGCTGTTTTCAGCAAACCCTGAAATAAACCAGTTTGATGGGAATCCAAATCTCTTTTCCCTCTGACCCAGAGGCTTCTGGCAGAGCTGTTACTGGCAGCTCTTCCCCAGTCCTGCTGTCAGCCATTCCACCGAGAAATTCTTGGGCCACAAGTGACTTCTGTCACTTCTGCATCCCTCGAGCTTTCACGGCCTTGCCAGGAGCCTGGTGCACCCCAGGCAGACACCCACGCTTGAGGAATTACCAAGCTCCAGCCTGCTCCGCTCAGAACAAATCTCTGTACCTTAAAGAGGCAGTCAGTCCATCTGAACTAGCCTCATTTACAGAAAACATTTCCTCCTACAGGTAACTCAGTTCAGGAGAGAAAGGTCTTTGAGTGCTTCCTTAGGATCACAGTTTTGAAGGCAGAATCTTAAACACAAACCTGGCGAGAAATAGACAGGACATAGGCCTTATAGGCTCTATTTTTAGACTTAAGAGACTGGTAGTTGAAGAATTGTTTTCAAATACCAGCTGAGTAAAACTGCGTTTATTATTAAAGAAGAAATACAAGACATTAGGTGTAACTTCTGAATTTTTGCTTTCAGTTCGAAACACTATTATTTTAACCTAGTATTGTTATTTGTGCCTCTGTGTTTAAACAAGGTGGTTTAAAAGCGAATTCAAAAATATTTGCAGTGAATTACAGGTGACTTATTGGCTGAGGTAGAAAGATAGTGAGGAAAGAGAGAGAAAGAGGCAGACAGGCACCCCAAAAAAGCCATTAACACCTTGCTAGGATTCGTTGGCCATCCTCACAACTGCTCTCTCCTGAAACCAGTCACATCAATCCTTCCCAGCAGCAGTGGATCAGCCGATGAGCTTTGAGTGCGGGCTTATGCTCCTGTGTGTCAAGAAACATTTTGTCCTGCAGGGTGGGCAAAAAAATGGTGTGTGTGGGAATAAAGGAGGGATGAACAGACCCTCTCCAGCTCAGCCCAGTGACAAAGGAGCAGCTTCTCCAGGCTAAATCTCAGGAGGCAGGAGTGGAACCATGGCGTGAACAGGCCAAGACCTCAGTGAGAACCTGAGCCAGAAGCAGCTTGTGTCTGAGCTCACTCGCGGGCTCTGTGCAGACCTTAGCACCTCCACGTCCTACCCATATTCAGTTCAGCATCAAAGTCGTATCCAGTTAAGTCCTGAATTCAGCAGAATGTCTGTCTTCAGCTCCTGATTAAGTTTCTACTCTTGAATTTGGGGGAATTCTATTTTGAAAGATAAGAGGTGTGGCTTCTCACTTATTTCCAGGGATAACTTGTACGCCAAGTTTCAGGCGTACAATCGGGTTCTAGATTAAGGTAGAGACGTAAACTTCCAGGTGAAAAAATATCTAATAAAACTGCAGCAGATCCTTGACTGACGTCGTAGTAGCAAGTGTCACTGTGAGGCTCCTTTTACAGTGTAGAGGTGGGTTCAGTTTTCCATCGTTTTCATGTCATTTATTTCAGTTATGTATTATTTATACAATGCCCTACATGCTCAGGAATAAAGCAAAGTAAGAGTTGTTTTTAAATTAACTTAGGGAGTGAAAATAGTTGAAAAAATATAGTTAATTTTTAGAAAAAATGCTCAGCATGGGTAATATGATCTATATATTACTTTCATAATGAAGCTGAATTTGAAGGTTAACATTTAAACAAATGCATAAATAATTTAGGTGAAATGGCTAAGCTTCAGTCCCATTAAACTTAGGCTCCTAAGTGCCTAAATAGCCTGCAGGAATGGGATTCAAGCACTTCAGGAAATTTTGCTCAAACCTTAGTAGACTGTTCACCTCCCCTTACAGCATGCCGCCTGCCGTGCCTCGCGAGTGCTCTTTGTGGGACAGCAGTTCTGCAATGGAAGTAGCACTTACTATCAATTTTTTAAATCGTCTTATGTGTTTGCTATTGAGGTAGACTTTCCGTCTTTTCTGTACGGATTGGGGGCATAACTGGAAATTGTGTTTCTGATGGAGAAGTCTTGCAGAACTCCCTAGGAAAACGCGAAGTGCGTGCTCAGAGGACCGCCGCGGAGCCGTGCAGCCTGCCGCAGCAATCTGCAGTGGGAGCGGAGCCACCGCGCTCCTCTCGGGGGATCTCAGGCTCCGTACGGAGGGTCTCCCTCGGCGGTAGCCTCTGAGGTCTGAGCACTGTCCGCGGGAACCTCCGCCTCCCACCCCGTGATACTCCGCAGAGGTTTTGCACGCCGGTGTTTCTGCCCGCGTTCACCAGGGCGGCACGGGAAGTTTATTCCAGGGGCTTCTCCGATCCCCTAAAAATGCGACAGACGCGCTGGCTTTCCGCCGCCTCTCGCTCTCCCCGTG
>NW_008796178.1:696581-698644 GCF_000699145.1 Aptenodytes forsteri
GTGTTGTGTGTGTGGGTTTTTTTAAGGGGGGTGGGGTGGGTTAGGAGAGAGTCTGTGGTTTCCATGGAGATGAAGCTGAAAGTGCAGGAAATTTAAAGGCTTTGGGTCCTTGCAAAGCAGACAAACTGGTGCCAACGTGCGTGGCTGCTGTTGCTGCTGAGGAGGCTGCTTTGCAAACGGCGGAGAGGAGCGGGAAGAAGAATCGGCAGCAACTTCTTCCATACGCACGGGCAGACAACGAGGAGCAGCAGCAGCAAGCAGAATTTGCAACAAAAAGAGGCATCTCCCTTTCCCGGGGAGGGTGAAAAGAAGCAGCAGCAGCAGCAGAATTTTGGAGCGGCTCCACCAGGAGAAATTTTATAGAGAAGCCTGCAAGAGAGAGTGTTTGCAGGGGGCTTGTTCTCCGGGCTTATTAGGGGGCTGTCTTTGCTGGTGGTGCGGGGAGTGGAGGTGATCCCCCTTAAAGACAAGCTATTTTGGATATCCCCGTACAAGTTTTCTGATGTATTTGCTTGCACCTTCTTCCCCTGCTGTTTGGTGAACCCAGCCCCCCTCTCCCCCCCCCACCGGTCTCCCAAGGATGGATCATTCCCAGTGCCTTGTGACTATATACGCCTTGGTGGTTCTGCTGGGTCTCCGGCTAGAGCAAGGCGCCTGCCAGCACTATCTGCACATCCGACCGGCTCCCAGCGACAACCTGCCCTTGGTGGATCTAATCGAGCACCCGGACCCTATCTTTGACCCCAAGGAGAAGGATCTTAACGAGACCTTGCTAAGGAACCTCATGGGCGGACACTTCGACCCTAACTTTATGGCTATTTCCTTGCCCGAGGACCGGCTCGGAGTGGACGATCTAGCTGAGCTGGACTTGCTGCTCAGGCAGAGACCCTCGGGAGCGATGCCCAGCGAAATCAAAGGGCTGGAGTTTTACGACGGGCTGCAGCCGGGCAAGAAGCACAGGCTGAGCAAGAAGCTGCGCAGGAAGCTGCAGATGTGGCTCTGGTCCCAGACCTTCTGCCCGGTCCTATACACGTGGAACGATCTCGGCAGCCGCTTTTGGCCCCGGTATGTCAAAGTGGGCAGCTGCTACAGTAAAAGGTCTTGTTCAGTCCCAGAAGGCATGGTTTGCAAACCTGCCAAGTCCGTGCATTTAACGATCCTGAGGTGGAGGTGCCAGCGTCGGGGAGGGCAGAGGTGCACATGGATACCCATCCAGTACCCCATCATTTCGGAGTGCAAGTGCTCCTGCTAGGGCTTGCACTTACCTTTTCTCGCCCCTTCTCCAGCGGACTCACGTGGACCTTTGCTGCAACAAAAATAAAAGACATTTGCTTTCTGGTTAACGTTGTAATGCACTGTAACGTGTAGGAGAATGTATATTGTGTGTATATATGGCACCGTTTTAATATACTATTAAAAGGTCAGTATTATACGTGAAATAATCAGCGTCTACTGTATTTTTAAGACTATTACTCTGATCGTTGCTAATGTATCTTTTTTTTTTTTTTTGGTATTTATATTCCAGAGAGAAGTTGCTTCGCTTTGGCGAAGTAGGGGTTTTGTTGGTTTTTGTTTTTGTTTTTTTTTTAATAAAAGGATTAAAAAATACAAACCAAACTTTTTGATAAGAAAACGTTTTAAAGCTATTTTCCATTATTCGGAAAGCGTGTGTGTGGGTTTTTTTCTTTTCCTTACGGACTTTAGATTTAAAATAAAAAAGGATAAACGCCTAGAGCACAATGTTATTGTAAATAGAGAGAACAGTTTGAATGACTTAATCCTATGTAAATGAAGAGTATCTGCTATTTATTCTTTATATCCTTGTAGTAAAAGTGCAGTGCAGAATTAAAGTCAACCACTAAAACACGAGCCGTTTGGATTCTGTTTGCTTTTTGGTTTGGCCACCTTCGGGGGGGGCTTTCTTCTCTCCCCTCCTCGTTCTCCGCGCTCAGCAGGACGTTTCGTGGTGGCAGGGGGCGGTGGGAACCTGCTCACGACTCTGTTAGGAGGGAATCTTTGGCACCTACGCGACGGGAGTGCCCCGGGGATCCGGCCCCGCGGGT
>NW_008796178.1:699227-725608 GCF_000699145.1 Aptenodytes forsteri
CCCGCGCTCCGCTGTCCGCTCCGGGGAGCGGGGCGCCAGCGGTGGGGAACGTCCCCGGCCCGCGGGGCGCGCTGTGCTCCGCGGGGCGCGTAACTGTCCCGCGGCTCTGTAAGGACCTGTCGCAATTAACGAAGCGTTTGACTTTTACGTGCCAGGAGACCCGACGGTTAGTATCTCATAGATACCAACTGCAAAAACAAACTCTCCACGTGTTCTTCAAAGGCGCCCTGACAGTGCAGAAAGCCTTTTCCTTATTTATCTTGGAATCAAAAAACTTTTTTTTCCCCAAACTCTGAGGGAATCTATGCTAATTATTTTAAACTCGTGGGTCTTTCATTGACACAGCCCAGATTGACACAACCCCTGCTTTCTCTAACGTTTAGTTCGCGTATCTCCGAATGCATATTCATTCCCTGTCTCTTTCCGTGCGTTTTACCACCCGTCTCTTTGCTTCTAATTTCAATAGTTTGGAAAAAAAATCAGATCTTGGGACATTTAGGGTATTCATTAACCTAGTGAAGAGGAACAGAGGCATTATTACTCACATAGAAGGCACCCTGCCCCCATGTCTATCTAAGGGTTCATTGTAAAAGGATTAAAAGTTAAAGACCTTCATCTTATGATTCTTTCATTTAATCTTCGTGGCGCCTGAAAGACATGCTGGATGGATGATCACATTTAAAATATTCCTAATGTCGGCTACCTTAGGACTCCAGGCAGGGCAAACAAACGTAATTTATTTCTAGAAGAAAGGGGATATTGAGATGTTTAAGTTTATGAACCACCATTACCATGTATATTTGTTAGGTTCTGACAAATACCCAAATAACATTAAAATCAGCCATTCATCACATATGAATTTATGCAAAACCTTCTATGCCTGGGGCCAATATTTTTTTAGACAGAGTTTCACTTGCAAAAAAAAAAGTTTATTTAAAAAAAAAAAGCGAAAAGCAAGAGTTTTTCATGACTGGTAAACACGAGAATTATGTGAACAGAAACTATTTCATGCTGGGATGGCAGCCAGGGACTCGGGAATGTCAACAAAAGTTCTCCGAAGGTTGAAAATGTCACTGGATTACAATACAAGGTCCTTTGCCCCATTAGCAAACTTTACTAAAGTAATATTCCCACTACTTAGCGAGGGGACTCACCCAGTGATTTATCTGTCCATGATCCGAGCAATGGGGCAAACAGAGACTTCATCTGGAAACCACCTCTGACTGTTTGCTTAAAGATTTTAAATTTTTATGTGTGCAGAGATGTGTGTGTATTTGTGGGTACTACGTGAGTGTAAAACAAGTGTGGTTTTAATATAGTCTAAATACCTATCACTGTATCTGTCTTATTTTTAATCTGATAGTCATTGTAATCAGTAAGACACATGTACATACATGCTTTCTCAACTAGTAATGCCCTGTTGCTAATAAATTTACAAGAATATTTTGGGTTAAAAAAATCAGGTTTCACCATCCACAAGGCCCGTGACTTTTTTTTAAATAAATAACTACATTTTGTCAGCTGGTAGAGCAAAAATAAACTAGTAGTTTTCACTGTTGTTTCTGGTCAGGTTCACTTTCTGGTCCTCCTGCCCTAGTGTTGAAATGTTTGGCTTGTAGTGGAAGTGTTTCAAGCCAAACAAATAAAATATCTTTCTGATGAATGTTTCTATGCAAATCTTTTTAATATTAGATTTTGTAATATGTTTTTAAAGCAAAATTGAATTATGGCTCTTTTAAATTGAAATCAATTCATAACACAGCCAATTTTTGTTTGCTGATCTGTGTAGTGGCATCATAAGACCTCACAGAGACCACTGTGGGGAAGAAATAAGAAGGGAAAGGTTGAAAGTTTGCTTTTAGTTACTCTTCAGTTTCTTCTTTTGCAATTTTAGTGTCTTAAAGTGTAATATTGGAAATTTAAATTCATTTCTACCTCCGCCATAGACTGCATAACCTCGGTTGAGTCCTTTAGCCTATGTGCTGCAGTTCCTTATGAGGAGTACAGGACTTCGTCTTCTTTGTCAGCGTAGTTAGTCTTTATCCAGAATAATTTCTTCTCTCACACCATGTGTTTGTTCAAAATCTAGTAAAGTTAAGGCTCAGTGTTCAAGGGGGGTTCCTTGGTAGTATTGGATTTAGCATTCAAGACATTATTTTTGCCAGTGCAGAACAGTATCTTATGTCGCGTTCTTAAATGCTTTATACTGCTGTTTATCAGGAAAAGCATGTGACTTAACGAAAGCTGTGATGTTGTAGGCTAATTTGAAAGTGCTAAGAGTAACACAGTTGATAGAAGGATAAAAAAAGTAGACTGGAGTAAGTTGTCCAAACGTTTGTAATAAGCTCATTCAGAATTAGTCCAGATAGTGTGAAGAAAAAGAACCAACTAGGAAAATGTTGTTACACATACCATTGAAGTGTTGTGTCCTCACATGCGTACTTAACTGAAAAAATATATTTGATTCATTTTATCCTTTTCAAAATATCATGACAAAGATAAATTCTTGAGATTGCATGAGTGCATGATGGGGTCATCACAAAAATAACCACAGCTAGAAATTAGAGCAGTAGTGTTTGTATAAATACTGGACAAGTTTTTCCTCTTCCATAGTTTTAATAGAGAAATAATCTTAATTTAGTAATGTCAACAGCTGTTAAAAAAATTCCTAGCAGTTCACCTTACTTGGGTTGTGTAATATAAATGTAATCTGCACCATGTTGGCTGGATCTTCGATCCATTAAAAAGAAGATATTCCAGCTCGGAGATTTGCCAGGAATCTTCATTGAAAGTTGAAATAAATATAATGATGTCATCATATAATATAACATCATAGCTTTCAAGGTAAGCCAAACCAAAGGTATGTTGGCAGGGGAATGCTGCCACCTGATAGATCCATGCTAGGAATAGATACGATACTCTCATCCAGCGGGGAGGAGAATAGCCACACTCTTCCTGGAGTGCCCACAAGGATCCTGCAGTCTTTCTGCGCGTGCAAGTCCTCTGGGAGTCTTACTACATGCGAGAGCTGCAGAATCTGTGTCAATGCTCTCTTTTAAGAGAGCAGCTACAGCAAATTTGAAGAGACCCTTTCATTCCCTCTTCCTTGCTCCCAGACCAAGCAAGAAGCTCCAATGGTTAAAAGGAAGGGAATGAATACATTCACTTGAAACAACTGTTGGAATGGTTCAGAGGGGAACAGAAATATTCAGCAATCAACATTAAAGACTCTAAATCCTTAGAGGTGTTATTGCAGGATCAGCAGCTTACAGCCCTCTTTCGTGAAGGCTGGGTACCAACGTATTACTGTTAAGTCTCCTGCAGCTAGTTCTCTGTGGGGAAAAGCAGCTGCTCTATGTGATGTGCTTTCTGAAGAGTCTGAGAGAAAAGATACTGGAACAGAAATCTGCACGGGTATAACGTCACGGTGAGTCACTTTTCTCTGCTGAACTGGAGGACAGGAGCTGCAGAGATGGCACAATTTAGGCTCAAACTCTTTAGGTGCAGAGCTTAGATGGAAACCAGCTGAGAACAGATGCTCTGGGGGCTCACTGGTTGTACCTTCTGCCCTCTCTAGGGGTATATTTATGCTGCCATTAAGCATGGTTCTGAGCCAACACTCAAGACCAGACCAACCTGTGTGTGCACTTAGGCCCGGTCAGCCTGCAGGTATCCCGGAAAGCTTAGCAGCCGTCTCTGTGAGGCAGTTCACGGGTGCTCCTATGCAAGAGCAACCACCAAGCTAAAGGCAGCAGTACTGTCTGAAGGCACACAGATCTTAGCACTGACTAGGCTGGAGCCTACTCTCACCTAAGACAGATATTCCCCAGGACTCAAGTCTCTCCCTTAGAGAATCCAAGAGTACTAGCTGCATCAGATAATCATAACAGAGTTTGAAAATAGGTTTCACACTCCCACCTCGGTTTTTTTTCCCCTCATGAGAGGGGGAGTGGCAAGACTCCCATCACAAAGAACGTTACTCAGAACCAGAACAGATCTTAAGGCACAACACTAAAAACCTGTATGCAATGGAGAAGGACTGGGTGGCTCGGGGGATTGGTAATGGTATAAAGAGCTTTTCACCGCTAGGCTTCTGGCTTCAATCCAGAGGTAGTAACTGAAAGCCACAGTCATCTGATGCCTGCATAGTGGGCTGTGTAGAATGAGTTGTTGGTCTCTGCATAGATCCTACCAAGCAGGATCCAGATCACAAAGCCACCACCAGAACTGACATGCTTGCAAGGATTCTCAATCCAAAGAGCAAAATGAAACAGGAATGAAGATGTTGTTTGATCTGTGTTTGTGATTTAGTAGCAATAAGGGTATATTGTTGTTGGGGGTTTTGTTTGTTTTGCAGGGGGAGGGGTTAATGTAGGCGAATATAACCAGTATAGTCCCTTGTATAGATACAACACTAATAGTATTTTCCTTCTGGCATAGTAATATCTTTATATTTGACCTACACCTGGCAACTTACTACCTGGCTTTGATGCAAAACCGTGGTCGAGGAAGATGCAGCAAATGCAAGGGCATACTCTGCTGTATTAATCAGAAGTGCCTGCTGCACCGTGTGGTGCAGTGCAAATTACTTTACAGTAAATGCATCTTATGCCTACCAGTACAAATACATGCTGCTCACTGGCTTGGTCTGCTTTAGTTAAGGCAGTGCAACTTTCCAGGGCTCAGGTTAGAGGTCACCCTTTCACAGGACCCCAATCATGCAGCTCTGAACATGGCATTTCTCTGAACAAAGGATGGAACAGGCTGTGATTCAGAATATGCTTGCCGAGCTGCTGTGTTGTACCTGTGCAATAAAAAAATCCAGCACCTTTTCTCAGCAATAAATATGTTGATTTCAACTTCAAATATTAGGAAAAAGAAGTACATAAAACCAATACATATTTCTGTAAGGGCCCGTGTAAACATCACTCCTCTGTTTCAAAATGAACCTTCTAGTATTCCAAGCACTTCATAATATTGTCAGTGAGTGAAAATGGACAGCAAATAATTTTCCTTCACTCCCCCTCCTAGTTTGCTTTGGACATTTAGAGATACTGCTTATCTAGTCGGTTTTATTTTGCCCTTTGCATAGATTTGTTCCTCCAAGGGCACTCTATTTCTTTCATACAGCAACAGAATACTGAAAAATGTTGCATAAATATTATTGTAAACATGCATAACTTAGTAGAGGGACTTTATAGCCGAGTGAGACAAGCTCAAATACTATCTTTTAAAACTGAGTGGACTTCCAAGTTCATCATGTCCTTCTGGAATAAGTGGATAAAATTTTGTTTTGTAGGTAATACTTGCACAATAAATGAGGTCATTGACTTGAACCTTGAAGGTCTTGTAAATAAGCCTCACTGTCTTAGTTATAATCAAGCCCTAAATCAAGTCTCAGTGCTACATTAGAAATCTTTCTCGTGGCCTTAGAAACACTTAGGTGTCTCTCCTCTGTCTCATTGTATCTGCTCATAGGCTACTGGCTTCGGAAGGGCGTGAAGAGTCCCTTTTCACCGAGGAGTTTACTGGATCTGGATCTTGTGTTGTGTATCTGCACAGTGCAGTGTTCTAGTTAGCTGGAAAGTCTAATGAAGTTCACTAAGAACTACATGAAGAAGGCATTAAGGCTGGACCACCAGGTCAGGGATAGTTATGCTGTACTTAAGCTGTCTTCCAAAGTGCAGAGCATTCTGGTCTGAGCCAACAAAATCTTAAGCACATACTCACCCTAGGCTTCACGAGCACCTCCACAGAAGGACTGCTCACCTGATTAAAGTAAAACATGTATGTAGGTTCTCCCTTGGATCAGGCCAAAATGCTCAGCACCCTGTATCAGAGTCCCGAGGGAACCAAGAGCAGCTTGGGTGTTCAGGGGAGGGCTGTTTTACCTAACCAGGAACAGCTGAGTGTTGTGGTTTGTATAAACTGTTTGCCATGTATGTGTGGCATGTGGCAGTAAATGAAACACTTACTTTAAAACTTATTGAAGTTCTTTCAGCAAAAAAATTAATGTGGGGTTGGCTTTTATGCGTTGTTTCAAATGAAGCAGAGATTTATACACCTTATTATCCTAATTTTTTTCCAGACACTGTTCTGAATATCTCTCATATCTTATGGGAAATTAAATATCAGAGTTTTTAAAGAGATCATTTTTAATTTCCCATCTATGGTATGAACAAAAAAATGAGTAAGTCTAATGAAGTGGCATGTAGTCAAATGTTCAGACTGTAATCATCCACAAAATATTTAAAGCAATCTGAATGAAACTTTTCAGACTGCCAGACTAGGTTCCTCTTACTCCTAAGCTTCTGAGAGATGCCAACAGGCTTTAAGGTTAACATTTTCAGGCCTGGGTGCCTAAGATTAAGCATCTTGTTCAACAGTTGGAAACCTATTGGGGAAGAAAACTATGATTTGAGTTTCGGATGCAGAAATTCACAGCTCTCAGTAGGAGACAATGATAATACACCACACAGTGAAAAGCAGCCAATGTAGCCTTACCACTTAAGTTTGTATCTGATACTGTGAATTTTAAATTGGTTATAGCAAGATTTTTTTTTCCAAAAAAAAGAGCTAATAGGTGCACGTTAAAAAAAATGGGATTTAGGTACATAACTTTCCTAGGAGCTGCAGAAAATCCCATTTCCAAATCTGCTCACTCTGAAGTCATGAGAAAAAGAAGGGGACTTACAGTTTCTCACAGGCAAGAGAAATCCTAAAGCAAAATAATTAGATTCTAAGCTGTATCTTCTGCTAGGGTGGATTTGTAGGGAAGAAGGGAGGATGGGGGAGGTAGAGCTAAGACAGCGTTATCCTCTCTTCACTTTTTTCGCTCCTCCTGGGTCCCACCAGTGTGGTTGATGCTGTCACGTGCTGAAGAAGTGGTTGAGTCCCCTCCCTCCTTCGTTTCAGCTCTCCATCACCTCCTGCAGATGTAGTGGATAAACATATTGACTTCACTACAGTTATTTTATGCCGATTGAAGATCTTAATCTGCTTATAAAATAAATGCAGTCTTTCCAGAAGTCTCTTTTTCTATTTCTTGTTGCCTAAAATCTTTCTGCCTTTGGCACGGTAATTAGCTGTCACTGAAGTTTCTCTTTGTTAGTGTATTTTCCCTGAAGGTGGTCATAATATTGTGATCAAAATATTTTTTTACCAAATAATAGTTGTTTTATGAAATTCTGCATTTTCTTCTGCAAGTTTAACTTTGTGGAATTTCTTTAGCTTTCTATAAAAACAAAGCAAAACATGGGCTTTTTTATCACCCCTTTTTTCTTCTGTAAAATAAATGGATTCTAAAGCTATACTGCCCGCTCTTGAGGAGCTCATGAGAAACTTCCAGTATAGCCTTTGCAATTTTGCTAGAGTTAAGATGAAAGCTGCAATTAAAAGGACTCCTTTGGTCAATTCATAGTGTAAAGCAGTAGTGTGGAGGGGCAGAGCATAAAAGTTATTTCACTGTTTGGTAGAATATCTGGTATAATAATCCCTGTCAGTATCTTGCAGGATCTTTAGTGTCTGTGCAGAGACTGCTACCACTTGACCTGAAGAAAGCTATTAGCTGGCAGCAGCAGGAGGCTTCTGTTTTCTGTGCAGACTTACCTTCAGAAAAGAATACAATAGATGTATTTTACAAGTGTGCTAGATACCTTCCTATGTTCACGTTTGGGACAGCTACTACTGCAACCTCTAGTGACCTGCTGTGCCACTCATTAGAAGCAATAATTTGAGGGGAAATTGCAATATTTATAATATATTAAGCCATGGAACATGTGAAACCTGGTTTCCTGTGGATTTATGTCTTGAAAGTGAATTTCTGGAGCTCATTTGCCAAATGTATCAGGAGCCAAACCTGGACAGCACTAACCTGCCCCTCCCATTTCTGGGGAGCGTTGTCTTGCCTCTGCACTGCAAGCCAGGTGACATCAACTTTGAATAAGCCGAGCGGCACTCTGAGAGACATGACCTGAATCCTGGTCTGTCCGTCTGTCCCACTGGGCGAGGCCTTGTGTTGGTTCCTTGATTTTTAATAACAGCTGAGCTTATGCTTCAGCTTACCTTAGTAGTGGGAGCTACTAGATCTCTCTTCCCAATATAGCTTTTGGGTTTTGTTATTGTCAGGAATTTAATATTCATAACTGAGAAAGCATATAGACACATACACAGCACAGTCCAATAAACCTAATTTTCTTTGAAAACAAAAAAATTTTTAAAAATCGCTGTGGCACTGAATAATAGATCTGAATCCCCTGAATCCCTGAGTAGCTCTACTGCAAGTATTAAATAGCCCTACTGCAAATCATCCCCAAATCTTCTCCCACCTCAGATGCTCTTGAGCATCATTTCTGCTATGGCACTTGCAATGTGTGAGTCAAATATGTTATTTATTTCAAAGGATTTTGCTGCCTTCTAGCCTTACTGAGCAATTCTATAGTTTATTCTTAGTATTCTGGATCCATTTCATTGTACTGCAAATGAAACTAGATTGAAGGTCCCTTTGAGAAAATGTCCCTGTTTCTATACTTCTGCTGTAAATTGCTCAGAATAGTTTAGGTTCTTTTAAAACAGTAAATGCTCCTGGCCCTACTTGTGCAAATTGTCTTACTGAGGTCAATAGATTTATCTACTCGTACAACGGAGAAAAAAAATTCAGCAGTTTTTCTGGGGCAAAAATGATGACTCAGGGGCAGTGTAACGTTTTACAGATTCACATCAGTTGGAAAACGTGGCCACTTTCCAGCTTTGAAAACATTAAACAATTTTTTAAAATAAAGTATTTTGTTCTGATATTTTCAGAGTAATACCTATTGATTTTTTAATTTAAAATGTTTTTTTATTCATTTTGAAAGTCCTCATTCAATTCTGTTACAAAAATCCATTCCTTTTTCACCTATGTAAGCCAAAATCCCATCTCAATCAAAATTAAACTCTTTAAGATTGAACAGAGCATTTTGTGTGATTCTGAGCCAGTATTTCTTACTGTTCAGCTCAACAAAAATTTTGAAAATGTATTATCTTTGGTGAGCTCCAAGCATATATTTAAATTATTCACCAGAGCTGCGAGGAATGGAAAAATTAGATTGTCTCACAGCTCAAATCAGATGCCAGATGCATAGCTGCAGTAAATCAGCATAGCTTTGCTGGTGTCGAGCGAGCTATTCAGTTTTATGCAAGCAAGGAATCCAGCTCCATTTAAGTATTTGGTTCAGTGGGACTGTGTAGATGGACTCTTCAGGTGAATATGGCTTGTAGCTGAGATCCTTGAGAGGAAAGACTTGTAAGACAAAAGTATTATCTGACCTATCGGTAGCATTAACATGTGATGCCTGTGTTTTCAGTACTAAGTGTTAGTATAAATCCTGTGTGCATGGCCATGTATTACATGAATTTATTTCTGTACTCCTTCACTAGGAATATTAAAAG
Source organism: Aptenodytes forsteri (assembly GCF_000699145.1). Lineage (NCBI taxonomy): Eukaryota > Metazoa > Chordata > Aves > Sphenisciformes > Spheniscidae > Aptenodytes > Aptenodytes forsteri. The sequence goes on from NW_008796178.1 coordinate 708,657, forward strand.
TTGCATGACTTCCAAGTCTTTCTATGTGCTGTTGATTAGCATTCCACCAGGATCACTAACCTATTAGAGTGTCTGTCACTATTGGTGGAAAAGAGTCTTTTATTTCCTTCTCAAATGATTTTGCTTTTCTTCAATGGTGACCATAGCAACACATACTGGTAGTGATGAGTCCCTGATTCTGTTGCAGGCTTTCCACAGCAGTGTCTTGCCAGTAACAACAGTTGACCCGACATTGTAAGGCTGCTCAGAGGCACGTAGCCACGCTGGTTCTCCTGATGAATGGGAGGTATCTTCCCTTACGTGGCAGGTCAGTTCTGGTAAATGACATGGCTGATTTCTAATCAGACTAGCATCTTCTGTTATTCTGAACACACTTATGGGAATCTAACTTTGGAAGATCTTTCGACTGAAAGTTATTTTCTGGATGTGTACGTGCATACATGTGTTCCTGTGAATGTGTGTAACTATTTCTAAGGATATGAGTTTGCCGCTCTAGGCTGAAAGTTAGCTCTAATAGCAAACAGTCTGTGGAAGGGATCATCCAGAATGTAGCCAGGGGACAAGGAAAGCCATTTGTCCCTTAATCTTCTCAAGCTTCCTTCCCTGTTTTTAACCTTTTTGTCTAGGTAAAGGACATTTCAAGGAAATGAGTAATCTGCAATACGGACTATCTGTGCTGCAGACTTTAAATTAGAACCAACAATCTAACATCAAACTCAAATAAGAATGACTTCATTACCTAGACTGAAGCTGGCAAAGAAGACAAAATGCTCTGCTGTGTGGTCTCCTGTGCCTTAACCTAATATTCAGAACTAATAGGAACAAGTCTTGGACTTAGTAAGAGTTGGCTTTATATCACAATGTGCATAGAGCAGGGACCAGATCCAGTAACCTTTCTTCATGCAAGTAATTCTTGCTCACATATGTAATCAATGGGATGATTTGCTTAGGTAAAGATTCTCCACATGTGTAAAAGTGGAAAGGACCTGGACAAAATTCTGCAGTTTTTCTTTCTCTGACTCATACTTCGTCTCTGGATTTGCTTTGTGTATGTATTGGCACTGCGGTTGCCTCCAAGACCCAAGTACATATCTGCAGTTCTTTATGTTGTATTTTGAATGCCAAATAGACATCCTGAGTTTCTCATGCACCCATCAGAGAATCTGCATTTTGGAAGCAAGACATCTTGACCAAATGCCTATTGCATTAAATGAAAATGATTCGTGCTGACTGCAATACCCCTGCCATCTTCATTTGTGCTAGCAGTGTGTCATTTCTGGTTTTCAATGTCATTTCTTCCAGGGACAGCTTCACCCTGATGTCTTGGTGTAAGGGTCCCACCTGAGCTGGGGCCAAGCACAATGAATGTTATGTTAACAGATGGACATGACTGCAGTCAATAGACCATGCTTAAGTGTGAGTGTTGAGAGCAGAACTCACAGGTGGGAATGGCCAAATGTCTGTCTGTACTGTGGTTAGGGGGACATACCATTGCTAATTCTGCTGTGGGCTGACTTAACTGAAAAAAGAAATTCTTCCTTCACCACATAAGGGGAGGTTTTGGCCTGCTGGAATTGCCTGGGTGGTGCAAAGGAAGGTGGAGTGTAGAGAGACATTCTAATTAAGTCTCTATCCCCTTTTGTTCATATCTTTTTAGGAAAGCCCCCGTGGAATAGTCCAAAATAAGCTCCTACCCCTAGCTGAATAGGTTGTCAGGGTGCAGAACTATATTCTGCAGACTTATGCATGTGTAAGGGGTGTGTAACATTTTTGTCTGAATGGAGCCCTATGTTCTCATAATTTATAGTAAGTAATCTTATTTGCAAAGCATGCCCTTACAGTTTTAAAAAACAAGTTAATTGACTTGCATAAAAATCAAACATGTCAAAGTTTTCCATCTCAACACAAACACCACATTGAGCAGCACATTGCTACAATAGCCATGATGCAGTCTGGGCTACCTATTGAGATATTTCATAAACCAAAATGGAATCTTAAAAAGTTTGTCAGTTTTGCATACCTCTGAGTTGCTGAATTTAGGAGTCCATTACTCGACTAATTATACAATGTTTTATTTTTTTCCTTGTGTAAATAAACAAACTTGTGTCTGAATTTTGGCAAGGGGCACTAGAAGCCAATTAGAAGGTGTTCCCAATGTATTACAGTATTACAAACAAGATGCCTTTTCTTAGAAAGGCGAACACACCGTGTTTCTTTTAATGAGTGTGAAAATATACCAGTTGCTTAATCACTAGCAACTTATAGTTATAAGCATAAGTGAGTCCTTTCTCAGGAATGAAAAACATAGCTTAGTTTCTTTACTAACAGATGACATTTTAATTTAAAGCTCTAGTTTTTGTCTGGAAGGGCTAAAACATCTGAATTATGAGAGAGAGAAATAAGGGGCAGAGGGGAAGTATGAGAGAGCAGGCGGGATTTTCTTGTCTGAGTAGACTTCACCCCCACTCGTTTGAGTGGTGAGGATAGCGTGTCCCCCTCGGTTTGTGTCTGCAGTGCCATCTAAGATGCTGTGTCATTTCTAGTACAGTTCCTTGACTCAGTCTTGCCGCACTTTAGCACTAAACTGGATCCAAAACTAAAGCACTGGTAAGTCACGGATGTACAGTTACTTAAGGGTAGATTATGCTTTCCACATGTTGTAGGTATGGGTTGGAGCACAAGAGCATCCCTGGAAGAGCGAGCCCCAGGAAGCATGGTGACTCAGCTGTAGTTTCTTCCCATGATCCTCTTCTGGGTAAAAAACAGGGATGCAGCCTTAACCTACTTTGAAAGGGTAAAGCTTCCTCCTGTGCAGTCTAGGCAAATCACAATATGCAGGCTCGTTGTGAAGCAATAAAAATATTAAGCTGGATAAGAGACTGGATAGAACAAATAGCTCCATATAGAGATCCTTTATCTTTGTTTTTCTTGAAATGTTTGTCTAGAAACATAAAGATCGCTTGATTTATAACTTGTTCAGCACACTCCAAATCAGATGGTGTTGCATTCAGAGCAGTGAATCTGTCAGCCTGGTATTGCTCCACTGCAGCCAGTGGAGTGGTGCAAATTCCGCACGACACATCCCTAGCTGCTAGTCACTGGGATTATGGCAGGAGTATGTTACTTGTCAGCAGATAGAAGTGTGGAAGAATCTGGCCCATCGTGATTTTTAATCCTTCTCATAAAAATAAAATAAGCCTTGAGAAAGCTCTCCAATGTTATTTAAAAATAGAAGAATGAGTGTTAGTGGTTTTATATGGATTACATAAATTACTAGTTTATTAGAAAAAGGGATAATTTTTAAAAGAGAGAATTTCCCTCGAAGGGAACGTTTAACTTCTTTGGGTTACTTTATGGATATTTTATTTTACATTTAAAAATAATTAAATCTTTTAAAGGAGAAATTTTCATTTTTTGTAAAATAATGCTTTTCCTGCTTCAGAGCTACACAGCCACTTGTGAGCCAGCCTCCATGCTACTCAGCACTAAGGCATGTGCTTGTGAAGCCATGGCTCAGTAAGTTATTGTGCGGAGCTTTGGTCATAGTCTGTGCATGTACTCTTAATTCAAGGCAAAGGTAAGGTAATGTTGACTAACTTGAAAACCGAACACAGGAGATTTAATCCAAAGCCAGCTATACTGCCCAGCTTTCAGTTATGTCAGGTACACAAGTTAGATTCCTAAGTTCAGTGTCCCTAGTTCCAGTGGAGCGTTCAGAGAGGCAAAGCAGAGTTAACAGCCTATTTACCGCCTAACTTACTGGCTCTAAATCATGGTCAAAATTTTCACACAGGCTTTATAACAACATAGCAAAAGCAGTTCAGGAGTCCGTGAAAGTTAAATGAGCGCAAATTGCCCACATAAACACACAGCCCAACCCTTCTGAGATGCAGGGAGTAAGGGCCCGCCATCCTGCCTGGAGCGGACTCTCTGTCTGGACATGTGTGCACTGTCCTTTTGGAGACGAGGTGGTGGGAGGGTGCTGAGGATGAGAAAGCCATGGCTGGTGAAGCCCTTGTGTGCTAGGCAGTTTGGTGCAGATGTAGATCAAAAGCAATTTTTGCTCCCTGCTCAGTATGAGGAGGTGACTGGGAAGGGGCTGTGACTAGTGCTGAGTCTACGTGACTGACTCCCGGAGCTAGTCCTAGAGTGGTGCTGCTGGGACACAGCCCCTTGCTTCCTCACCACCACCCACAATTTTGATGAAGAAGAGGAAGAAAACATAGAAAATTGCCCCTTTTGCTGTGATTTTTAATGGAAAGTTGGTCTTGTCAAAAAAATTGTTTTTTTTTCTTCAGTAATGCATCTGAAAATGTTCAGGTTCAGATTCTGAAAATATTGTGAGGCTCTAATTGGGTGGCAAACTTGCTGTTAAAACCAGGAAAAAAATCAGGTTTGCTTGTAAAAATTCTTTGGTTTTCAGTACCCAAAAGCAGAGGGGAAGAACTTCGTTCAAAACTAAAACATTTCAGCTTTCTGTCACTGAAAACCAAAAAGTTGTCATTGAATTTTTTGTGGTGAAAGTAATAGTTTCTAATCTAGTCCTGAGATTTTCCAGGACATTTAGGGAATAGTAGGCTGTGCTCTGGATGGGGACACAGGAGGCCAGAGCTCAGTTCTCAGCTTTGTCAGAGGTTTTTGACAAGCTACATAATCTAATTGGGTATGTCTACATGCCCTGATAGAGGTGGCTCAGGGCTCTGCTGGAGTCAGTTCTGTCTGGTTTGGTAGAAAATAAAAGCCAGTTAGTTAATGAAGTGGTGGTTTAATGCCACTTCAAGCAAGCTCCACTCCCTGTCATTCCTGTCCCTTCCTCGGAGAAACCCTGCCACCTGCCTGTGTTCAGCTCAGCGGGGCATTTCTCCTCCTTTCCTCACTCCTTTTCCTTTCCCCTTCCCATTCACGCCTGAGTCCCCATATCTGCTGTTACCCCCATGCTCCCAAGGCTGATGGCGGGTGGTTGGGCAGCCCACTCCTGCCGAGGCTGCCCCCAGCCAGGCTTGCCCTCGGTGCAGGAGGCTTGCCTTCAAGGGCGGCCTCTGGATGGCTGAAGCCTGTCCTCTCGATCACGCAAGACCCCAGGCGTCCAAAATGCCCAGTGGATTATCATGCTTCAGAAGGCATGGTCGCACCAGTTGCCCACAGATGGTCTCCAGGCTGTCTACAAGGCAGCCATGTGGTCAGAAGACAGCCAGATCCTGAGAGCCACTCTCATGGTCACATATCGACTGCTTTTCTGTCTCAGTTTTTCTTCTGTAAAATGGGAATAATATCCTTGACCTGTTTTCTCTCTTTAGTTTGTTAGGGCTCTCTGACGGGGTCTGTGTCTATATATGCTGCCTTGGCAAATTAGGTCCCTTTTGTAGCTGCAGAGACATGGCTGTTAAAGGTTCCCTGGTACTACTACTAAGGAAAGGATATACATACGACTAAATACTCCCTTTTGTTCAGATTTTTATAAGCATTTGGCTTTACTGGGAAAGATCCGCAACTGTTGTAAATTTGGCAGGTGTCCACCGAAGTGAGAGCAGCTCTACCAACTTACACCAACTGAGGAGCTTGGCCCCAAAGTATGCTTGAAAAAAAAAGTAAGCTTGGTGTAGGAATCCTTTTGTTAATAAAATTAGCATATTTTGTGTTTACAGCATTTTTACAAGTTCTGTTAAAAATAAATTCCTGAAGTCCTGGATAAATAAATAGTTGTACAGAAGAGTCCTCTGTAGCCACGAAGTTGCCAAAAATTATCAGTAATCCTCAGTCAGATGGAATGTACAGTTGGCAAGGGGATGGCAGGAAAAAGTCCTCACCAGTTCTGCCTCGTATTCCCCTACAATGAGAGATGCCAAGTTTTTCCGTTACTGTCTGTGATGCAGTTGAAGATGGGAGTGTTTGTCATTAAGGAGACCTTGTTTTAGTTAAATAACCAGTGAAGGGCTCAGTTCAGTTGCATATTTTTCCATCACTAGACCTTGATTTCACACGAGCTGCTTTATTTTGTTAATGAAATTTGACCCTCGTTTCTTCTCCCTCTGCATTTAACTCAATTTAGGTCAAAACATAGAATATGCAAATGAAGAACCACAAGTCCAGCCCACTAGTGATGTGGTTTTAAAGTCATGAATAAAAATAAAAATTATTTACAGACTAGTCTGGGGCAATATATGCCTTGAAAACTGACATCCAGGATCCTGGCAGCTGACATATGTATTTATTTAGGCTTTGACACTGCTAGGATTTATAATTTTGGGGGTTTGGGGTTTTTTGGTAAGTGACTAGTGATTTTAAGGGCCTTTATTCTGAGTGATGAAATTCAGACAAATGAAACTGGCATGTGGTCCCTGCTGTCTGAAACACTGCTTTATTTAAGCCCTATGTAGTAAAGCTTCAGGCTCTTGAGGAACCCCCAATCACTTGTCAATTCTGTGTATCTTGGCCCCTGGGCACAGTGCATGTAAGTGGATAATGGGCCAAGAGCTGTTTTTATTTAAAACTGTAGAATTCCTGCTTGGTTCAACAGGAATTACACCTGTTCAACCAAGGGCAAACTTTGGCCCAGGAATTGAAATCTAAAGATGCTGCTGCATCAGAGCACAGTCACACCATGCAATCACAGCCTCCCCGCACAGTTTTGTTTCAGAAGTATTACACCTACACCAGGCACACCATGAAGATGAAATAACAAAGTAGTAAGAAAATGGGAATCTGCTCAATCTGAAGTTCTCCAGTCCGTTTGGATCCAGCTCTAATAAATACACCTACTAAATGTTCCACCGTTAGATTTATGTGATTGCATTGTTTTACTCCAACAGAAAAGTTATAAACACTTTGCTGCTTAGAAAAAACATCTGCTGAAAAGTTTAGTAGCTTAATTGTAAACTTTAAGTGTGTAGAAATGTTTAATACTCAGAAGAGTAGAGCTGTAGTTATATGAATGACTGTGTCTGCATAACACTTGCATCTTTTCAATTAGCCCTGAAGGTAGACATCTGAGAATAGAAAAATTAAGAGAGACTGAAAAGATTTGCCATCATTGCCATGATTAAGCTCCATTCATACTCAATTTTTCAGTATTTTCCTGACCACCAAAACATAAAGGCAAAGTCTGAACTGTTTAAGGACTAATAGAGCAGCAGATTAAATTAATATCGACATTATAGCAGCTACTTACTGTGACTGTCAAAAGTTAGTTTTACCCCAGAGAGAAGGTACGAAGAAAACAATAGAGGGTCTTCTGTGTGAAACCCTGAAATCAGATACTAACAGTCACGCAGAGTTGTGCAGAGGTAATACAATCTAACCTTTTCATGTTTAGACTAAAGCATTTTCATTTAACATTATACTTAACGGAACAGCTCTAAACCAGCCACAAAGAGTGACCTGGCATGTTTTGACTATAATAAGCATTGATTCCATGCCTATAAATTTTATAGTTGAATCAATTATACTCGTTCTTTATAGGATTAAAGAAAATGTTCCATTTCAAATGGAATTTTTCTTTTTCTCATGACAGAGAGGAATTGAAGGGGAAAAAAAGAAAAATGAGTGAGCAGTGCTAAAATTATTAAGAAAATGCCTAGAGTATTTTCTCCTAGAATAAAAGCTGTCTAGATAGAATATCTCAGCCTGTGGAAAGATCCACAAACACTGAAAATATTTCTTATTTCCCATGAAGTGAGAAAAGGACCAGTCTTTCACTTCCCAGAACGGTTAGGAGACCACAGTCAGCTCTCACTGCAGACGGGCCTATGCCATCAGACTCAGCACTGAATGGGAAGGGCCAGGTTTTTCTGTCAGAAATAGTAGACTGGACTTTGGGGAGAGCTCAGTTAAATTTTCATCTCTGCCACAAGCTTACTTGGGCAACTCACCTTTCCTCTGACACTATGAAATGTTCAGGTAGTATGTTTTTATACTGGTAGTATGTTCTGTTACTGTGTTTTTACAGAGTGGATGGTCAAATGGGACTTTCAGTCTTTGGTGGGACTGCTTGAACACAAATCCTAATTATCTCTAACTGATACAATTAAATGATGCCTATGAAATGCAGTGTTCTCAATGCTTTTTGCCTGTTGAGTGGTAGAGTTGCAAAATCAAGTAGTAGGGAATGATACAGCTCCGAAAATCTTTGGTTTTGTGGTTTCTGTATTTGGCCACTGAAGTTGTATGGGGGTTTTGAAGTACTTTTCAAATTACTTCTTATGCTACCATTATAAAGAGGACATATTTCTAGATGTTTGCAGAGAATTCACTAAGATATCAAAGGCCGTTGTTAGCCAGAGTTCATCTGTCACAAAGCAAGGAATAGGAGCCAGAATAGAAGCTCTTCCCATTGAGCCACATCTCATTTTGGTGTGAAAACATCCACTTCACTACGCTGAAGTGAGAGTATGAAGTAGCTTGTGACAGATATCAACAACACAAACCAGAACTCTTCACAGTCTCCAAAACTCAGACGAACTTGTGTACTACAGTAGTCTTTATTTACAAGCGCTCTGGGTAAGGTGCCAGTCCAGAAGTGCTGAAGATTAGGTCATACGTAAGGATTGAAATCATATCCTTGGTTTACTCAAAAGGAACTAGGACACAATTTATATCCTGAAGTTTGGGGTATATGTTACAACACGCTTCTATGAATCCACACAAAATTTTGCTTCAAGTCAGTAAAATCTAATGTGTCCCCCAAGCAAAACCCGCACAGTGAGCAATAAATCTTCAGTCACTGGCAGTAAAATACTGGTATGGGTGCACACCTCTGAAAGCTCTACTGAGAGCTTAGAAACCCTTGGCTTTTGCCTGTAGGATACAGTGTGGTGTGCTAACAAACATTTTCACAGTGAAAATAACCTTGGGCAACAAAGTGTGCACTCACACCCTAGTGACAGAGCAATGTCTACCAGCGTGGAGGTGGGAACCGTCATGGTTCCTTCTGCCGTTAGCACTGCCCAGGGCAGTATATGCCCATGACTGCACGCACATCTCTGCAGTTGCACAATCCCTGTTTTCAGTCCCTGCACTGCAAAGCAGTACCAGTTCAGAGGACAGCAAAACGTCCTGGTCCAGACCAGCTCACCCCACCCTGCGAGGGATCCTCTAAATCAGTGAAAGATCATCCAGGCAGAAGAGAGAAAAGGAGCTGTTGGCTGCTCCTTTGCAGTTCCTGAAGGCCAAGGCCTGGGGCAAAAGTAATCATTTTGAGTAATGGAGTGCAGTAGCTGATCAAGGTGGACTAATTTATGATGCTTGATTTTATAGTTCTAGATTAATTACACTTTTTTCCCCCTCCCAATTACTCTAAGTACCTCACAAAACAGTGCCCAAGCAAATTTCCATAAAATGAGGAGTGTGTAAGCAGCTTCTTTTGAAGGATCCACCCAAAGTTTTACATCAGAAGCGGTGAAACATCCTTGAAGCTTCTACAAGCTGCTGCTAATGACTTTTCAGTTATTTTGACTGTGTTTTAAAGTAGATGAGATTTTAAAAACTCTTCTGGCCTAAAAATCTGTGAAAAAATACTGATCTCTCTTTGCTTCCTTTGCTGGAGACAGTATAGTGCAGACAGTATTGTAAGCATTGCCAAAATAGCAGATATCAGGAGAGCTGGGAATCCCTGAGTAGCTGGGAATGCTGATTTTCTTTACAGTCAAAACTGTGTATGTCATTATGTTCGGTATCTGTGTGAGCATGGATATCCAGTTCAAGAAAACACATAGACATGTATTAAAATCCCATTTAGTCAGTTAAATTTTGTAAATACATAATCTTTAAGACCTGTTGATGCAACAAGCATATATTTAAAGATGCCCTTCAAAGATTTCCTGAACTCAGGCCGTAAACCATGGTAAGGTAGTTCTGACCAGGTGAAGATGGATTCTTTTTGTAAGGAGTTTTATTTCACCCACAAATAGCATGCCCTGGTTTGCCATCATTAATAGCCTAACATGGTGAGTGATAATGTAACATTTCACTGATTGTTTTGGTTTTTATTTTTAGAATAGTAGCATTTATATAACAGTCTTGGTAGAGATTTAGGGTACAAAAAACCCCTAACTGAGGCTACAGCTATTAACCTCATGTGGTGTGTTTATAAAAAGCTACTTTAATACAGTGCTGTATGAAGTATGTATAAAAAGAAAAATCCATTACAACCAAGGGGATTTTCAATGAAGTATTAGCCTGGTAAGAGGGTTAACAAGGTTGGTACTTTTTTTCCTTTCCTTTCTTTTTTTTTAAATCGAGGCACAACTTAGTATAAGCAGTTAATGTGCAGTTTTGGTGCCACAGATTAAATTGTGCAGGCAAAAGTACTGCAGGGTTTTTGTAAAGACATATATTCAGTTCATTGATACATATAAATAAGATTATACCCTTTCCCCTGTGTTTGCATTAGCCAAGACAAGTATTAGACATCATAATACAGAATGGTTATTCAGAGTTCACTAATTATGGCTTCGTATCTTTAGATGAGATTATAATATGGCCAGCTCTGGATCCTGGTACAGCCTGACTGAGTTATGCTGTGACACTTGGAGGCAGCAGAAAAATAGCCTGGAAAAAAAGTTCACAAAATATTTCCATATGAAGTTGGTAAGAGTGTGTGTGTGCAGGGCAGGAGAGAAAATGGATCTTAACCTCCTGGTTATAAAACGGTTGCTCCAGAGCTGGGATTTCTGATGCTGTCAGCTGGCATTGCAGGTGCTGAAGGTAAATAATAGCAGACTGCATTAAACCTGCGAGTGAGGAATCGAGGGTGGCTGCCTTCCAAACACTCCCACACTGCTCCAGTAACAGTGGAGTTTGCTCCTGCTGGAATGGTTTCAAGGACTATCCCAAAGATTTCCGATTCAACTGAAGATGTGGCCATGCAGTTGTTATATTGGCTCTGGACTTCAGCAGAACCTTCCCAGTTCTGTTCTGGCCAGGGTGGCCTTCAGATGTTTGGGCAGACAAAGCTCTGTGAGAAAGAGAATGCAGGCTGGGTGAATTTTCATTTTGTATGTGACTTTTATGGGATGATATCTACATATCATCCGTTTTTCTTAAGAGCCTGTAGAGTCTCTGCTGCTCTTCCGCTCTTCCGCCCTTTACAGTTTTTGAACAGTCGCATCTCTGGCTTGCTGGGTGGCAAAGGGAGCAGGGCGTTGCAATGGAGGTGGCCGAGTTTTCCTTCCGTTCTCTATTGAGCTACAGCCTAGCATGCTTAACATCATGTGTAAATCACAAATAACATCACAGAATTCAGTGTAACTGCAATAAGATACGGAAGAAGAGAATCAGGCACTCTGTACTCCCTGCTGTAAACTGCTCTATAGTATTGCTCTGAGCTGTTGCTACTACCCATGCTTCACCCCAGAGCTGGCTGCATTTCAGTGATGAATGAAGCCACCCTGTGTCCAACATGTCTGTTTTGTTTTAATTCTGCAGAGCTCTTTGGAATCTTCTAGGATGAAAGGCGCTATATAAGTGCAAGATTGTTGTTTTTATTTGGATTTGGAAATAGCCTTTCTGAAAATAGTAACTAGTAGATTAAATGCCAGACCAGGATGAGGCAATACCGCTTTGTACACAGAGAGGATTATTAGAAATATTTCTTTAGAATGATACCCAGAATATGAATTACTCAACTTGCCAGGTTACTTATGAAACAGAAAAAGTTACAGAAGCGCTTATGTAACATTGTTTTTCCAGAAAAATAGGTGGTGATTTTTCTCAGCAGTTCCATCTGCTAAATGGACTAACATCTTGCAAAACCCCCTCACTGCTTTTCCTCCCAGAACTTCTGTAAGTGGACACATACAAAAGCATATCCATGCGTAACAAAGAGCAATCTCAGATGTTTTAAGCAGGCAATCGATACAAGAACAAGCTTGAACTATTTGATGGGTGAGAAAGGTCAGTTTGTTTTTAACTTCTCTGCATATAAATCATCTATGGAAAAGTTTATTTTGCACATGTCTTGAGCAGTACAAACAAGCAATACAAAGTTCAGTGATTTTTTTCAGGGGGGGCCGGGGGTCGGGCAAGTGGGCCAAAAAGGTCTCTTGACTACATTCAAGGCCTCATCCTTGTTACACCAGAGCTCCGTTACACCACTCCGACAGCAAGCCCAAATTAGCCCCTTTCTGCACAGCAGTGATGTGAAGAGGTTCAGTGTCAATGCGGAGTTACTCTTGCAATGTTCACCTCTCCTGGGTACAGCAGTATTTATAGATTAGCAATTGTTCCCTCTGCTTTTTGAAAGATTGGCTGGAATGCTTAATATTTAGGGCTGAATTCTTCTAGAAATGTAATTATTATTTAACACAGAAGGGAAAAGGCTTAGTCACCTCAGAATATTTGCTTCTAGGCAAATATATGGGAGGTCTCTAGTGATTCAAAGTTATGTTGTGCCTACTATTTAGTCTGCCTAATAGCATTTTCAATTTTGGGTACTGAGCTGACAGAGATCTCTTTCAGAGGGTGTATAATTTACCCCTTCAAAACAATGCTTCTCGATGCTTATTTTTATAGTATTTTAAAACTTAGTACAGAACAACAACAACAAAGAAACCCTCCTTCTTGGCTCCCCAGTAAAGCTCCAAGTGGGTGTTTATGTCACTCCTTTAATGGGCATTTGTATTTTATGCCTTATTTTAAAAATACATTTACAGATTTCTTTCTAATTAAATTTTATGGGTGAATTTACTGCTCATGAAAGTGAGTGATTAATAATGCTGGCTCGAGTCAGATACAGTGGGGTAGGCATTATGCAAACTTCCCTGCGTGGCTCTGCCAGGGCATCTCAGTTTTGACCTATTTTACCCTGGAGAGGAGGCTGGCCAGTCGTGTGATGGTCATGGCACATGGCGTGATTTTTTCATCACGTGCCGCCAAGCAAGCCACCAAGGAAGAATTTTCCTCTGGAGTGTCAGTGGCTGGCATGGTTTTGTTTTTCCTGCTGCTGACATACATGGTGCTGCACTGGCACTAGTAACAACAGAAGAACCTGACTGGGAGCTTTGCGCTTGGCTCCCATGAAAACAGAGAGTAGCCTAACCTTCCTGTCACTTGGAGAGGGTCTGAAATGTCAGTACATGAATAATTTCAAGGATGTAAATAATCTGATTGCCTTTAAGAGGAGAGTCATCTTCTTAAAGTCAAGCATGTGCTGAAGTCATTGGTTGCCTATGAAAGTCAAAAACCAGCAGAAGCAGTTAAGACAGGGGAGGTAAGCATGCCAAAGACTTGAAATCAAGCCATTAGAAACTAGAAATCAGTGTATCACTATTCTATCTATATTAAAGCATACTTAGAAATGCAATTAATAAATAAGATTCACTTGTTAGTCTTAGCCCTTACCCGCTATTCCTTGAGTATCCCAAATTTTTCATATGTTCAGAAGGACTCATGGCAAATACTAGGCCATTTATGACAACATGACCTGAAGCAATTATAAGAATTGCTCCACTTCCAAAAGCTTGTAATGTCCAGTGTATTTCCCAGTGACTCCTTCCCAGTCCTGAAATACACCTTGACTTTCATGGCTGTAATACAATTCTGAGTCGATACTGCAGCATCTTCAGAAATCTTGCCAATACCAAAAACATGACGTTATACCAGCTCTGAAAGGTACCGATCTGAGCTTTACTCAGTATGATTTTTGAAACCATAATCTCGAGTATCACTTGTTCTTTGACATTCTCTGCCTCACAAAATCCCCACCTCTTTTATTCATCTGGAAAGGAATCTTATCTTTGCGATGACTGTCACAACAGAGCATTTCTAGAAAGCAGAATTCCCTGTGACAGCTGTTCCAGTCTTTCTCTTCCTATTTTTAGACAGTGGACGCGGTCCCTCAGCTGATACACTCTCAAGTAGCACTATTACTTAAACTTAAATTTTCAGTAGCCAGAGTTTAGCTCCAACCCTTTAAACATTTCTTTCAAATACACTTTTAACTGTGACAGTCTTTAGCATATTTCATTTATATGCCTGTTACATTTTTGTAAAATAGGCCCTCTCTTCACCACATACTTTCTATTAGCAGTGTTGCCAGCCCTCTTAATACTTGGTGTTTATACATAAAGGCTTGACTTTTGGATTTGCATGAAGACATTAGAATAGTAATTTTCAGGGCTTATATTTAAAAATATATCTCTCACTACTGTGGTTGTAAAGTTTGGACATGTTTCTTAGGACAAGAAGGCAGAGGTCAATAAATATTTACAAACTGTTGTAAGAGGTTTTTTTTTTTTCAAAAAGACATTATAATTCAGAGTCTGCTACATCATTTCTTCAAACACTTGGTAATGCTGTAATAGATATAAATTACCATCAGGAGGCAAAAAGGGCTCTGGACAGAATGAAATGATGCTACAGTTATATGAAGAGAAATTAACTGCAGTATATAAATAATGCCTGTGCTGCTTGACCAGAATTAGTCAAACCTCACACAACTCATCTGATAATGCTATTTGTTGTTTTATTTTTTTTCCCAGAGAGAGTTCTGGTAGTCCAGAAAAATCTAATGAAAAGTCTAATGAAAAGACTAATGAGAGTCAATGGAGATTTAAAGTAATGCTGGTTAATATTGTAGGGTTAGACCAATAAAGGACGGTTGCTGAGACATTTTTAGAAAACCGAAGTTGATCCAATAACATTGCTATAATTGATAGGTGTTTCCAAGACACCAAAAGTGATGCTGGTACAGCAGTAGGTTGCACATGGAATAGGCTTCGGCAGGGTCATAGTCTATAGTGGGATTTGAAGTGTGGACTGCACTTGCACTCTTAAAACTGTTGGGGTACTGAATAGCGACTCTTGTATTGCAAGACTTCATATGGACCAATGGTACCCTCTGGGATGTATTTACTGCATTATTTTCAGCACAGATTTTAGGCCACTTCATAGAGAAGTGGCTATTTACATGTGGAAAATGCAGCAATATCTTCCTAACCACAAACAGGATTTCCAGTGAATAGTTAGTTAGGCAAAGTAGGCATCTACAGTAAATAGCAATGTGGTTACTGTAAGTGCATATTTTATAAAAATATATATATATCGCACCCACATTTTCTTTCCCCTTTTAAAAAGTTAGCCTTAAGATCCCAGGTTACTAGACAGGATCTTTATTTCTATGGCCTTATATAAATGACTTTCATATACTGCTTGGAATATATCTATCTCACAACAATTATACTATAATCACCTTTATTACACATTGTCTTTAATTTATTCATACCATGTTCTGCAAGACAATCATGGAAATTGCTTATGAAGAATGTTCCACTAGGCAAATGAAATGCAGGTTGAATATCTTAAGGAAAACTCTGATTAAGTAAAAAACCTGACTGATCACATAGTAGGTTTTGTTTCCTGGTGAAAATTATGCTGTCTGCACTGAATTGCTAGGGGTTTTCACATTCACTCATTGCAGAACTCCATAAAGAACCTTCCATCACTCCTCCTCCTAGCTTTCACTGGTGTGAATCCAATCTAAAACCTGGTAAACGAAGAAGAATCTTCATGAAAGAATTTAACATTTGCTCCTTGGGAAAGTGTAAAGAGTGACCATCAGATAGGACTTTACAGAGAAAATATTTACCTGCAATAGCACTGATGTCTCAGTAACTGTGAAGAGCATTCTCCAATGAATAGTCAATGTTTGGCTTAAACTCAAGTGGCCCAACAGCTAATTCAAGTTGGCAGGTATTGTTGACCCGTAGACCTAATTATTTACACTCTCCACGTATTGTGACCTTTAAGGAGCACATTTCAGATTGAAGTAAATTGATCTATGCCAATTTACACCAGCTGTGGAACCAGTCCTTAGTTTTACTCCCTGTTCTTAAACATTCTGAGTCAAAACCAAAGCACAAGGATTCATGGAATTTAAGTAATTTCTGGATGTGCTTTTGGATCTATATCCAAGATAGCTTGGCTCCTTCCCTTCCCTAGACTTCCCTTCCATCATTATGAGCTTCAGAAGATGTTTTCAAAATAATAGTTTATGCCTTCAGAAAGGCAGTCATTGCTGTTTCAGTAATTCCTATCTACATAAAACATTGTTTGTCGAGACCTAGTCCTCTGCTGGTTAATACTGGTGAAAATCAGGAGGAATGTCACTCGCCTGGGTACAAAAAATTGAGAATCTTTGCTAAAGACCTCACCTAAGGAGGGAAGGAGGAGAGAGTAAGGAACATAGCAGCACAGAGCAAGTAAACTACAAAGCCAGAAATAGCACTTACGTTTTCAAACATTCTCTTAGTACCCTGTCCACTGGACTACACAGGTGTAATTAGGAGGCTGAATTAAGCCGTAAACTAAATCCATGGGAACTCAGCATAGAAGAGCTAGCCAGAATATCAGGAACAAAACTTTGTTGTTGGAATTTGAAGGGCTCTTGCCAAGTTCACAGAGCCCTTCTGGAGTCCTTTGCATGTAGAGCACTTAACTGTGAAGCTGGCTCCAACCTCTAGATACTAACAGACATTTCATTTTTATCCCTTGAGCAATAGTACACCTACAGTGAAAAACTCTGGAGAAGTACATGGGTATTAGTGCAAAGAACTGCAGCTGTCCAACACATACCAACTGGAAGCATTAGCGAGTACTGCATTGGTGAACTTGTTGCAGAAAGCCATCAAATTCTGGTCATGAGAATTTGATCCATTTTCTTACAAGTAATCACAGTAGGGCAGATGACAGCATTACAAATCTTCTTATTTAAAAAATGGAACCAATTCTAGAGTCCCACTCTTAATTCTGCCCATGTATTGCTATGGTGATCAGGATATCTAGATACACCTAAGGATGTCAGTTTGAACTGTGCGGCTTTAGCCTGTAGAAAAGGGCACACCACCGAGTGATCTACAGTCAGTGGAAAGATTTCAGGGGTTCCTGACTCTGTGTGTGACATGGGTGCTTTGAAAAAAGCAATGACTAACACTAACTGCAACTGACGTATTGTTTTTCCA